>NC_092722.1:89378122-89726071 GCF_047496885.1 Scyliorhinus torazame
GACGGAGCGGGAGGAGAGTGGCAGAGACACAGGGTGACTGAGCGGGAGGAGAGTGGCAGAGACACAGGGTGACGGAGCGGGAGGAGAGTGGCAGAGACACAGGGTGAAGGAGCGGGTGGGGAGTGGCAGAGACACAGGATGACGGAGCGGGAGGAGAGTGGCAGAGACACAGGGTGACGGAGCGGGAGGAGAGTGGCAGAGACACAGGGTGACTGAGCGGGAGGAGAGTGGCAGAGACACAGGGTGACGGAGCGGGTGGGGAGTGGCAGAGACACAGGATGACGGAGCGGGAGGAGAGTGGCAGAGACACAGGGTGACGGAGCGGGAGGAGAGTGGCAGAGACACAGGGTGACTGAGCGGCAGGAGAGTGGCAGAGACACAGGGTGACGGAGCGGGAGGAGAGTGGCAGAGACTCTGGGTGACGGAACGGGAGGAGAGTAGCAGAGACACAGGATGACGGAGCGGGAGGAGAGTGGCAGAGACACAGGGTGACGGAGCGGGAGGAGAGTGGCAGAGACACAGGGTGACTGAGCGGAAGGAGAGTGGCAGAGACACAGGGTGAAGGAGCGGGTGGGGAGTGGCAGAGACACAGGATGACGGAGTGGGAGGAGAGTGGCAGAGACACAGGGTGACAGAGCGCAGGAGAGTGGCAGGGACACAGGGTGAAGGAGAGGGTGGGGAGTGGCAGAGACACAGGGTGAAAGAGCAGGAGGAGAGTGGCAGATACACTGGGTGACAGAGCGGGAGGAGAGTGGCATAGACACAGGGTGATGGAGCACAGGAGAGTGGCAGAGACACAGGGTGATGGAGCGGGAGGAGAGTGGCAGAGACACAGGGTGACGGAGCGGGAGGAGAGTGGCAGAGACACAGGGTGACGGAGCGGGAGGAGAGTAGCAGAGACACAGGATGACAGAGCAGGAGGAGAGCGGCAGAGACACAGGGTGATGGAGCGGGAGGAGAGTGGCAGTGACACAGTCTGACAAAGCGGGAAGAGAGTGGCAGAGACACAGTCTGACAGAGCGGGAGGAGAGTGGCAGAGACACAGGATGACCGAGCGGGAGGAGAGTGGCAGAGACACAGGATGACAGAGCAGGAGGAGAGCGGCAGAGACACAGGGTGATGGAGCAGGAGGAGAGTGGCAGAGACACAGGGTGACGGAGCGGGAGGAGAGTGGCGGAGACACAGGATGACGGAGCGGGTGGGGAGTGGCAGAGACACAGTGTGACGGAGCGGGAGGAGAGTGGCAGAGACACAGGGTGACTGAGCGGGAGGAGAGTGGCAGAGACACAGGGTGAAGGAGCGGGTGGGGAGTGGCAGAGACACAGGATGACGGAGCGGGAGGAGAGTGGCAGAGACACAGGGTGACGGAGCGGGAGGAGAGTGGCAGACACACAGGGTGACGGAGCGTGAGGAGAGTGGCAGAGACTCTGGGTGACGGAACGGGAGGAGAGTAGCAGAGACACAGGATGACGGAGCGGGAGGAGAGTGGCAGAGACACAGGGTGACGGAGCGGGAGGAGAGTGGCAGAGACACAGGGTGACTGAGCGGGAGGAGAGTGGCAGAGACACAGGGTGAAGGAGCGGGTGGGGAGTGGCAGAGACACAGGATGACGGAGTGGGAGGAGAGTGGCAGAGACACAGGGTGACAGAGCGGGAGGAGAGTGGCAGGGACACAGGGTGAAGGAGAGGGTGGGGAGTGGCAGAGACACAGGGTGAAAGAGCAGGAGGAGAGTGGCAGAGACACTGGGTGACAGAGCGGGAGGAGAGTGGCATAGACACAGGGTGATGGAGCACAGGAGAGTGGCAGAGACACAGGGTGATGGAGCGGGAGGAGAGTGGCAGAGACACAGGGTGACGGAGCGGGAGGAGAGTGGCAGAGACACAGGGTGACGGTGCGCGAGGTGAGTAGCAGCGACACAGGGTGAAAGAGCAGGAGGTGAGTGGCAGAGACACTGGGTGATGGAGCAGGAGGAGAGTGGCAGAGACACAGGGTGACGGAGCGGGAGGAGTGTGGCATAGACACAGGGTGACAGAGCAGGAGGAGAGTGGCAGAGACACAGGATGACGGAGCGGGAGGAGAGTGGCAGAGACACAGGGTGACGGTGCAGGAGGAGAGTGGCAGAGACACAGGGTGACGGAGCAGGAGGAGAGCGGCAGAGACACAGGGTGACGGAGCGGGAGGAGAGTAGCAGAGACACAGGATGACAGAGCAGGAGGAGAGTGGCAGAGACACAGGGTGACGGTGCGCGAGGTGAGTAGCAGCGACACAGGGTGAAAGAGCAGGAGGAGAGTGGCATAGACACAGGGTGATGGAGCAGGAGGAGAGTGGCAGAGACACAGGGTGACGGAGCGGGAGGAGAGTGGCATAGACACAGGGTGACAGAGCAGGAGGAGAGAGGCAGAGACACAGGATGACGGAGCGGGAGGAGAGTGGCAGAGACACAGGGTGACGGAGCAGGAGGAGAGCGGCAGAGACACAGGGTGACGGAGCGGGAGGAGAGTAGCAGAGACACAGGATGACAGAGCAGGAGGAGAGCGGCAGAGACACAGGGTGACGGAGCGGGAGGAGAGTGGCAGTGACACAGTCTGACAGAGCGGGAGGAGAGTGGCAGTGACACAGTCTAACAGAGCGGGAGGAGAGTGGCAGAGACACAGGGTGACGGAGCAGGAGGAGAGCGGCAGACACACAGGGTGACGGAGCGGGAGGAGAGTGGTAGACACACAGGGTGACGGAGCGGGAGGAGAGTGTCAGAGACACAGGGTGACGGAGCGGGAGGAGAGTGGCAGAGACACAGGGTGACGGAGCAGGAGGAGAGCGGCAGAGACACAGGGTGACGGAGCGGGAGGAGAGTAGCAAAGACACAGGATGACAGAGCAGGAGGAGAGCGGCCGAGACAGAGGGTGACGGAGCGGGAGGAGAGTGGTAGTGACACAGTCTGACAGAGCGGGAGGAGAGTGGCAGAGACACAGTCTGACAGAGCGGGAGGAGAGTGGCAGAGACACAGGATGACCGAGCGGGAGGAGAGTGGCAGAGACACAGGATGACAGAGCAGGAGGAGAGCGGCAGAGACACAGGGTGACGGAGCAGGAGGAGAGTGGCAGAGACACAGGGTGACGGAGCGGGAGGAGAGTGGCGGATACACAGGATGACGGAGCGGGTGGGGAGTGGCAGAGACACAGTGTGACGGAGCGGGAGGAGAGTGGCAGAGACACAGGGTGACTGAGCGGGAGGAGAGTGGCAGAGACACAGGGTGAAGGAGCGGGTGGGGAGTGGCAGAGACACAGGATGGCGGAGCGGGAGGAGAGTGGCAGAGACACAGGGTGACGGAGCGGGAGGAGAGTGGCAGAGACACAGGGTGACTGAGCGGGATGAGAGTGGCAGAGACACAGGGTGACGGAGCGGGAGGAGAGTGGCAGAGACTCTGGGTGACGGAACGGGAGGAGAGTAGCAGAGACACAGGATGACGGAGCGGGAGGAGAGTGGCAGAGACACAGGGGGGAGCGGGAGGAGAGTGGCAGAGACACAGGGTGACTGAGCGGGAGGAGAGTGGCAGAGACACAGGGTGAAGGAGCGGGTGGGGAGTGGCAGAGACACAGGATGACGGAGTGGGAGGAGAGTGGCAGAGACACAGGGTGACAGAGCGGGAGAAGAGTGGCAGGGACACAGGGTGAAGGAGAGGGTGGGGAGTGGCAGAGACACAGGGTGAAAGAGCAGGAGGAGAGTGGCAGAGACACTGGGTGACAGAGCGGGAGGAGAGTGGCATAGACACAGGGTGATGGAGCACAGGAGAGTGGCAGAGACACAGGGCGATGGAGCGGGAGGAGAGTGGCAGAGACACAGGGTGACGGAGCGGGAGGAGAGTGGCAGAGACACAGGGTGAAGGAGCGGGTGGGGAGTGGCAGAGACACAGGATGACGGAGTGGGAGGAGAGTGGCAGAGACACAGGGTGACAGAGCGGGAGAAGAGTGGCAGGGACACAGGGTGAAGGAGAGGGTGGGGAGTGGCAGAGACACAGGGTGATGGAGCAGGAGGAGAGTGGCAGAGACACAGGGTGACGGAGCGGGAGGAGAGTGGCATAGACACAGGGTGACAGAGCAGGAGGAGAGTGGCAGAGACACAGGATGACGGAGCGGGAGGAGAGTGGCAGAGACACAGGGTGACGGAGCAGGAGGAGAGCGGCAGAGACACAGGGTGACGGAGCGGGAGGAGAGTAGCAGAGACACAGGATGACAGAGCAGGAGGAGAGCGGCAGAGACACAGGGTGACGGAGCGGGAGGAGAGTGGCAGTGACACAGTCTGACAGAGCGGGAGGAGAGTGGCAGTGACACAGTCTGACAGAGCGGGAGGAGAGTGGCAGAGACACAGGGTGACGGAGCAGGAGGAGAGCGGCAGAGACACAGGGTGACGGAGCGGGAGGAGAGTGGTAGAGACACAGGGTGACGGAGCGGGAGGAGAGTGTCAGAGACACAGGGTGACGGAGCGGGAGGAGAGTTGCAGAGACACAGGGTGACGGAGCAGGAGGAGAGCGGCAGAGACACAGGGTGACGGAGCGGGAGGAGAGTAGCAAAGACACAGGATGACAGAGCAGGAGGAGAGCGGCCGAGACAGAGGGTGACGGAGCGGGAGGAGAGTGGTAGTGACACAGTCTGACAGAGCGGGAGGAGAGTGGCAGAGACACAGTCTGACAGAGCGGGAGGAGAGTGGCAGAGACACAGGATGACCGAGCGGGAGGAGAGTGGCAGAGACACAGGATGACAGAGCAGGAGGAGAGCGGCAGAGACACAGGGTGACGGAGCAGGAGGAGAGTGGCAGAGACACAGGGTGACGGAGCGGGAGGAGAGTGGCGGATACACAGGATGACGGAGCGGGTGGGGAGTGGCAGAGACACAGTGTGACGGAGCGGGAGGAGAGTGGCAGAGACACAGGGTGACTGAGCGGGAGGAGAGTGGCAGAGACACAGGGTGAAGGAGCGGGTGGGGAGTGGCAGAGACACAGGATGGCGGAGCGGGAGGAGAGTGGCAGAGACACAGGGTGACGGAGCGGGAGGAGAGTGGCAGAGACACAGGGTGACTGAGCGGGATGAGAGTGGCAGAGACACAGGGTGACGGAGCGGGAGGAGAGTGGCAGAGACTCTGGGTGACGGAACGGGAGGAGAGTAGCAGAGACACAGGATGACGGAGCGGGAGGAGAGTGGCAGAGACACAGGGGGGAGCGGGAGGAGAGTGGCAGAGACACAGGGTGACTGAGCGGGAGGAGAGTGGCAGAGACACAGGGTGAAGGAGCGGGTGGGGAGTGGCAGAGACACAGGATGACGGAGTGGGAGGAGAGTGGCAGAGACACAGGGTGACAGAGCGGGAGAAGAGTGGCAGGGACACAGGGTGAAGGAGAGGGTGGGGAGTGGCAGAGACACAGGGTGAAAGAGCAGGAGGAGAGTGGCAGAGACACTGGGTGACAGAGCGGGAGGAGAGTGGCATAGACACAGGGTGATGGAGCACAGGAGAGTGGCAGAGACACAGGGCGATGGAGCGGGAGGAGAGTGGCAGAGACACAGGGTGACGGAGCGGGAGGAGAGTGGCAGAGACACAGGGTGAAGGAGCGGGTGGGGAGTGGCAGAGACACAGGATGATGGAGTGGGAGGAGAGTGGCAGAGACACAGGGTGACAGAGCGGGAGAAGAGTGGCAGGGACACAGGGTGAAGGAGAGGGTGGGGAGTGGCAGAGACACAGGGTGAAAGAGCAGGAGGAGAGTGGCAGAGACACTGGGTGACAGAGCGGGAGGAGAGTGGCATAGACACAGGGTGATGGAGCACAGGAGAGTCGCAGAGACACAGGGTGATGGAGCGGGAGGAGAGTGGCAGAGACACAGGGTGACGGAGCGGGAGGAGAGTGGCAGAGACACAGGGTGACGGTGCGGGAGGAGAGTAGCAGCGACACAGGGTGAAAGAGCAGGAGGAGAGTGGCAGAGACACTGGGTGACAGAGCGGGAGGAGAGTGGCATAGACACAGGGTGATGGAGCAGGAGGAGAGTGGCAGAGACACAGGGTGACGGAGCGGGAGGAGAGTGGCATAGACACAGGGTGACAGAGCAGGAGGAGAGTGGCAGAGACACAGGATGACGGAGCGGGAGGAGAGTGGCAGAGACACAGGGTGACGGTGCAGGAGGAGAGTGGCAGGGACACAGGGTGAAAGAGCAGGAGGAGAGTAGCAGAGGCACAGGGTGACGGAGCAGGAGGAGAGTGGCAGAGACACAGGGTGACGGACCGGGAGGAGAGTGGCAGAGACACTGGGTGACGGAACGGGAGGAGAGTAGCAGAGACACAGGATGACGGAGCGGGAGGAGAGTGGCAGAGACACAGGGTGACGGAGCGGGAGGAGAGTGGCAGAGACACAGGGTGACGGAGCAGGAGGAGAGTGGCAGAGACACAGGGTGACGGAGCGGTAGGAGACTAGCAGAGACACAGGGTGACGGAGCGGGAGGAGAGTGGCAGAGACACAGGGTGACGGAGCGGGAGGAGAGTGGCAGAGACACAGGGTGACTGAGCAGGAGGAGAGTGGCAGAGACACAGGGTGAAGGAGCGGGTGGGGAGTGGCAGAGACACAGGATGACGGAGTGGGAGGAGAGTGGCAGAGACACAGGGTGACAGAGCGGGAGGAGAGTGGCAGAGACACAGGGTGAAGGAGAGGGTGGGGAGTGGCAGAGACACAGGGTGAAAGAGCAGGAGGAGAGTGGCAGAGACACTGGGTGACAGAGCGGGAGGAGAATGGCATAGACACAGGGTGATGGAGCACAGGAGAGTGGCAGAGACACAGGGTGATGGAGCGGGAGGAGAGTGGCAGAGACACAGGGTGACGGAGAGGGAGGAGAGTGGCAGAGACACAGGGTGAAAGAGCAGGAGGAGAGTAGCAGAGAAACTGGGTGACAGAGCGGGAGGAGAGTGGCAGAGATACAGGGTGAAGGAGCGGGAGGAGAGTGGCAGAGACACATGGTGACGGAGCAGGAGGAGAGTGGCAGAGACACAGGGTGACGGAGCAGGAGGAGAGCGGCAGAGACACAGGGTGACGGAGCGGGAGGAGAGTGGCAGAGACACAGGGTGACGGAGCAGTAGGAGTGTGGCAGAGACACAGGGTGACGGAGCAGGAGGAGAGCGGCAGAGACACAGTCTGACAGAGCGGGAGGAGAGTGGCAGTGACACAGTCTGACAGAGCAGGAGGAGAGTGGCACTGACACAGTCTGACAGAGCGGGAGGAGAGTGGCAGAGACACAGGGTGACGGAGCAGGAGGAGAGCGGCAGAGACACAGGGTGACGGAGCGGGAGGAGAGTGGTAGAGACACAGGGTGACGGAGCGGGAGGAGAGTGTCAGAGACACAGGGTGACGGAGCGGGAGGAGAGTGGCAGAGACACAGGGTGACGGAGCAGGAGGAGAGCGGCAGAGACACAGGGTGACGGAGCGGGAGGAGAGTAGCAGAGACACAAGATGACAGAGCAGGAGGAGAGCGGCAGAGACACAGGGTGACGGAGCGGGAGGAGAGTGGCGGAGACACAGGATGACGGAGCGGGTGGGGAGTGGCAGAGACACAGTGTGGCGGAGCGGGAGGAGAGTGGCAGAGACACAGGGTGACTGAGCGGGAGGAGAGTGGCAGAGACACAGGGTGAAGGAGCGGGTGGGGAGTGGCAGAGACACAGGATGACGGAGCGGGAGGAGAGTGGCAGAGACACAGGGTGACGGAGCGGGAGGAGAGTGGCAGAGACACAGGGTGACTGAGCGGGAGGAGAGTGGCGGAGACACAGGATGACGGAGCGGGTGGGGAGTGGCAGAGACACAGTGTGACGGAGCGGGAGGAGAGTGGCAGAGACACAGGGTGACTGAGCGGGAGGAGAGTGGCAGAGACACAGGGTGAAGGAGCGGGTGGGGAGTGGCAGAGACACAGGATGACGGAGCGGGAGGAGAGTGGCAGAGACAGAGGGTGACGGAGCGGGAGGAGAGTGGCAGAGACACAGGGTGACTGAGCGGGAGGAGAGTGGCAGAGACACAGGGTGACGGAGCGGGAGGAGAGTGGCAGAGACTCTGCGTGACGGAACGGGAGGAGAGTAGCAGAGACACAGGATGACGGAGCGGGAGGAGAGTGGCAGAGACACAGGGTGACGGGGCGGGAGGAGAGTGGCAGAGACAAAGGGTGAAAGAGCAGGAGGAGAGTAGCAGAGACACTGGGTGACAGAGCGGGAGGAGAGTGGCATAGACACAGGGTGAAGGAGCGGGTGGGGAGTGGCAGAGACACAGGATGACGTAGTGGGAGGAGAGTGGCAGAGACACAGGGTGACAGAGCGGGAGGAGAGTGGCAGAGACACAGGGTGAAGGAGACGGTGGGGAGTGGCAGAGACACAGGGTGAAAGAGCAGGAGGAGAGTGGCAGAGACACTGGGTGACAGAGCGGGAGGAGAATGGCATAGACACAGGGTGATGGAGCACAGGAGAGTGGCAGAGACACAGGGTGATGGAGCGGGAGGAGAGTGGCAGAGACACAGGGTGACGGAGCGGGAGGAGAGTGGCAGAGACACAGGGTGAAAGAGCAGGAGGAGAGTAGCAGAGAAACTGGGTGACAGAGCGGGAGGAGAGTGGCAGAGATACAGGGTGAAGGAGCGGGAGGAGAGTGGCACAGACACATGGTGACGGAGCAGGAGGAGAGTGGCAGAGACACAGGGTGACGGAGCAGGAGGAGAGCGGCAGAGACACAGGGTGACGGAGCGGGAGGAGAGTGGCAGAGACACAGGGTGACGGAGCAGTAGGAGAGTGGCAGAGACACAGGGTGACGGAGCAGGAGGAGAGCGGCAGAGACACAGGGTGACGGAGCGGGAGGAGAGTAGCAGAGACACAGGATGACAGAGCAGGAGGAGAGCGGCAGAGACACAGTGTGACGGAGCGGGAGGAGAGTGGCAGTGACACAGTCTGACAGAGCGGGAGGAGAGTGGCAATGACACAGCCTGACAGAGCGGGAGGACAGTGGCAGAGACACAGGGTGTCGGAGCAGGAGGAGAGCGGCAGAGACACAGGGTGACGGAGCGGGAGGAGAGTGGTAGAGACACAGGGTGACGGAGCGGGAGGAGAGTGTCAGAGACACAGGGTGACGGAGCGGGAGGAGAGTGGCAGAGACACAGGGTGACGGAGCAGGAGGAGAGCGGCAGAGACACAGGGTGACGGAGCGGGAGGAGAGTGGCAGTGACACAGTCTGACAGAGCGGGAGGAGAGTGGCAGAGACACAGTCTGACAGAGCGGGAGGAGAGTGGCAGAGACACAGGATGACCGAGCGGGAGGAGAGTGGCAGAGACACAGGGTGACGGAGCAGGAGGAGAGTGGCAGAGACACAGGGTGACGGAGCGGGAGGAGAGTGGTGGAGACACAGGATGACGGAGCGGGTGGGGAGTGGCAGAGACACAGTGTGGCGGAGCGAGAGGAGAGTGGCAGAGACACAGGGTGACTGAGCGGGAGGAGAGTGGCAGAGACACAGGGTGAAGGAGCGGGTGGGGAGTGGCAGAGACACAGGATGACGGAGCGGGAGGAGAGTGGCAGAGACACAGGGTGACGGAGCGGGAGGAGAGTGGCAGAGACACAGGGTGACTGAGCGGGAGGAGAGTGGCGGAGACACAGGATGACGGAGCGGGTGGGGAGTGGCAGAGACACAGGATGACGGAGTGGGAGGAGAGTGGCAGAGACACAGGGTGACAGAGCGGGAGGAGAGTGGCAGGGACACAGGGTGACTGAGCGGGAGGAGAGTGGCAGAGACACAGGGTGACTGAGCGGGAGGAGAGTGGCAGAGACACAGGGTGAAGGAGCGGGTGGGGAGTGGCAGAGACACAGGATGACGGAGCGGGAGGAGAGTGGCAGAGACACAGGGTGACGGAGCGGGAGGAGAGTGGCAGAGACACAGGGTGACTGAGCGGGAGGAGAGTGGCAGAGACACAGGGTGAAGGAGCGGGTGGGGAGTGGCAGAGACACAGGATGACGGAGCGGGAGGAGAGTGGCAGAGACACAGGGTGACGGAGCGGGAGGAGAGTGGCAGAGACACAGGGTGACTGAGCGGGAGGAGAGTGGCAGAGACACAGGGTGACGGTGCGGTAGGAGAGTGGCAGAGACTTTGGGTGACGGAACGGGAGGAGAGTAGCAGAGACACAGGATGACGGAGCGGGAGGAGAGTGGCAGAGACACAGGGTGACGGAGCGGGAGGAGAGTGGCAGAGACACAGGGTGAAGGAGCGGGTGGGGAGTGGCAGAGACACAGGATGACGGAGTGGGAGGAGAGTGGCAGAGACACAGGGTGACAGAGCGGGAGGAGAGTGGCAGGGACACAGGGTGAAGGAGAGGGTGGGGAGTGGCAGAGACACAGGGTGAAAGAGCAGGAGGAGAGTGGCAGAGACACTGGGTGACAGAGCGGGAGGAGAGTGGCATAGACACAGGGTGATGGAGCACAGGAGAGTGGCAGAGACACAGGGTGATGGAGCGGGAGGAGAGTGGCAGAGACACAGGGTGACGGAGCGGGAGGAGAGTGGCAGAGACACAGGGTGACGGTGCGGGAGGAGCGTAGCAGCGACACAGGGTGAAAGAGCAGGAGGAGAGTGGCAGAGACACTGGGTGACAGAGCGGGAGGAGAGTGGCATAGACACAGGGTGATGGAGCAGGAGGAGAGTGGCAGAGACACAGGGTGACGGAGCGGGAGGAGAGTGGCATAGACACAGGGTGACAGAGCAGGAGGAGAGTGGCAGAGACACAGGGTGAAGGAGAGGGTGGGGAGTGGCAGAGACACAGGGTGAAAGAGCAGGAGGAGAGTGGCAGAGACACTGGGTGACAGAGCGGGAGGAGAATGGCATAGACACAGGGTGATGGAGCACAGGAGAGTGGCA
Source organism: Scyliorhinus torazame (assembly GCF_047496885.1). Classification (NCBI taxonomy): domain Eukaryota; kingdom Metazoa; phylum Chordata; class Chondrichthyes; order Carcharhiniformes; family Scyliorhinidae; genus Scyliorhinus; species Scyliorhinus torazame. The sequence goes on from NC_092722.1 coordinate 89,389,015, forward strand.
GAGACACAGGGTGATGGAGCGGGAGGAGAGTGGCAGAGACACAGGGTGAAAGAGCAGGAGGAGAGTAGCAGAGAAACTGGGTGACAGAGCGGGAGGAGAGTGGCAGAGATACAGGGTGAAGGAGCGGGAGGAGAGTGGCAGAGACACATGGTGACGGAGCAGGAGGAGAGTGGCAGAGACACAGGGTGACGGAGCAGGAGGAGAGCGGCAGAGACACAGGGTGACGGAGCGGGAGGAGAGTGGCAGAGACACAGGGTGACGGAGCAGTAGGAGTGTGGCAGAGACACAGGGTGACGGAGCGGGAGGAGAGTGGTAGAGACACAGGGTGACGGAGCGGGAGGAGAGTGTCAGAGACACAGGGTGACGGAGCGGGAGGAGAGTGGCAGAGACACAGGGTGACGGAGCAGGAGGAGAGCGGCAGAGACACAGGGTGACGGAGCGGAAGGAGAGTAGCAGAGACACAAGATGACAGAGCAGGAGGAGAGCGGCAGAGACACAGGGTGACGGAGCGGGAGGAGAGTGGCGGAGACACAGGATGACGGAGCGGGTGGGGAGTGGCAGAGACACAGTGTGGCGGAGCGGGAGGAGAGTGGCAGAGACACAGGGTGACTGAGCGGGAGGAGAGTGGCAGAGACACAGGGTGAAGGAGCGGGTGGGGAGTGGCAGAGACACAGGATGACGGAGCGGGAGGAGAGTGGCAGAGACACAGGGTGACGGAGCGGGAGGAGAGTGGCAGAGACACAGGGTGACTGAGCGGGAGGAGAGTGGCGGAGACACAGGATGACGGAGCGGGTGGGGAGTGGCAGTGACACAGTGTGACGGAGCGGGAGGAGAGTGGCAGAGACAAAGGGTGACTGAGCGGGAGGAGAGTGGCAGAGACACAGGGTGAAGGAGCGGGTGGGGAGTGGCAGAGACACAGGATGACGGAGCGGGAGGAGAGTGGCAGAGACACAGGGTGACGGAGCGGGAGGGGAGTGGCAGAGACACAGGGTGACTGAGCGGGAGGAGAGTGGCAGAGACACAGGGTGACGGAGCGGGAGGAGAGTGGCAGAGACTCTGCGTGACGGAACGGGAGGAGAGTAGCAGAGACACAGGATGACGGAGCGGGAGGAGAGTGGCAGAGACACAGGGTGACGGGGCGGGAGGAGAGTGGCAGAGACACAGGGTGACGGAGCGGGAGGAGAGTGGCAGAGACTCTGGGTGACGGAACGGGAGGAGAGCAGCAGAGACACAGGATGACGGAGCGGGAGGAGAGTGGCAGAGACACAGGGTGACGGAGCGGGAGGAGTCTGGCAGAGACACAGGGTGACTGAGCGGGAGGAGAGTGGCAGAGACACAGGGTGAAGAGCGGGTGGGGAGTGGCAGAGACACAGGATGACGGAGTGGGAGGAGAGTGGCAGAGACACAGGGTGACAGAGCGGGAGGAGAGTGGCAGGGACACAGGGTGAAGGAGAGGGTGGGGAGTGGCAGAGACACAGGGTGAAAGAGCAGGAGGAGAGTGGCAGAGACACTGGGTGACAGAGCGGGAGGAGAGTGGCATAGACACAGGGTGATGGAGCACAGGAGAGTGGCAGAGACACAGGGTGATGGAGCGGGAGGACAGTGGCAGAGACACAGGGTGACGGAGCGGGAGGAGAGTGGCAGAGACACAAGGTGACGGTGCGGGAGGAGAGTAGCAGCGACACAGGGTGAAAGAGCAGGAGGAGAGTGGCAGAGACACTGGGTGACAGAGCGGGAGGAGAGTGGCATAGACACAGGGTGATGGAGCAGGAGGAGAGTGGCAGAGACACAGGGTGACGGAGCGAAGGAGAGTGGCATAGACACAGGGTGACAGAGCAGGAGGAGAGTGGCAGAGACACAGGATGACGGAGCGGGAGGAGAGTGGCAGAGACACAGGGTGACGGTGCAGGAGGAGAGTGGCAGAGACAAAGGGTGAAAGAGCAGGAGGAGAGTAGCAGAGACACTGGGTGACAGAGCGGGAGGAGAGTGGCATAGACACAGGGTGAAGGAGCGGGTGGGGAGTGGCAGAGACACAGGATGACGTAGTGGGTGGAGAGTGGCAGAGACACAGGGTGACAGAGCGGGAGGAGAGTGGCAGAGACACAGGGTGAAGGAGACGGTGGGGAGTGGCAGAGACACAGGGTGAAAGAGCAGGAGGAGAGTGGCAGAGACACTGGGTGACAGAGCGGGAGGAGAATGGCATAGACACAGGGTGATGGAGCACAGGAGAGTGGCAGAGACACAGGGTGATGGAGCGGGAGGAGAGTGGCAGAGACACAGGGTGACGGAGCGGGAGGAGAGTGGCAGAGACACAGGGTGAAAGAGCAGGAGGAGAGTAGCAGAGAAACTGGGTGACAGAGCGGGAGGAGAGTGGCAGAGATACAGGGTGAAGGAGCGGGAGGAGAGTGGCAGAGACACATGGTGACGGAGCGGGAGGAGAGTGGCAGAGACACAGTCTGACAGAGCAGGAGGAGAGTGGCACTGACACAGTCTGACAGAGCGGGAGGAGAGTGGCAGAGACACAGGGTGACGGAGCAGGAGGAGAGCGGCAGACACACAGGGTGACGGAGCGGGAGGAGAGTGGTAGAGACACAGGGTGACGGAGCGGGAGGAGAGTGTCAGAGACACAGGGTGACGGAGCGGGAGGAGAGTGGCAGAGACACAGGGTGACGGAGCAGGAGGAGAGCGGCAGAGACACAGGGTGACGGAGCGGGAGGAGAGTAGCAGAGACACAAGATGACAGAGCAGGAGGAGAGCGGCAGAGACACAGGGTGACGGAGCGGGAGGAGAGTGGCGGAGACACAGGATGACGGAGCGGGTGGGGAGTGGCAGAGACACAGTGTGGCGGAGCGGGAGGAGAGTGGCAGAGACACAGGGTGACTGAGCGGGAGGAGAGTGGCAGAGACACAGGGTGAAGGAGCGGGTGGGGAGTGGCAGAGACACAGGATGACGGAGCGGGAGGAGAGTGGCAGAGACACAGGGTGACGGAGCGGGAGGAGAGTGGCAGAGACACAGGGTGACTGAGCGGGAGGAGAGTGGCGGAGACACAGGATGACGGAGCGGGTGGGGAGTGGCAGAGACACAGTGTGACGGAGCGGGAGGAGAGTGGCAGAGACACAGGGTGACTGAGCGGGAGGAGAGTGGCAGAGACACAGGGTGAAGGAGCGGGTGGGGAGTGGCAGAGACACAGGATGACGGAGCGGGAGGAGAGTGGCAGAGACAGAGGGTGACGGAGCGGGAGGAGAGTGGCAGAGACACAGGGTGACTGAGCGGGAGGAGAGTGGCAGAGACACAGGGTGACGGAGCGGGAGGAGAGTGGCAGAGACTCTGCGTGACGGAACGGGAGGAGAGTAGCAGAGACACAGGATGACGGAGCGGGAGGAGAGTGGCAGAGACACAGGGTGACGGGGCGGGAGGAGAGTGGCAGAGACACAGGGTGACGGAGCGGGAGGAGAGTGGCAGAGACTCTGGGTGACGGAACGGGAGGAGAGCAGCAGAGACACAGGATGACGGAGCGGGAGGAGAGTGGCAGGGACACAGGGTGACGGAGCGGGAGGAGTCTGGCAGAGACACAGGGTGACTGAGCGGGAGGAGAGTGGCAGAGACACAGGGTGAAGAGCGGGTGGGGAGTGGCAGAGACACAGGATGACGGAGTGGGAGGAGAGTGGCAGAGACACAGGGTGACAGAGCGGGAGGAGAGTGGCTGGGACACAGGGTGAAGGAGAGGGTGGGGAGTGGCAGAGACACAGGGTGAAAGAGCAGGAGGAGAGTGGCAGAGACACTGGGTGACAGAGCGGGAGGAGAGTGGCATAGACACAGGGTGATGGAGCACAGGAGAGTGGCAGAGACACAGGGTGATGGAGCGGGAGGAGAGTGGCAGAGACACAGGGTGACGGAGCGGGAGGAGAGTGGCAGAGACACAGGGTGACGGTGCGGGAGGAGAGTAGCAGCGACACAGGGTGAAAGAGCAGGAGGAGAGTGGCAGAGACACTGGGTGACAGAGCGGGAGGAGAGTGGCATTGACACAGGGTGATGGAGCAGGAGGAGAGTGGCAGAGACACAGGGTGACGGAGCGGGAGGAGAGTGGCATAGACACAGGGTGACAGAGCAGGAGGAGAGTGGCAGAGACACAGGATGACGGAGCGGGAGGAGAGTGGCAGAGACACAGGGTGACGGTGCAGGAGGAGAGTGGCAGAGACAAAGGGTGAAAGAGCAGGAGGAGAGTAGCAGAGACACTGGGTGACAGAGCGGGAGGAGAGTGGCATAGACACAGGGTGAAGGAGCGGGTGGGGAGTGGCAGAGATACAGGATGACGTAGTGGGAGGAGAGTGGCAGAGACACAGGGTGACAGAGCGGGAGGAGAGTGGCAGAGACACAGGGTGAAGGAGACGGTGGGGAGTGGCAGAGACACAGGGTGAAAGAGCAGGAGGAGAGTGGCAGAGACACTGGGTGACAGAGCGGGAGGAGAATGGCATAGACACAGGGTGATGGAGCACAGGAGAGTGGCAGAGACACAGGGTGATGGAGCGGGAGGAGAGTGGCAGAGACACAGGGTGACGGAGCGGGAGGAGAGTGGCAGAGACACAGGGTGAAAGAGCAGGAGGAGAGTAGCAGAGAAACTGGGTGACAGAGCGGGAGGAGAGTGGCAGAGATACAGGGTGAAGGAGCGGGAGGAGAGTGGCAGAGACACATGGTGACGGAGCAGGAGGAGAGTGGCAGAGACACAGGGTGACGGAGCAGGAGGAGAGCGGCAGAGACACAGGGTGACGGAGCGGGAGGAGAGTGGCAGAGACACAGGGTGACGGAGCAGTAGGAGAGTGGCAGAGACACAGGGTGACGGAGCAGGAGGAGAGCGGCAGAGACACAGGGTGACGGAGCGGGAGGAGAGTAGCAGAGACACAGGATGACAGAGCAGGAGGAGAGCGGCAGAGACACAGTGTGACGGAGCGGGAGGAGAGTGGCAGTGACACAGTCTGACAGAGCGGGAGGAGAGTGGCAGTGACACAGTCTGACAGAGCGGGAGGACAGTGGCAGAGACACAGGGTGTCGGAGCAGGAGGAGAGCGGCAGAGACACAGGGTGACGGAGCGGGAGGAGAGTGGTAGAGACACAGGGTGACGGAGCGGGAGGAGAGTGTCAGAGACACAGGGTGACGGAGCGGGAGGAGAGTGGCAGAGACACAGGGTGACGGAGCAGGAGGAGAGCGGCAGAGACACAGGGTGACGGAGCGGGAGGAGAGTGGCAGTGACACAGTCTGACAGAGCGGGAGGAGAGTGGCAGAGACACAGTCTGACAGAGCGGGAGGAGAGTGGCAGAGACACAGGATGACCGAGCGGGAGGAGAGTGGCAGAGACACAGGGTGACGGAGCAGGAGGAGAGTGGCAGAGACACAGGGTGACGGAGCGGGAGGAGAGTGGCGGAGACACAGGATGACGGAGCGGGTGGGGAGTGGCAGAGACACAGTGTGGCGGAGCGGGAGGAGAGTGGCAGAGACACAGGGTGACTGAGCGGGAGGAGAGTGGCAGAGACACAGGGTGAAGGAGCGGGTGGGGAGTGGCAGAGACACAGGATGACGGAGCGGGAGGAGAGTGGCAGAGACACAGGGTGACGGAGCGGGAGGAGAGTGGCAGAGACACAGGGTGACTGAGCGGGAGGAGAGTGGCGGAGACACAGGATGACGGAGCGGGTGGGGAGTGGCAGAGACACAGGATGACGGAGTGGGAGGAGAGTGGCAGAGACACAGGGTGACAGAGCGGGAGGAGAGTGGCAGGGACACAGGGTGACTGAGCGGGAGGAGAGTGGCAGAGACACAGGGTGACTGAGCGGGAGGAGAGTGGCAGAGACACAGGGTGAAGGAGCGGGTGGGGAGTGGCAGAGACACAGGATGACGGAGCGGGAGGAGAGTGGCAGAGACACAGGGTGACGGAGCGGGAGGAGAGTGGCAGAGACACAGGGTGACTGAGCGGGAGGAGAGTGGCAGAGACACAGGGTGAAGGAGCGGGTGGGGAGTGGCAGAGACACAGGATGACGGAGCGGGAGGAGAGTGGCAGAGACACAGGGTGACGGAGCGGGAGGAGAGTGGCAGAGACACAGGGTGACGGTGCGGTAGGAGAGTGGCAGAGACTCTGGGTGACGGAACGGGAGGAGAGTAGCAGAGACACAGGATGACGGAACGGGAGGAGAGTAGCAGAGACACAGGATGACGGAGCGGGAGGAGAGTGGCAGAGACACAGGGTGACGGGGCGGGAGGAGAGTGGCAGAGACACAGGGTGACGGAGCGGGAGGAGAGTGGCAGAGACTCTGGGTGACGGAACGGGAGGAGAGCAGCAGAGACACAGGATGACGGAGCGGGAGGAGAGTGGCAGAGACACAGGGTGACGGAGCGGGAGGAGTCTGGCAGAGACACAGGGTGACTGAGCGGGAGGAGAGTGGCAGAGACACAGGGTGAAGAGCGGGTGGGGAGTGGCAGAGACACAGGATGACGGAGTGGGAGGAGAGTGGCAGAGACACAGGGTGACAGAGCGGGAGGAGAGTGGCAGGGACACAGGGTGAAGGAGAGGGTGGGGAGTGGCAGAGACACAGGGTGAAAGAGCAGGAGGAGAGTGGCAGAGACACTGGGTGACAGAGCGGGAGGAGAGTGGCATAGACACAGGGTGATGGAGCACAGGAGAGTGGCAGAGACACAGGGTGATGGAGCGGGAGGAGAGTGGCAGAGACACAGGGTGACGGAGCGGGAGGAGAGTGGCAGAGACACAGGGTGAAAGAGCAGGAGGAGAGTGGCAGAGACACTGGGTGACAGAGCGGGAGGAGAGTGGCATAGACACAGGGTGATGGAGCAGGAGGAGAGTGGCAGAGACACAGGGTGACGGAGCGGGAGGAGAGTGGCATAGACACAGGGTGACAGAGCAGGAGGAGAGTGGCAGAGACACAGGATGACGGAGCGGGAGGAGAGTGGCAGAGACACAGGGTGACGGTGCAGGAGGAGAGTGGCAGAGACAAAGGGTGAAAGAGCAGGAGGAGAGTAGCAGAGACACTGGTTGACAGAGCGGGAGGAGAGTGGCACAGACACAGGGTGAAGGAGCGGGTGGGGAGTGGCAGAGACACAGGATGACGTAGTGGGAGGAGAGTGGCAGAGACACAGGGTGACAGAGCGGGAGGAGATTGGCAGAGACACAGGGTGAAGGAGACGGTGGGGAGTGGCAGAGACACAGGGTGAAAGAGCAGGAGGAGAGTGGCAGAGACACTGGGTGACAGAGCGGGAGGAGAATGGCATAGACACAGGGTGATGGAGCACAGGAGAGTGGCAGAGACACAGGGTGATGGAGCGGGAGGAGAGTGGCAGAGACACAGGGTGACGGAGCGGGAGGAGAGTGGCGGAGACACAGGATGACGGAGCGGGTGGGGAGTGGCAGAGACACAGTGTGGCGGAGCGGGAGGAGAGTGGCAGAGACACAGGGTGACTGAGCGGGAGGAGAGTGGCAGAGACACAGGGTGAAGGAGCGGGTGGGGAGTGGCAGAGACACAGGATGACGGAGCGGGAGGAGAGTGGCAGAGACACAGGGTGACGGAGCGGGAGGAGAGTGGCAGAGACACAGGGTGACTGAGCGGGAGGAGAGTGGCGGAGACACAGGATGACGGAGCGGGTGGGGAGTGGCAGAGACACAGGATGACGGAGTGGGAGGAGAGTGGCAGAGACACAGGGTGACAGAGCGGGAGGAGAGTGGCAGGGACACAGGGTGACTGAGCGGGAGGAGAGTGGCAGAGACACAGGGTGACTGAGCGGGAGGAGAGTGGCAGAGACACAGGGTGAAGGAGCGGGTGGGGAGTGGCAGAGACACAGGATGACGGAGCGGGAGGAGAGTGGCAGAGACACAGGGTGACGGAGCGGGAGGAGAGTGGCAGAGACACAGGGTGACTGAGCGGGAGGAGAGTGGCAGAGACACAGGGTGAAGGAGCGGGTGGGGAGTGGCAGAGACACAGGATGACGGAGCGGGAGGAGAGTGGCAGAGACACAGGGTGACGGAGCGGGAGGAGAGTGGCAGAGACACAGGGTGACGGTGCGGTAGGAGAGTGGCAGAGACTCTGGGTGACGGAACGGGAGGAGAGTAGCAGAGACACAGGATGACGGAACGGGAGGAGAGTAGCAGAGACACAGGATGACGGAGCGGGAGGAGAGTGGCAGAGACACAGGGTGACGGGGCGGGAGGAGAGTGGCAGAGACACAGGGTGACGGAGCGGGAGGAGAGTGGCAGAGACTCTGGGTGACGGAACGGGAGGAGAGCAGCAGAGACACAGGATGACGGAGCGGGAGGAGAGTGGCAGAGACACAGGGTGACGGAGCGGGAGGAGTCTGGCAGAGACACAGGGTGACTGAGCGGGAGGAGAGTGGCAGAGACACAGGGTGAAGAGCGGGTGGGGAGTGGCAGAGACACAGGATGACGGAGTGGGAGGAGAGTGGCAGAGACACAGGGTGACAGAGCGGGAGGAGAGTGGCAGGGACACAGGGTGAAGGAGAGGGTGGGGAGTGGCAGAGACACAGGGTGAAAGAGCAGGAGGAGAGTGGCAGAGACACTGGGTGACAGAGCGGGAGGAGAGTGGCATAGACACAGGGTGATGGAGCACAGGAGAGTGGCAGAGACACAGGGTGATGGAGCGGGAGGAGAGTGGCAGAGACACAGGGTGACGGAGCGGGAGGAGAGTGGCAGAGACACAGGGTGAAAGAGCAGGAGGAGAGTGGCAGAGACACTGGGTGACAGAGCGGGAGGAGAGTGGCATAGACACAGGGTGATGGAGCAGGAGGAGAGTGGCAGAGACACAGGGTGACGGAGCGGGAGGAGAGTGGCATAGACACAGGGTGACAGAGCAGGAGGAGAGTGGCAGAGACACAGGATGACGGAGCGGGAGGAGAGTGGCAGAGACACAGGGTGACGGTGCAGGAGGAGAGTGGCAGAGACAAAGGGTGAAAGAGCAGGAGGAGAGTAGCAGAGACACTGGTTGACAGAGCGGGAGGAGAGTGGCACAGACACAGGGTGAAGGAGCGGGTGGGGAGTGGCAGAGACACAGGATGACGTAGTGGGAGGAGAGTGGCAGAGACACAGGGTGACAGAGCGGGAGGAGATTGGCAGAGACACAGGGTGAAGGAGACGGTGGGGAGTGGCAGAGACACAGGGTGAAAGAGCAGGAGGAGAGTGGCAGAGACACTGGGTGACAGAGCGGGAGGAGAATGGCATAGACACAGGGTGATGGAGCACAGGAGAGTGGCAGAGACACAGGGTGATGGAGCGGGAGGAGAGTGGCAGAGACACAGGGTGACGGAGCGGGAGGAGAGTGGCAGAGACACAGGGTGAAAGAGCAGGAGGAGAGTAGCAGAGAAACTGGGTGACAGAGCGGGAGGAGAGTGGCAGAGATACAGGGTGAAGGAGCGGGAGGAGAGTGGCAGAGACACATGGTGACGGAGCAGGAGGAGAGTGGCAGAGACACAGGGTGACGGAGCAGGAGGAGAGCGGCAGAGACACAGGGTGACGGAGCGGGAGGAGAGTGGCAGAGACACAGGGTGACGGAGCAGTAGGAGAGTGGCAGAGACACAGGGTGACGGAGCAGGAGGAGAGCGGCAGAGACACAGGGTGACGGAGCGGGAGGAGAGTAGCAGAGACACAGGATGACAGAGCAGGAGGAGAGCGGCAGAGACACAGTGTGACGGAGCGGGAGGAGAGTGGCAGTGACACAGTCTGACAGAGCGGGAGGAGAGTGGCAGTGACACAGTCTGACAGAGCGGGAGGAGAGTGGCAGAGACACAGGGTGTCGGAGCAGGAGGAGAGCGGCAGAGACACAGGGTGACGGAGCGGGAGGAGAGTGGTAGAGACACAGGGTGACGGAGCGGGAGGAGAGTGTCAGAGACACAGGGTGACGGAGCGGGAGGAGAGTGGCAGTGACACAGTCTGACAGAGCGGGAGGAGAGTGGCAGAGACACAGTCTGACAGAGCGGGAGGAGAGTGGCAGAGACACAGGATGACCGAGCGGGAGGAGAGTGGCAGAGACACAGGGTGACGGAGCAGGAGGAGAGTGGCAGAGACACAGGGTGACGGAGCGGGAGGAGAGTGGCGGAGACACAGGATGACGGAGCGGGTGGGGAGTGGCAGAGGCACAGTGTGGCGGAGCGGGAGGAGAGTGGCAGAGACACAGGGTGACTGAGCGGGAGGAGAGTGGCAGAGACACAGGGTGAAGGAGCGGGTGGGGAGTGGCAGAGACACAGGATGACGGAGCGGGAGGAGAGTGGCAGAGACACAGGGTGACGGAGCGGGAGGAGAGTGGCAGAGACACAGGGTGACTGAGCGGGAGGAGAGTGGCGGAGACACAGGATGACGGAGCGGGTGGGGAGTGGCAGAGACACAGGATGACGGAGTGGGAGGAGAGTGTCAGAGACACAGGGTGACAGAGCGGGAGGACAGTGGCAGGGACACAGGGTGACTGAGCGGGAGGAGAGTGGCAGAGACACAGGGTGACTGAGCGGGAGGAGAGTGGCAGAGACACAGGGTGAAGGAGCGGGTGGGGAGTGGCAGAGACACAGGATGACGGAGCGGGAGGAGAGTGGCAGAGACACAGGGTGACGGAGCGGGAGGAGAGTGGCAGAGACACAGGGTGACTGAGCGGGAGGAGAGTGGCAGAGACACAGGGTGAAGGAGCGGGTGGGGAGTGGCAGAGACACAGGATGACGGAGCGGGAGGAGAGTGGCAGAGACACAGGGTGACGGAGCGGGAGGAGAGTGGCAGAGACACAGGGTGACTGAGCGGGAGGAGAGTGGCAGAGACACAGGGTGACGGTGCGGTAGGAGAGTGGCAGAGACTCTGGGTGACGGAACGGGAGGAGAGTAGCAGAGACACAGGATGACGGAGCGGGAGGAGAGTGGCAGAGACACAGGGTGACGGAGCGGGAGGAGTGTGGCAGAGACACAGGGTGACTGAGCGGGAGGAGAGTGGCAGAGACACAGGGTGAAGGAGCGGGTGGGGAGTGGCAGAGACACAGGATGACGGAGTGGGAGGAGAGTGGCAGAGACACAGGGTGACAGAGCGGGAGGAGAGTGGCAGGGACACAGGGTGAAGGAGAGGGTGGGGAGTGGCAGAGACACAGGGTGAAAGAGCAGGAGGAGAGTGGCAGAGACACTGGGTGACAGAGCGGGAGGAGAGTGGCATAGACACAGGGTGATGGAGCACAGGAGAGTGGCAGAGACACAGGGTGATGGAGCGGGAGGAGAGTGGCAGAGACACAGGGTGACGGAGCGGGAGGAGAGTGGCAGAGACACAGGGTGACGGTGCGGGAGGAGCGTAGCAGCGACACAGGGTGAAAGAGCAGGAGGAGAGTGGCAGAGACACTGGGTGACAGAGCGGGAGGAGAGTGGCATAGACACAGGGTGATGGAGCAGGAGGAGAGTGGCAGAGACACAGGGTGACGGAGCGGGAGGAGAGTGGCATAGACACAGGGTGACAGAGCAGGAGGAGAGTGGCAGAGACACAGGGTGAAGGAGAGGGTGGGGAGTGGCAGAGACACAGGGTTAAAGAGCAGGAGGAGAGTGGCAGAGACACTGGGTGACAGAGCGGGAGGAGAATGGCATAGACACAGGGTGATGGAGCACAGGAGAGTGGCAGAGACACAGGGTGATGGAGCGGGAGGAGAGTGGCAGAGACACAGGGTGAAAGAGCAGGAGGAGAGTAGCAGAGAAACTGGGTGACAGAGCGGGAGGAGAGTGGCAGAGATACAGGGTGAAGGAGCGGGAGGAGAGTGGCAGAGACACATGGTGACGGAGCAGGAGGAGAGTGGCAGAGACACAGGGTGACGGAGCAGGAGGAGAGCGGCAGAGACACAGGGTGACGGAGCGGGAGGAGAGTGGCAGAGACACAGGGTGACGGAGCAGTAGGAGTGTGGCAGAGACACAGGGTGACGGAGCGGGAGGAGAGTGGTAGAGACACAGGGTGACTGAGCGGGAGGAGAGTGTCAGAGACACAGGGTGACGGAGCGGGAGGAGAGTGGCAGAGACACAGGGTGACGGAGCAGGAGGAGAGCGGCAGAGACACAGGGTGACGGAGCGGGAGGAGAGTAGCAGAGACACAAGATGACAGAGCAGGAGGAGAGCGGCAGAGACACAGGGTGACGGAGCGGGAGGAGAGTGGCGGAGACACAGGATGACGGAGCGGGTGGGGAGTGGCAGAGACACAGTGTGGCGGAGCGGGAGGAGAGTGGCAGAGACACAGGGTGACTGAGCGGGAGGAGAGTGGCAGAGACACAGGGTGAAGGAGCGGGTGGGGAGTGGCAGAGACACAGGATGACGGAGCGGGAGGAGAGTGGCAGAGACACAGGGTGACGGAGCGGGAGGAGAGTGGCAGAGACACAGGGTGACTGAGCGGGAGGAGAGTGGCGGAGACACAGGATGACGGAGCGGGTGGGGAGTGGCAGAGACACAGTGTGACGGAGCGGGAGGAGAGTGGCAGAGACACAGGGTGACTGAGCGGGAGGAGAGTGGCAGAGACACAGGGTGAAGGAGCGGGTGGGGAGTGGCAGAGACACAGGATGACGGAGCGGGAGGAGAGTGGCAGAGACACAGGGTGACGGAGCGGGAGGAGAGTGGCAGAGACACAGGGTGACTGAGCGGGAGGAGAGTGGCAGAGACACAGGGTGACGGAGCGGGAGGAGAGTGGCAGAGACTCTGCGTGACGGAACGGGAGGAGAGTAGCAGAGACACAGGATGACGGAGCGGGAGGAGAGTGGCAGAGACACAGGGTGACGGGGCGGGAGGAGAGTGGCAGAGACACAGGGTGACGGAGCGGGAGGAGAGTGGCAGAGACTCTGGGTGACGGAACGGGAGGAGAGCAGCAGAGACACAGGATGACGGAGCGGGAGGAGAGTGGCAGAGACACAGGGTGACAGAGCGGGAGGAGTCTGGCAGAGACACAGGGTGACTAAGCGGGAGGAGAGTGGCAGAGACACAGGGTGAAGAGCGGGTGGGGAGTGGCAGAGACACAGGATGACGGAGTGGGAGGAGAGTGGCAGAGACACAGGGTGACAGAGCGGGAGGAGAGTGGCAGGGACACAGGGTGAAGGAGAGGGTGGGGAGTGGCAGAGACACAGGGTGAAAGAGCAGGAGGAGAGTGGCAGAGACACTGGGTGACAGAGCGGGAGGAGAGTGGGATAGACACAGGGTGATGGAGCACAGGAGAGTGGCAGAGACACAGGGTGATGGAGCGGGAGGAGAGTGGCAGAGACACAGGGTGACGGAGCGGGAGGAGAGTGGCAGAGACACAGGGTGACGGTGCGGGAGGAGAGTAGCAGCGACACAGGGTGAAAGAGCAGGAGGAGAGTGGCAGAGACACTGGGTGACAGAGCGGGAGGAGAGTGGCATAGACACAGGGTGATGGAGCAGGAGGAGAGTGGCAGAGACACAGGGTGACGGAGCGAAGGAGAGTGGCATAGACACAGGGTGACAGAGCAGGAGGAGAGTGGCAGAGACACAGGATGACGGAGCGGGAGGAGAGTGGCAGAGACACAGGGTGACGGTGCAGGAGGAGAGTGGCAGAGACAAAGGGTGAAAGAGCAGGAGGAGAGTAGCAGAGACACTGGGTGACAGAGCGGGAGGAGAGTGGCATAGACACAGGGTGAAGGAGCGGGTGGGGAGTGGCAGAGACACAGGATGACGTAGTGGGAGGAGAGTGGCAGAGACACAGGGTGACAGAGCGGGAGGAGAGTGGCAGAGACACAGGGTGAAGGAGACGGTGGGGAGTGGCAGAGACACAGGGTGAAAGAGCAGGAGGAGAGTGGCAGAGACACTGGGTGACAGAGCGGGAGGAGAATGGCATAGACACAGGGTGATGGAGCACAGGAGAGTGGCAGAGACACAGGGTGATGGAGCGGGAGGAGAGTGGCAGAGACACAGGGTGACGGAGCGGGAGGAGAGTGGCAGAGACACAGGGTGAAAGAGCAGGAGGAGAGTAGCAGAGAAACTGGGTGACAGAGCGGGAGGAGAGTGGCAGAGATACAGGGTGAAGGAGCGGGAGGAGAGTGGCAGAGACACATGGTGACGGAGCAGGATGAGAGTGGCAGAGACACAGGGTGACGGAGCAGGAGGAGAGCGGCAGAGACACAGGGTGACGGAACGGGAGGAGAGTGGCAGAGACACAGGGTGACGGAGCAGTAGGAGAGTGGCAGAGACACAGGGTGACGGAGCGGGAGGAGAGTAGCAGAGACACAGGATGACAGAGCAGGAGGAGAGCGGCAGAGACACAGTGTGACGGAGCGGGAGGAGAGTGGCAGTGACACAGTCTGACAGAGCGGGAGGAGAGTGGCAGTGACACAGTCTGACAGAGCGGGAGGACAGTGGCAGAGACACAGGGTGTCGGAGCAGGAGGAGAGCGGCAGAGACACAGGGTGACGGAGCGGGAGGAGAGTGGTAGAGACACAGGGTGACGGAGCGGGAGGAGAGTGTCAGAGACACAGGGTGACGGAGCGGGAGGAGAGTGGCAGAGACACAGGGTGACGGAGCAGGAGGAGAGCGGCAGAGACACAGGGTGACGGAGCGGGAGGAGAGTGGCAGTGACACAGTCTGACAGAGCGGGAGGAGAGTGGCAGAGACACAGTCTGACAGAGCGGGAGGAGAGTGGCAGAGACACAGGATGACCGAGCGGGAGGAGAGTGGCAGAGACACAGGGTGACGGAGCAGGAGGAGAGTGGCAGAGACACAGGGTGACGGAGCGGGAGGAGAGTGGCGGAGACACAGGATGACGGAGCGGGTGGGGAGTGGCAGAGACACAGTGTGGCGGAGCGGGAGGAGAGTGGCAGAGACACAGGGTGACTGAGCGGGAGGAGAGTGGCAGAGACACAGGGTGAAGGAGCGGGTGGGGAGTGGCAGAGACATAGGATGACGGAGCGGGAGGAGAGTGGCAGAGACACAGGGTGACGGAGCGGGAGGAGAGTGGCAGAGACACAGGGTGACTGAGCGGGAGGAGAGTGGCGGAGACACAGGATGACGGAGCGGGTGGGGAGTGGCAGAGACACAGGATGACGGAGTGGGAGGAGAGTGGCAGAGACACAGGGTGACAGAGCGGGAGGAGAGTGGCAGGGACACAGGGTGACTGAGCGGGAGGAGAGTGGCAGAGACACAGGGTGACTGAGCGGGAGGAGAGTGGCAGAGACACAGGGTGAAGGAGCGGGTGGGGAGTTGCAGAGACACAGGATGACGGAGCGGGAGGAGAGTGGCAGAGACACAGGGTGACGGAGCGGGAGGAGAGTGGCAGAGACACAGGGTGACTGAGCGGGAGGAGAGTGGCAGAGACACAGGGTGAAGGAGCGGGTGGGGAGTGGCAGAGACACAGGATGACGGAGCGGGAGGAGAGTGGCAGAGACACAGGGTGACGGAGCGGGAGGAGAGTGGCAGAGACACAGGGTGACTGAGCGGGAGGAGAGTGGCAGAGACACAGGGTGACGGTGCGGGAGGAGAGTGGCAGAGACTCTGGGTGACGGAACGGGAGGAGAGTAGCAGAGACACAGGATGACGGAGCGGGAGGAGAGTGGCAGAGACACAGGGTGACGGAGCGGGAGGAGTGTGGCAGAGACACAGGGTGACTGAGCGGGAGGAGAGTGGCAGAGACACAGGGTGAAGGAGCGGGTGGGGAGTGGCAGAGACACAGGATGACGGAGTGGGAGGAGAGTGGCAGAGACACAGGGTGACAGAGCGGGAGGAGAGTGGCAGGGACACAGGGTGAAGGAGAGGGTGGGGAGTGGCAGAGACACAGGGTGAAAGAGCAGGAGGAGAGTGGCAGAGACACTGGGTGACAGAGCGGGAGGAGAGTGGCATAGACACAGGGTGATGGAGCACAGGAGAGTGGCAGAGACACAGGGTGATGGAGCGGGAGGAGAGTGGCAGAGACACAGGGTGACGGAGCGGGAGGAGAGTGGCAGAGACACAGGGTGACGGTGCGGGAGGAGCGTAGCAGCGACACAGGGTGAAAGAGCAGGAGGAGAGTGGCAGAGACACTGGGTGACAGAGCGGGAGGAGAGTGGCATAGACACAGGGTGATGGAGCAGGAGGAGAGTGGCAGAGACACAGGGTGACGGAGCGGGAGGAGAGTGGCATAGACACAGGGTGACAGAGCAGGAGGAGAGTGGCAGAGACACAGGATGACGGAGCGGGAGGAGAGTGGCAGAGACACAGGGTGACGGTGCAGGAGGAGAGTGGCAGAGACACAGGGTGAAAGAGCAGGAGGAGAGTAGCAGAGACACTGGGTGACAGAGCGGGAGGTGAGTGGCATAGACACAGGGTGATGGTGCAGGAGGGTAGCCAGGGAAAGGGTTGGCCCACTGAAGGATAGGCAAGGGAATCTATGTGTGGAGCCAGAGGAAATGGGCGAGGTACTAAATGAATACTTTGCATCAGTATTCACCAAAGAGAAGGAATTGGTAGATGTTGAGTCTGGAGAAGGGGGTGTAGATAGCCTGGGTCACATTGTGATCCAAAAAGACGAGGTGTTGGGTGTCTTAAAAAATATTAAGGTAGATAAGTCCCCAGGGCCGGATGGGATCTACCCCAGAATACTGAAGGAGGCTGGAGAGGAAATTGCTGAGGCCTTGACAGAAATCTTTGGATCCTCGCTGTCTTCAGGGGATGTCCCGGAGGACTGGAGAATAGCCAATGTTGTTCCTCTGTTTAAGAAGGGTGGCAGGGATAATCCCGGGAACTACAGGCCGGTGAGCCTTACTTCAGTGGTAGGGAAATTACTGGAGAGAATTCTTCGAGACAGGATCTACTCCCATTTGGAAGCAAATGGACGTATTAGTGAGAGGCAGCACGGTTTTGTGAAGGGGAGGTCGTGTCTCACTAACTTGATAGAGTTTTTCGAGGAGGTCACTAAGATGATTGATGCAGGTAGGGCAGTAGATGTTGTCTATATGGACTTCAGTAAGGCCTTTGACAAGGTCCCTCATGGTAGACTAGTACAAAAGGTGAAGTCACACGGGATCAGGGGTGAACTGGCAAGGTGGATACAGAACTGGCTAGGCCATAGAAGGCAGAGGGTAGCAATGGAGGGATGCTTTTCTAATTGGAGGGCTGTGACCAGTGGTGTTCCACAGGGATCAGTGCTGGGACCTTTGCTCTTTGTAGTATATATAAATGATTTGGAGGAAAATGTAACTGGTCTGATTAGTAAGTTTGCAGACGACACAAAGGTTGGTGGAATTGCGGATAGCGATGAGGACTGTCTGAGGATACAGCAGGATTTAGATTGTCTGGAGACTTGGGCGGAGAGATGGCAGATGGAGTTTAACCTGGACAAATGTGAGGTAATGCATTTTGGAAGGGCTAATGCAGGTAGGGAATATACAGTGAATGGTAGAACCCTCAAGAGTATTGAAAGTCAAAGAGATCTAGGAGTACAGGTCCACAGATCACTGAAAGGGGCTACACAGGTGGAGAAGGTAGTCAAGAAGGCATACGGCATGCTTGCCTTCATTGGCCGGGGCATTGAGTATAAGAATTGGCAAGTCATGTTGCAGCTGTATAGAACCTTAGTTAGGCCACACTTGGAGTATAGTGTTCAATTCTGGTCGCCACACTACCAGAAGGATGTGGAGGCTTTAGAGAGGGTGCAGAAGAGATTTACCAGAATGTTGCCTGGTATGGAGGGCATAAGCTATGAGGAGCGATTGAATAAACTCGGTTTGTTCTCACTGGAACGAAGGAGGTTGAGGGGCGACCTGATAGAGGTATACAAAATTATGAGTGGCATAGACAGAGTGGATAGTCAGAGGCTTTTCCCCAGGGTAGAGGGGTCAATTACTAGGGGGCATAGGTTTAAGGTGAGAGGGGCAAAGTTTAGAGTAGATGTACGAGGCAAGTTTTTTACACAGAGGGTAGTGGGTGCCTGGAACTCACTACCGGAGGAGGTAGTGGAGGCAGGGACGATAGGGACATTTAAGGGGCATCTTGACAAATATATGAATAGGATGGGAATAGAAGGATACGGACCCAGGAAGTGTAGAAGATTGTAGTTTAGTCGGGCAGTATGGTCGGCACGGGCTTGGAGGGCCGAAGGGCCTGTTCCTGTGCTGTACATTTCTTTGTTCTTTGTTCTTTGTTCTTTGAGGAGAGTGGCAGAGACACAGGGTGATGGAGCAGGAGGAGAGTGGCAGAGACACAGGGTGACGGAGCAGGAGGAGAGTGGCAGAGACACAGGGTGAAAGAGCAGGAGGAGACTGGCAGAGACACAGGGTGAAAGAGCAGGAGGAGAGTGGCAGAGACACAGGGTGACGGAGAAGGAGGAGAGTGGCAGAGACACAGGGTGACGGAGCAGGAGGAGAGTGGCAGAGACACAGGGTGAAAGAGCAGGAGGAGAGTGGCAGAGACACAGGGTGAAAGAGCAGGAGGAGAGTGGCAGAGACACAGGGTGACGGAGCGGGAGGAGAGTGGCAGAGACACAGGGTGACGGAGCAGGAGGAGAGTGGCAGAGACACAGGGTGAAAGAGCAGGAGGAGACTGGCAGAGACACAGGGTGAAAGAGCAGGAGGAGAGTGGCAGAGACACAGGGTGACGGAGAAGGAGGAGAGTGGCAGAGACACAGGGTGACGGAGCAGGAGGAGAGTGGCAGAGACACAGGGTGAAAGAGCAGGAGGAGAGTGGCAGAGACACAGGGTGAAAGAGCAGGAGGAGAGTGGCAGAGACACAGGGTGACGGAGCGGGAGGAGAACGGCATAGACACAGGGTGACGGAGTAGGAGGAGAGTGGCAGAGACACAGGGTGACGGAGCGGGAGGAGAGTGGCAGAGACACAGGGTGACGGAGCGGGAGGAGAGTGGCAGAGACACAGGGTGACGGAGCGGGAGGAGAGTGGCAGAGACACTGGTTGACGGAGCGGGAGGAGAGTGGCAGAGACACAGGATGACAGAGCAGGAGGAGAGTGGCAGAGACAAAGGGTGACGGAGCGGGAGGAGAGTGGCAGAGACTCAGGATGGCAGAGCAGGAGGAGATTGGCAGAGACACAGGGTGACGGAGCAGGAAGAGAGCGGCAGAGACACATGGTGACGGAGCGGGAGGAGAGTGGCAGAGACACAGGGTGAAGGAGCGGGAGGAGAGTGGCAGAGACACAGGGTGACGGAGCGGGAGGAGAGTGGCAGAGACACAGGGTGACGGAGCGGGAGGAGAGTGGCAGAGACACAGGGTGACGGAGCAGTAGGACAGTGGCAGAGACACAGGGTGACGGAGCGGGAGGAGAGTGGCAGAGACACAGGGTGACGGAGCGGGAGGAGAGTGGCAGAGACACAGGGTGACGGAGCAGGAGGAGAGCGGCAGAGACACAGGGTGACGGAGTGGGAGGAGAGTAGCAGAGACACAGGATGACAGAGCAGGGGAGAGCGGCAGAGACACAGGGTGACGGAGCGGGAGGAGAGTGGCAGTGACACAGTGTGACAGAGCGGGAGGAGAGTGGCAGAGACACAGTCTGACAGAGCGGGAGGAGAGTGGCAGAGACACAGGATGACCGAGCGGGAGGAGAGTGGCAGAGACACAGGATGACAGAGCGGGAGGAGTGTGGCAGGGACACAGGATGACAGAGCAGGAGGAGAGCGGCAGAGTCACAGATTGACGGAGCGGGAGGAGAGTGGCAGAGACACAGGGTGATGGAGCTGGAGGAGAGTGGCAGAGACACTGGGTGACGGAGCAGGAGGAGAGTAGCAGAGACACAGGATGACAGAGCAGGAGGAGAGCGGCAGAAACACAGGGTGACGGAGCAGGAGGAGAGCGGCAGAGACACAGGATGACGGAGCGGGTGGGGAGTGGCAGAGACACAGGGTGACGGAGCGGGAGGAGAGTGGCAGAGATGCAGGGTGAAGGAGCGGGAGGAGAGTGGCAGAGACACAGGGTGACAGAGCGGGTGGGGAGTGGCATAGACACAGGGTGAAGGAGCGGGAGGAGAGTGGTAGAGACACAGGGTGAAAGAGAGGGAGGAGAGTGGCAGAGACACAGGGTGACGGAGTGGGAGGAGAGTGGCAGAGACACAGGGTGACGGAGCAGCAGGAGAGTGGCAGAGACACAGGGTGACGGAGCGGTAGGAGACTAGCAGAGACACAGGGTGACGGAGCGGGAGGAGAGTGGCAGAGACACAGGGTGACGGAGCGGGAGGAGAGTGGCAGAGACACTGGGTGACTGAGCAGGAGGAGAGTGGCAGAGACACAGGGTGAAGGAGCGGGTGGGGAGTGGCAGAGACACAGGATGACGGAGTGGGAGGAGAGTGGCAGAGACACAGGGTGACAGAGCGGGAGGAGAGTGGCAGAGTCACAGGGTGAAGGAGAGGGTGGGGAGTGGCAAAGACACAGGGTGACAGAGCGGGAGGAGAGTGGCATAGACACAGGGTGATGGAGCACAGGAGAGTGGCAGAGACACAGGGTGATGGAGCGGGAGGAGAGTGGCAGAGACACAGGGTGACGGAGCAGGAGGAGAGTGGCAGAGACACTGGGTGACAGAGCGGGAGGAGAGTGCCATAGACACAGGGTGATGGAGCACAGGAGAGTGGCAGAGACACAGGGTGATGGAGCGGGAGGAGAGTGGCAGAGACACAGGGTGACGGAGCGTGAGGAGACTGGCAGCGACACAGAGTGACGGTGCGGGAGGAGAGTAGCAGAGTCACAGGGTGAAAGAGCAGGAGGAGACTGGCAGAGACACTGGGTGACAGAGCGGGAGGAGAGTGGCATAGACACAGGGTGATGGAGCAGGAGGAGAGTGGCAGAGACACAGGGTGACGGAGCGGGAGGAGAGTGGCATAGACACAGGGTGACAGAGCAGGAGGAGAGTGGCAGAGACACAGGATGACGGAGCGGGAGGAGAGTGGCAGAGACACAGGGTGACGGTGCGGGAGGAGAGTGGCAGAGACACAGGGTGAAACAGCAGGAGTAGAGTAGCAGAGACACTGGGTGACAGAGCGGGAGGAGAGTGGCATAGACACAGGGTGATGGCGCAGGAGGAGAGTGGCAGAGACACAGGGTGATGGAGCAGGAGGAGAGTGGCAGAGACACAGGATGACGGAGCAGGAGGAGAGTGGCAGAGACACAGGGTGAAAGAGCAGGAGGAGAGTGACAGAGACACAGGGTGAAAGAGCAGGAGGAGAGTGGCAGAGACACAGGGTGACGGAGAAGGAGGAGAGTGGCAGAGACACAGGGTGATGGAGCAGGAGGAGAGTGGCAGAGACACAGGGTGAAAGAGCACGAGGAGAGTGGCAGAGACACAGGGTGAAAGAGCAGGAGGAGAGTGGCAGAGACACAGGGTGACGGAGCGGGCGGAGAACGGCACAGACACAGGGTGACGGAGTAGGAGGAGAGTGGCAGAGACACAGGGTGACGGAGCGGGAGGAGAGTGGCAGAGACACAGGGTGACGGAGCGGGAGGAGAATGGCAGTGACACAGGGTGACGGAGCAGGAGGAGAGTGGCAGAGACACAGGGTGACGGAGCGGGAGGAGAGTGGCAGAGACACAGGGTGACGGAGCGGGAGGAGAGTGGCAGAGACACAGGGTGACGGATTAGGAGGAGAGTGGCAGAGACACAGGGTGACGGAGCGGGAGGAGAATGGCAGTGACACAGGGTGACGGAGCAGGAGGAGAGTGGCAGAGACAAAGGATGACAGAGCAGGAGGAGAGCGGCAGAGACACAGAGTGACGGAGCGGGAGGAGAGTGGCGGAGACACAGGATGACGGAGCGGGTGGGGAGTGGCAGAGACACAGTGTGGCGGAGCGGGAGGAGAGTGGCAGAGACTCAGGGTGATTGAGCGGGAGGAGAGTGGCAGAGACACAGGGTGAAGGAGCGGGTGGGGAGTGGCAGAAACACAGGATGACGGAGCGGGAGGAGAGTGGCAGAGACACAGGGTGACGGAGCGGGAGGAGAGTGGCAGAGACACAGGGTGACTGAGCGGGAGGAGAGTGGCGGAGACACAGGATGACGGAGCGGGTGGGGAGTGGCAGAGACACAGTGTGACGGAGCGGGAGGAGAGTGGCAGAGACACAGGGTCACTGAGCGGGAGGAGAGTGGCAGAGACACAGGGTGAAGGAGCGGGTGGGGAGTGGCAGAGACACAGGATGACGGAGCGGGAGGAGAGTGGCAGAGACACAGGGTGACGGAGCGGGAGGAGAGTGGCAGAGACACAGAGTGACTGAGCGGGAGGAGAGTGGCAGAGACACAGGGTGACGGAGCGGGAGGAGAGTGGCAGAGACTCTGGGTGACGGAACGGGAGGAGAGTAGCAGAGACACAGGATGACGGAGCGGGAGGAGAGTGGCAGAGACACAGGGTGACGGAGCGGGAGGAGAGTGGCAGAGACACAGGGTGACGGAGCGGGAGGAGAGTGGCAGAGACTCTGGGTGACGGAACGGGAGGGGAGTAGCAGAGACACAGGATGACGGAGCGGGAGGAGAGTGGCAGAGACACAGGGTGACGGAGCGGGAGGAGTGTGGCAGAGACACAGGGTGACTGAGCGGGAGGAGAGTGGCAGAGACACAGGGTGAAGGAGCGGGTGGGGAGTGGCAGAGTCACAGGATGACGGAGTGGGAGGAGAGTGGCAGAGACACAGGGTGACAGAGCGGGAGGAGAGTGGCAGGGACACAGGGTGACAGAGCGGGAGGAGAGTGGCATAGACACAGGGTGATGGAGCACAGGAGAGTGGCAGAGACACAGGGTGATGGAGCGGGAGGAGAGTGGCAGAGACACAGGGTGACGGTGCAGGAGGAGAGTGGCAGAGACTCTGGGTGACGGAACGGGAGGGGAGTAGCAGAGACACAGGATGACGGAGCGGGAGGAGAGTGGCAGAGACACAGGGTGACGGAGCGGGAGGAGAGTGGCAGAGACACAGGGTGACGGAGCGGGAGGAGAGTGGCAGAGACTCTGGGTGACGGAGCAGGAGGAGAGTGGCAGAGACACAGGGTGAAGGAGCGGGTGGGGAGTGGCAGAGTCACAGGATGACGGAGTGGGAGGAGAGTGGCAGAGACACAGGGTGACAGAGCGGGAGGAGAGTGGCAGGGACACAGGGTGACAGAGCGGGAGGAGAGTGGCATAGACACAGGGTGATGGAGCACAGGAGAGTGGCAGAGACACAGGGTGATGGAGCGGGAGGAGAGTGGCAGAGACACAGGGTGACGGAGCGGGAGGAGAGTGGCAGAGACTCTGGGTGACGGAACGGGAGGAGAGTAGCAGAGGCACAGGATGACGGAGCGGGAGGAGAGTGGCAGAGACACAGGGTGACGGAGCGGGAGGAGAGTGGCAGAGACACAGGGTGACGGAGCGGGAGGAGAGTGGCAGAGACTCTGGGTGACGGAACGGGAGGGGAGTAGCAGAGACACAGGATGACGGAGCGGGAGGAGAGTGGCAGAGACACAGGGTGACGGAGCAGGAGGAGTGTGGCAGAGACACAGGGTGACTGAGCGGGAGGAGAGTGGCAGAGACACAGGGTGAAGGAGCGGGTGGGGAGTGGCAGAGTCACAGGATGACGGAGTGGGAGGAGAGTGGCAGAGACACAGGGTGACAGAGCGGGAGGAGAGTGGCAGGGACACAGGGTGACAGAGCGGGAGGAGAGTGGCATAGACACAGGGTGATGGAGCACAGGAGAGTGGCAGAGACACAGGGTGATGGAGCGGGAGGAGAGTGGCAGAGACACAGGGTGACGGTGCGGGAGGAGAGTGGCAGAGACACAGGGTGAAAGAGCAGGAGGAGAGTAGCAGAGACACTGGGTGACAGAGCGGGAGGAGAGTGGCATAGACACAGGGTGACGGAGCGGGAGGAGAGTGGCAGAGACACAGGGTGAAAGAGCAGGAGGAAAGTGGCAGAGTCACAGGGTGAAAGAGCAGGAGGAGAGTGGCAGAGACACAGTGTGACGGAGCGGGCGGAGAACGGCACAGACACAGGGTGACGGAGTAGGAGGAGAGTGGCAGAGACACAGGGTGACGGAGCGGGAGGAGAGTGGCAGAGACACAGGGTGACGGAGCGGGAGGAGAATGGCAGTGACACAGGGTGACGGAGCAGGAGGAGAGTGGCAGAGACACAGGGTGACGGAGCGGGAGGAGAGTGGCAGAGACACAGGGTGACGGAGCGGGAGGAGAGTGGCAGAGACACAGGGTGACGGATTAGGAGGAGAGTGGCAGAGACACAGGGTGACGGAGCGGGAGGAGAATGGCAGTGACACAGGGTGACGGAGCAGGAGGAGAGTGGCAGAGACACAGGATGACAGAGCAGGAGGAGAGCGGCAGAGACACAGAGTGACGGAGCGGGAGGAGAGTGGCGGAGACACAGGATGACGGAGCGGGTGGGGAGTGGCAGAGACACAGTGTGGCGGAGCGGGAGGAGAGTGGCAGAGACACAGGGTGATTGAGCGGGAGGAGAGTGGCAGAGACACAGGGTGAAGGAGCGGGTGGGGAGTGGCAGAGACACAGGATGACGGAGCGGGAGGAGAGTGGCAGAGACACAGGGTGACGGAGCGGGAGGAGAGTGGCAGAGACACAGGGTGACTGAGCGGGAGGAGAGTGGCGGAGACACAGGATGACGGAGCGGGTGGGGAGTGGCAGAGACACAGTGTGACGGAGCGGGAGGAGAGTGGCAGAGACACAGGGTGACTGAGCGGGAGGAGAGTGGCAGAGACACAGGGTGAAGGAGCGGGTGGGGAGTGGCAGAGACACAGGATGACGGAGCGGGAGGAGAGTGGCAGAGACACAGGGTGACGGAGCGGGAGGAGAGTGGCAGAGACACAGGGTGACTGAGCGGGAGGAGAGTGGCAGAGACACAGGGTGACGGAGCGGGAGGAGAGTGGCAGAGACTCTGGGTGACGGAACGGGAGGAGAGTAGCAGAGACACAGGATGACGGAGCGGGAGGAGAGTGGCAGAGACACAGGGTGACGGAGCGGGAGGAGAGTGGCAGAGACACAGGGTGACGGAGCGGGAGGAGAGTGGCAGAGACTCTGGGTGACGGAACGGGAGGAGAGTAGCAGAGACACAGGATGACGGAGCGGGAGGAGAGTGGCAGAGACACAGGGTGACGGAGCGGGAGGAGTGTGGCAGAGACACAGGGTGACTGAGCGGGAGGAGAGTGGCAGAGACACAGGGTGAAGGAGCGGGTGGGGAGTGGCAGAGACACAGGATGACGGATTGGGAGGAGAGTGGCAGAGACACAGGGTGACAGAGCGGGAGGAGAGTGGCAGGGACAC
Organism: Scyliorhinus torazame; assembly: GCF_047496885.1. Lineage (NCBI taxonomy): Eukaryota > Metazoa > Chordata > Chondrichthyes > Carcharhiniformes > Scyliorhinidae > Scyliorhinus > Scyliorhinus torazame. The sequence continues at coordinate 89,414,220 of NC_092722.1, forward strand.
AGGGTGAAGGAGAGGGTGGGGAGTGGCAGAGACACAGGGTGAAAGAGCAGGAGGAGAGTGGCAGAGACACTGGGTGACAGAGCGGGAGGAGAGTGGCATAGACACAGGGTGATGGAGCACAGGAGAGTGGCAGAGACACAGGGTGATGGAGCGGGAGGAGAGTGGCAGAGACACAGGGTGACGGAGCGGGAGGAGAGTGGCAGAGACACAGGGTGACGGTGCGGGAGGAGAGTAGCAGCGACACAGGGTGAAAGAGCAGGAGGAGAGTGGCAGAGACACTGGGTGACAGAGCGGGAGGAGAGTGGCATAGACACAGGGTGATGGAGCAGGAGGAGAGTGGCAGAGACACAGGGTGACGGAGCGGGAGGAGAGTGGCATAGACACAGGGTGACAGAGCAGGAGGAGAGTGGCAGAGACACAGGATGACGGAGCGGGAGGAGAGTGGCAGAGACACAGGGTGACGGTGCAGGAGGAGAGTGGCAGAGACACAGGGTGAAAGAGCAGGAGGAGAGTAGCAGAGACACTGGGTGACAGAGCGGGAGGAGAGTGGCATAGACACAGGGTGAAGGAGCGGGTGGGGAGTGGCAGAGACACAGGATGACGGAGTGGGAGGAGAGTGGCAGAGACACAGGGTGACAGAGCGGGAGGAGAGTGGCAGAGACACAGGGTGAAGGAGAGGGTGGGGAGTGGCAGAGACACAGGGTGAAAGAGCAGGAGGAGAGTGGCAGATACACTGGGTGACAGAGCGGGAGGAGAATGGCATAGACACAGGGTGATGGAGCACAGGAGAGTGGCAGAGACACAGGGTGATGGAGCGGGAGGAGAGTGGCAGAGACACAGGGTGACGGAGAGGGAGGAGAGTGGCAGAGACACAGGGTGACGGAGCAGTAGGAGAGTGGCAGAGACACAGGGTGACGGAGCAGGAGGAGAGCGGCAGAGACACAGGGTGACGGAGCGGGAGGAGAGTAGCAGAGACACAGGATGACAGAGCAGGAGGAGAGCGACAGAAACACAGGGTGACGGAGCGGGAGGAGAGTGGCAGTGACACAGTCTGACAGAGCGGGAGGAGAGTGGCAGAGACACAGGGTGACGGAGCAGGAGGAGAGCGGCAGAGACACAGGGTGACGGAGCGGGAGGAGAGTGGTAGAGACACAGGGTGACGGAGCGGGAGGAGAGTGTCAGAGACACAGGGTGACGGAGCGGGAGGAGAGTGGCAGAGACACAGGGTGACGGAGCAGGAGGAGAGCGGCAGAGACACAGGGTGACGGAGCGGGAGGAGAGTAGCAGAGACACAGGATGACAGAACAGGAGGAGAGCGGCAGAGACACAGGGTGACGGAGCGGGAGGGGAGTGGCAGTGACACAGTCTGACAGAGCGGGAGGAGAGTGGCAGAGACACAGTCTGACAGAGCGGGAGGAGAGTGGCAGAGACACAGGATGACCGAGCGGGAGGAGAGTGGCAGAGACACAGGGTGACGGAGCAGGAGGAGAGTGGCAGAGACACAGGGTGACGGAGCGGGAGGAGAGTGGCGGAGACACAGGATGACGGAGCGGGTGGGGAGTGGCAGAGACACAGTGTGGCGGAGCGGGAGGAGAGTGGCAGAGACACAGGGTGACTGAGCGGGAGGAGAGTGGCAGAGACACAGGGTGAAGGAGCGGGTGGGGAGTGGCAGAGACACAGGATGACGGAGCGGGAGGAGAGTGGCAGAGACACAGGGTGACGGAGCGGGAGGAGAGTGGCAGAGACACAGGGTGACTGAGCGGGAGGAGAGTGGCGGAGACACAGGATGACGGAGCGGGTGGGGAGTGGCAGAGACACAGTGTGACGGAGCGGGAGGAGAGTGGCAGAGACACAGGGTGACTGAGCGGGAGGAGAGTGGCAGAGACACAGGGTGAAGGAGCGGGTGGGGAGTGGCAGAGACACAGGATGACGGAGCGGGAGGAGAGTGGCAGAGACACAGGGTGACGGAGCGGGAGGAGAGTGGCAGAGACACAGGGTGACTGAGCGGGAGGAGAGTGGCAGAGACACAGGGTGACGGTGCGGGAGGAGAGTGGCAGAGACTCTGGGTGACGGAACGGGAGGAGAGTAGCAGAGACACAGGATGACGGAGCGGGAGGAGAGTGGCAGAGACACAGGGTGACGGAGCGGGAGGAGTGTGGCAGAGACACAGGGTGACTGAGCGGGAGGAGAGTGGCAGAGACACAGGGTGAAGGAGCGGGTGGGGAGTGGCAGAGACACAGGATGACGGAGTGGGAGGAGAGTGGCAGAGACACAGGGTGACAGAGCGGGAGGAGAGTGGCAGGGACACAGGGTGAAGGAGAGTGTGGGGAGTGGCAGAGACACAGGGTGAAAGAGCAGGAGGAGAGTGGCAGAGACACTGGGTGACAGAGCGGGAGGAGAGTGGCATAGACACAGGGTGATGGAGCACAGGAGAGTGGCAGAGACACAGGGTGATGGAGCGGGAGGAGAGTGGCAGAGACACAGGGTGACGGAGCGGGAGGAGAGTGGCAGAGACACAGGGTGACGGTGCGGGAGGAGAGTGGCAGAGACACAGGGTGAAGGAGAGGGTGGGGAGTGGCAGAGACACAGGGTGAAAGAGCAGGAGGAGAGTGGCAGATACACTGGGTGACAGAGCGGGAGGAGAATGGCATAGACACAGGGTGATGGAGCACAGGAGAGTGGCAGAGACACAGGGTGATGGAGCGGGAGGAGAGTGGCAGAGACACAGGGTGACGGAGAGGGAGGAGAGTGGCAGAGACACAGGGTGACGGAGCAGTAGGAGAGTGGCAGAGACACAGGGTGACGGAGCAGGAGGAGAGCGGCAGAGACACAGGGTGACGGAGCGGGAGGAGAGTAGCAGAGACACAGGATGACAGAGCAGGAGGAGAGCGACAGAAACACAGGGTGACGGAGCGGGAGGAGAGTGGCAGTGACACAGTCTGACAGAGCGGGAGGAGAGTGGCAGAGACACAGGGTGACGGAGCAGGAGGAGAGCGGCAGAGACACAGGGTGACGGAGCGGGAGGAGAGTGGTAGAGACACAGGGTGACGGAGCGGGAGGAGAGTGTCAGAGACACAGGGTGACGGAGCGGGAGGAGAGTGGCAGAGACACAGGGTGACGGAGCAGGAGGAGAGCGGCAGAGACACAGGGTGACGGAGCGGGAGGAGAGTAGCAGAGACACGGGATGACAGAACAGGAGGAGAGCGGCAGAGACACAGGGTGACGGAGCGGGAGGGGAGTGGCAGTGACACAGTCTGACAGAGCGGGAGGAGAGTGGCAGAGACACAGTCTGACAGAGCGGGAGGAGAGTGGCAGAGACACAGGATGACCGAGCGGGAGGAGAGTGGCAGAGACACAGGGTGACGGAGCAGGAGGAGAGTGGCAGAGACACAGGGTGACGGAGCGGGAGGAGAGTGGCGGAGACACAGGATGACGGAGCGGGTGGGGAGTGGCAGAGACACAGTGTGGCGGAGCGGGAGGAGAGTGGCAGAGACACAGGGTGACTGAGCGGGAGGAGAGTGGCAGAGACACAGGGTGAAGGAGCGGGTGGGGAGTGGCAGAGACACAGGATGACGGAGCGGGAGGAGAGTGGCAGAGACACAGGGTGACGGAGCGGGAGGAGAGTGGCAGAGACACAGGGTGACTGAGCGGGAGGAGAGTGGCGGAGACACAGGATGACGGAGCGGGTGGGGAGTGGCAGAGACACAGTGTGACGGAGCGGGAGGAGAGTGGCAGAGACACAGGGTGACTGAGCGGGAGGAGAGTGGCAGAGACACAGGGTGAAGGAGCGGGTGGGGAGTGGCAGAGACACAGGATGACGGAGCGGGAGGAGAGTGGCAGAGACACAGGGTGACGGAGCGGGAGGAGAGTGGCAGAGACACAGGGTGACTGAGCGGGAGGAGAGTGGCAGAGACACAGGGTGACGGTGCGGGAGGAGAGTGGCAGAGACTCTGGGTGACGGAACGGGAGGAGAGTAGCAGAGACACAGGATGACGGAGCGGGAGGAGAGTGGCAGAGACACAGGGTGACGGAGCGGGAGGAGTGTGGCAGAGACACAGGGTGACTGAGCGGGAGGAGAGTGGCAGAGACACAGGGTGAAGGAGCGGGTGGGGAGTGGCAGAGACACAGGATGACGGAGTGGGAGGAGAGTGGCAGAGACACAGGGTGACAGAGCGGGAGGAGAGTGGCAGGGACACAGGGTGAAGGAGAGTGTGGGGAGTGGCAGAGACACAGGGTGAAAGAGCAGGAGGAGAGTGGCAGAGACACTGGGTGACAGAGCGGGAGGAGAGTGGCATAGACACAGGGTGATGGAGCACAGGAGAGTGGCAGAGACACAGGGTGATGGAGCGGGAGGAGAGTGGCAGAGACACAGGGTGACGGAGCGGGAGGAGAGTGGCAGAGACACAGGGTGACGGTGCGGGAGGAGAGTAGCAGCGACACAGGGTGAAAGAGCAGGAGGAGAGTGGCAGAGACACTGGGTGACAGAGCGGGAGGAGAGTGGCATAGACACAGGGTGATGGAGCAGGAGGAGAGTGGCAGAGACACAGGGTGACGGAGCGGGAGGAGAGTGGCATAGACACAGGGTGACAGAGCAGGAGGAGAGTGGCAGAGACACAGGATGACGGAGCGGGAGGAGAGTGGCAGAGACACAGGGTGACGGTGCAGGAGGAGAGTGGCAGAGACACAGGGTGAAAGAGCAGGAGGAGAGTAGCAGAGACACTGGGTGACAGAGCGGGAGGAGAATGGCATAGACACAGGGTGATGGAGCACAGGAGAGTGGCAGAGACACAGGGTGATGGAGCGGGAGGAGAGTGGCAGAGACACAGGGTGACGGAGCGGGAGGAGAGTGGCAGAGACACAGGGTGAAAGAGCAGGAGGAGAGTAGCAGAGAAACTGGGTGACAGAGCGGGAGGAGAGTGGCAGAGATACAGGGTGAAGGAGCGGGAGGAGAGTGGCAGAGACACATGGTGACGGAGCAGGAGGAGAATGGCAGAGACACAGGGTGACGGAGCAGGAGGAGAGCGGCAGAGACACAGGGTGACGGAGCGGGAGGAGAGTGGCAGAGACACAGGGTGACGGAGCAGTAGGAGAGTGGCAGAGACACAGGGTGACGGAGCGGGAGGAGAGTAGCAGAGACACAGGATGACAGAGCAGGAGGAGAGCGGCAGAGACACAGGGTGACGGAGCGGGAGGAGAGTGGCAGTGACACAGTCTGACAGAGCGGGAGGAGAGTGGCAGAGACACAGGGTGACGGAGCAGGAGGAGAGCGGCAGAGACACAGGGTGACGGAGCGGGAGGAGAGTGGTAGAGACACAGGGTGACGGAGCGGGAGGAGAGTGTCAGAGACACAGGGTGACGGAGCGGGAGGAGAGTGGCAGAGACACAGGGTGACGGAGCAGGAGGAGAGCGGCAGAGACACAGGGTGACGGAGCGGGAGGAGAGTAGCAGAGACACAGGATGACAGAACAGGAGGAGAGCGGCAGAGACACAGGGTGACGGAGCGGGAGGGGAGTGGCAGTGACACAGTCTGACAGAGCGGGAGGAGAGTGGCAGAGACACAGTCTGACAGAGCGGGAGGAGAGTTGCAGAGACACAGGATGACCGAGCGGGAGGAGAGTGGCAGAGACACAGGGTGACGGAGCAGGAGGAGAGTGGCAGAGACACAGGGTGACGGAGCGGGAGGAGAGTGGCGGAGACACAGGATGACGGAGCGGGTGGGGAGTGGCAGAGACACAGTGTGGCGGAGCGGGAGGAGAGTGGCAGAGACACAGGGTGACTGAGCGGGAGGAGAGTGGCAGAGACACAGGGTGAAGGAGCGGGTGGGGAGTGGCAGAGACACAGGATGACGGAGCGGGAGGAGAGTGGCAGAGACACAGGGTGACGGAGCGGGAGGAGAGTGGCAGAGACACAGGGTGACTGAGCGGGAGGAGAGTGGCGGAGACACAGGATGACGAAGCGGGTGGGGAGTGGCAGAGGCACAGTGTGACGGAGCGGGAGGAGAGTGGCAGAGACACAGGGTGACTGAGCGGGAGGAGAGTGGCAGAGACACAGGGTGAAGGAGCGGGTGGGGAGTGGCAGAGACACAGGATGACGGAGCGGGAGGAGAGTGGCAGAGACACAGGGTGACGGAGCGGGAGGAGAGTGGCAGAGACACAGGGTGACTGAGCGGGAGGAGAGTGGCAGAGACACAGGGTGACGGTGCGGGAGGAGAGTGGCAGAGACTCTGGGTGACGGAACGGGAGGAGAGTAGCAGAGACACAGGATGACGGAGCGGGAGGAGAGTGGCAGAGACACAGGGTGACGGAGCGGGAGGAGTGTGGCAGAGACACAGGGTGACTGAGCGGGAGGAGAGTGGCAGAGACACAGGGTGAAGGAGCGGGTGGGGAGTGGCAGAGACACAGGATGACGGAGTGGGAGGAGAGTGGCAGAGACACAGGGTGACAGAGCGGGAGGAGAGTGGCAGGGACACAGGGTGAAGGAGAGGGTGGGGAGTGGCAGATACACAGGGTGAAAGAGCAGGAGGAGAGTGGCAGAGACACTGGGTGACAGAGCGGGAGGAGAGTGGCATAGACACAGGGTGATGGAGCACAGGAGAGTGGCAGAGACACAGGGTGATGGAGCGGGAGGAGAGTGGCAGAGACACAGGGTGACGGAGCGGGAGGAGAGTGGCAGAGACACAGGGTGACGGTGCGGGAGGAGAGTAGCAGCGACACAGGGTGAAAGAGCAGGAGGAGAGTGGCAGAGACACTGGGTGACAGAGCGGGAGGAGAGTGGCATAGACACAGGGTGATGGAGCAGGAGGAGAGTGGCAGAGACACAGGGTGACGGAGCGGGAGGAGAGTGGCATAGACACAGGGTGACAGAGCAGGAGGAGAGTGGCAGAGACACAGGATGACGGAGCGGGAGGAGAGTGGCAGAGACACAGGGTGACGGTGCAGGAGGAGAGTGGCAGAGACACAGGGTTAAAGAGCAGGAGGAGAGTAGCAGAGACACTGGGTGACAGAGCGGGAGGAGAGTGGCATAGACACAGGGTGATGGAGCAGGAGGAGAGTGGCAGAGACACAGGGTGATGGAGCAGGAGGAGAGTGGCAGAGACACAGGGTGACGGAGCAGGAGGAGAGTGGCAGAGACTCAGGTTGAAAGAGCAGGAGGAGACTGGCAGAGACACAGGGTGAAAGAGCAGGAGGAGAGTGGCAGAGACACAGGGTGACGGAGAAGGAGGAGAGTGGCAGAGACACAGGGTGACGGAGCAGGAGGAGAGTGGCAGAGACACAGGGTGAAAGAGCAGGAGGAGAGTGGCAGAGACACAGGGTGAAAGAGCAGGAGGAGAGTGGCAGAGACACAGGGTGACGGAGCGGGAGGAGAACGGCATAGACACAGGGTGACGGAGTAGGAGGAGAGTGGCAGAGACACAGGGTGACGGAGCGGGAGGAGAGTGGCAGAGACACAGGGTGACGGAGCGGGAGGAGAGTGGCAGAGACACAGGGTGACGGAGCGGGAGGAGAGTGGCAGAGACACTGGGTGACGGAGCGGGAGGAGATTGGCAGAGACACAGGATGACAGAGCAGGAGGAGAGTGGCAGAGACAAAGGGTGACGGAGCGGGAGGAGAGTGGCAGAGACACTGGGTGACGGAGCGGGAGGAGAGTGGCAGTGACACAGTCTGACAGAGCGGGAGGAGAGTGGCAGAGACACAGTCTGACAGAGCGGGAGGAGAGTGGCAGAGACACAGGATGACCGAGCGGGAGGAGAGTGGCAGAGACACAGGGTGACGGAGCAGGAGGAGAGTGGCAGAGACACAGGGTGACGGAGCGGGAGGAGAGTGGCGGAGACACAGGATGACGGAGCGGGTGGGGAGTGGCAGAGACACAGTGTGGCGGAGCGGGAGGAGAGTGGCAGAGACACAGGGTGACTGAGCGGGAGGAGAGTGGCAGAGACACAGGGTGAAGGAGCGGGTGGGGAGTGGCAGAGACACAGGATGACGGAGCGGGAGGAGAGTGGCAGAGACACAGGGTGACGGAGCGGGAGGAGAGTGGCAGAGACACAGGGTGACTGAGCGGGAGGAGAGTGGCGGAGACACAGGATGACGGAGCGGGTGGGGAGTGGCAGAGACACAGGATGACGGAGTGGGAGGAGAGTGGCAGAGACACAGGGTGACAGAGCGGGAGGACAGTGGCAGGGACACAGGGTGACTGAGCGGGAGGAGAGTGGCAGAGACACAGGGTGACTGAGCGGGAGGAGAGTGGCAGAGACACAGGGTGAAGGAGCGGGTGGGGAGTGGCAGAGACACAGGATGACGGAGCGGGAGGAGAGTGGCAGAGACACAGGGTGACGGAGCGGGAGGAGAGTGGCAGAGACACAGGGTGACTGAGCGGGAGGAGAGTGGCAGAGACACAGGGTGAAGGAGCGGGTGGGGAGTGGCAGAGACACAGGATGACGGAGCGGGAGGAGAGTGGCAGAGACACAGGGTGACGGAGCGGGAGGAGAGTGGCAGAGACACAGGGTGACTGAGCGGGAGGAGAGTGGCAGAGACACAGGGTGACGGTGCGGTAGGAGAGTGGCAGAGACTCTGGGTGACGGAACGGGAGGAGAGTAGCAGAGACACAGGATGACGGAGCGGGAGGAGAGTGGCAGAGACACAGGGTGACGGAGCGGGAGGAGTGTGGCAGAGACACAGGGTGACTGAGCGGGAGGAGAGTGGCAGAGACACAGGGTGAAGGAGCGGGTGGGGAGTGGCAGAGACACAGGATGACGGAGTGGGAGGAGAGTGGCAGAGACACAGGGTGACAGAGCGGGAGGAGAGTGGCAGGGACACAGGGTGAAGGAGAGGGTGGGGAGTGGCAGAGACACAGGGTGAAAGAGCAGGAGGAGAGTGGCAGAGACACTGGGTGACAGAGCGGGAGGAGAGTGGCATAGACACAGGGTGATGGAGCACAGGAGAGTGGCAGAGACACAGGGTGATGGAGCGGGAGGAGAGTGGCAGAGACACAGGGTGACGGAGCGGGAGGAGAGTGGCAGAGACACAGGGTGACGGTGCGGGAGGAGCGTAGCAGCGACACAGGGTGAAAGAGCAGGAGGAGAGTGGCAGAGACACTGGGTGACAGAGCGGGAGGAGAGTGGCATAGACACAGGGTGATGGAGCAGGAGGAGAGTGGCAGAGACACAGGGTGACGGAGCGGGAGGAGAGTGGCATAGACACAGGGTGACAGAGCAGGAGGAGAGTGGCAGAGACACAGGGTGAAGGAGAGGGTGGGGAGTGGCAGAGACACAGGGTGAAAGAGCAGGAGGAGAGTGGCAGAGACACTGGGTGACAGAGCGGGAGGAGAATGGCATAGACACAGGGTGATGGAGCACAGGAGAGTGGCAGAGACACAGGGTGATGGAGCGGGAGGAGAGTGGCAGAGACACAGGGTGAAAGAGCAGGAGGAGAGTAGCAGAGAAACTGGGTGACAGAGCGGGAGGAGAGTGGCAGAGATACAGGGTGAAGGAGCGGGAGGAGAGTGGCAGAGACACATGGTGACGGAGCAGGAGGAGAGTGGCAGAGACACAGGGTGACGGAGCAGGAGGAGAGCGGCAGAGACACAGGGTGACGGAGCGGGAGGAGAGTGGCAGAGACACAGGGTGACGGAGCAGTAGGAGTGTGGCAGAGACACAGGGTGACGGAGCGGGAGGAGAGTGGTAGAGACACAGGGTGACGGAGCGGGAGGAGAGTGTCAGAGACACAGGGTGACGGAGCGGGAGGAGAGTGGCAGAGACACAGGGTGACGGAGCAGGAGGAGAGCGGCAGAGACACAGGGTGACGGAGCGGGAGGAGAGTAGCAGAGACACAAGATGACAGAGCAGGAGGAGAGCGGCAGAGACACAGGGTGACGGAGCGGGAGGAGAGTGGCGGAGACACAGGATGACGGAGCGGGTGGGGAGTGGCAGAGACACAGTGTGGCGGAGCGGGAGGAGAGTGGCAGAGACACAGGGTGACTGAGCGGGAGGAGAGTGGCAGAGACACAGGGTGAAGGAGCGGGTGGGGAGTGGCAGAGACACAGGATGACGGAGCGGGAGGAGAGTGGCAGAGACACAGGGTGACGGAGCGGGAGGAGAGTGGCAGAGACACAGGGTGACTGAGCGGGAGGAGAGTGGCGGAGACACAGGATGACGGAGCGGGTGGGGAGTGGCAGAGACACAGTGTGACGGAGCGGGAGGAGAGTGGCAGAGACACAGGGTGACTGAGCGGGAGGAGAGTGGCAGAGACACAGGGTGAAGGAGCGGGTGGGGAGTGGCAGAGACACAGGATGACGGAGCGGGAGGAGAGTGGCAGAGACACAGGGTGACGGAGCGGGAGGAGAGTGGCAGAGACACAGGGTGACTGAGCGGGAGGAGAGTGGCAGAGACACAGGGTGACGGAGCGGGAGGAGAGTGGCAGAGACTCTGCGTGACGGAACGGGAGGAGAGTAGCAGAGACACAGGATGACGGAGCGGGAGGAGAGTGGCAGAGACACAGGGTGACGGGGCGGGAGGAGAGTGGCAGAGACACAGGGTGACGGAGCGGGAGGAGAGTGGCAGAGACTCTGGGTGACGGAACGGGAGGAGAGCAGCAGAGACACAGGATGACGGAGCGGGAGGAGAGTGGCAGAGACACAGGGTGACGGAGCGGGAGGAGTCTGGCAGAGACACAGGGTGACTGAGCGGGAGGAGAGTGGCAGAGACACAGGGTGAAGAGCGGGTGGGGAGTGGCAGAGACACAGGATGACGGAGTGGGAGGAGAGTGGCAGAGACACAGGGTGACAGAGCGGGAGGAGAGTGGCAGGGACACAGGGTGAAGGAGAGGGTGGGGAGTGGCAGAGACACAGGGTGAAAGAGCAGGAGGAGAGTGGCAGAGACACTGGGTGACAGAGCGGGAGGAGAGTGGGATAGACACAGGGTGATGGAGCACAGGAGAGTGGCAGAGACACAGGGTGATGGAGCGGGAGGAGAGTGGCAGAGACACAGGGTGACGGAGCGGGAGGAGAGTGGCAGAGACACAGGGTGACGGTGCGGGAGGAGAGTAGCAGCGACACAGGGTGAAAGAGCAGGAGGAGAGTGGCAGAGACACTGGGTGACAGAGCGGGAGGAGAGTGGCATAGACACAGGGTGATGGAGCAGGTGGAGAGTGGCAGAGACACAGGGTGACGGAGCGAAGGAGAGTGGCATAGACACAGGGTGACAGAGCAGGAGGAGAGTGGCAGAGACACAGGATGACGGAGCGGGAGGAGAGTGGCAGAGACACAGGGTGACGGTGCAGGAGGAGAGTGGCAGAGACAAAGGGTGAAAGAGCAGGAGGAGAGTAGCAGAGACACTGGGTGACAGAGCGGGAGGAGAGTGGCATAGACACAGGGTGAAGGAGCGGGTGGGGAGTGGCAGAGACACAGGATGACGTAGTGGGAAGAGAGTGGCAGAGACACAGGGTGACAGAGCGGGAGGAGAGTGGCAGAGACACAGGGTGAAGGAGACGGTGGGGAGTGGCAGAGACACAGGGTGAAAGAGCAGGAGGAGAGTGGCAGAGACACTGGGTGACAGAGCGGGAGGAGAATGGCATAGACACAGGGTGATGGAGCACAGGAGAGTGGCAGAGACACAGGGTGATGGAGCGGGAGGAGAGTGGCAGAGACACAGGGTGACGGAGCGGGAGGAGAGTGGCAGAGACACAGGGTGAAAGAGCAGGAGGAGAGTAGCAGAGAAACTGGGTGACAGAGCGGGAGGAGAGTGGCAGAGATACAGGGTGAAGGAGCGGGAGGAGAGTGGCAGAGACACATGGTGACGGAGCAGGATGAGAGTGGCAGAGACACAGGGTGACGGAGCAGGAGGAGAGCGGCAGAGACACAGGGTGACGGAACGGGAGGAGAGTGGCAGAGACACAGGGTGACGGAGCAGTAGGAGAGTGGCAGAGACACAGGGTGACGGAGCGGGAGGAGAGTAGCAGAGACACAGGATGACAGAGCAGGAGGAGAGTGGCAGAGACACAGTGTGACGGAGCGGGAGGAGAGTGGCAGTGACACAGTCTGACAGAGCGGGAGGAGAGTGGCAGTGACACAGTCTGACAGAGCGGGAGGACAGTGGCAGAGACACAGGGTGTCGGAGCAGGAGGAGAGCGGCAGAGACACAGGGTGACGGAGCGGGAGGAGAGTGGTAGAGACACAGGGTGACGGAGCGGGAGGAGAGTGTCAGAGACACAGGGTGACGGAGCGGGAGGAGAGTGGCAGAGACACAGGGTGACGGAGCAGGAGGAGAGCGGCAGAGACACAGGGTGACGGAGCGGGAGGAGAGTGGCAGTGACACAGTCTGACAGAGCGGGAGGAGAGTGGCAGAGACACAGTCTGACAGAGCGGGAGGAGAGTGGCAGAGACACAGGATGACCGAGCGGGAGGAGAGTGGCAGAGACACAGGGTGACGGAGCAGGAGGAGAGTGGCAGAGAGACAGGGTGACGGAGCGGGAGGAGAGTGGCGGAGACACAGGATGACGGAGCGGGTGGGGAGTGGCAGAGACACAGTGTGGCGGAGCGGGAGGAGAGTGGCAGAGACACAGGGTGACTGAGCGGGAGGAGAGTGGCAGAGACACAGGGTGAAGGAGCGGGTGGGGAGTGGCAGAGACACAGGATGACGGAGCGGGAGGAGAGTGGCAGAGACACAGGGTGACGGAGCGGGAGGAGAGTGGCAGAGACACAGGGTGACTGAGCGGGAGGAGAGTGGCGGAGACACAGGATGACGGAGCTGGTGGGGAGTGGCAGAGACACAGGATGACGGAGTGGGAGGAGAGTGGCAGAGACACAGGGTGACAGAGCGGGAGGAGAGTGGCAGGGACACAGGGTGACTGAGCGGGAGGAGAGTGGCAGAGACACAGGGTGACTGAGCGGGAGGAGAGTGGCAGAGACACAGGGTGAAGGAGCGGGTGGGGAGTGGCAGAGACACAGGATGACGGAGCGGGAGGAGAGTGGCAGAGACACAGGGTGACGGAGCGGGAGGAGAGTGGCAGAGACACAGGGTGACTGAGCGGGAGGAGAGTGGCAGAGACACAGGGTGAAGGAGCGGGTGGGGAGTGGCAGAGACACAGGATGACGGAGCGGGAGGAGAGTGGCAGAGACACAGGGTGACGGAGCGGGAGGAGAGTGGCAGAGACACAGGGTGACTGAGCGGGAGGAGAGTGGCAGAGACACAGGGTGACGGTGCGGGAGGAGAGTGGCAGAGACTCTGGGTGACGGAACGGGAGGAGAGTAGCAGAGACACAGGATGACGGAGCGGGAGGAGAGTGGCAGAGACACAGGGTGACGGAGCGGGAGGAGTGTGGCAGAGACACAGGGTGACTGAGCGGGAGGAGAGTGGCAGAGACACAGGGTGAAGGAGCGGGTGGGGAGTGGCAGAGACACAGGATGACGGAGTGGGAGGAGAGTGGCAGAGACACAGGGTGACAGAGCGGGAGGAGAGTGGCAGGGACACAGGGTGAAGGAGAGGGTGGGGAGTGGCAGAGACACAGGGTGAAAGAGCAGGAGGAGAGTGGCAGAGACACTGGGTGACAGAGCGGGAGGAGAGTGGCATAGACACAGGGTGATGGAGCACAGGAGAGTGGCAGAGACACAGGGTGATGGAGCGGGAGGAGAGTGGCAGAGACACAGGGTGACGGAGCGGGAGGAGAGTGGCAGAGACACAGGGTGACGGTGCGGGAGGAGCGTAGCAGCGACACAGGGTGAAAGAGCAGGAGGAGAGTGGCAGAGACACTGGGTGACAGAGCGGGAGGAGAGTGGCATAGACACATGGTGATGGAGCAGGAGGAGAGTGGCAGAGACACAGGGTGACGGAGCGGGAGGAGAGTGGCATAGACACAGGGTGACAGAGCAGGAGGAGAGTGGCAGAGACACAGGATGACGGAGCGGGAGGAGAGTGGCAGAGACACAGGGTGACGGTGCAGGAGGAGAGTGGCAGAGACACAGGGTGAAAGAGCAGGAGGAGAGTAGCAGAGACACTGGGTGACAGAGCGGGAGGTGAGTGGCATAGACACAGGTTGATGGTGCAGGAGGAGAGTGGCAGAGACACAGGGTGATGGAGCAGGAGGAGAGTGGCAGAGACACAGGGTGACGGAGCAGGAGGAGAGTGGCAGAGACACAGGGTGAAAGAGCAGGAGGAGACTGGCAGAGACACAGGGTGAAAGAGCAGGAGGAGAGTGGCAGAGACACAGGGTGACGGAGAAGGAGGAGAGTGGCAGAGACACAGGGTGACGGAGCAGGAGGAGAGTGGCAGAGACACAGGGTGAAAGAGCAGAAGGAGAGTGGCAGAGACACAGGGTGAAAGAGCAGGAGGAGAGTGGCAGAGACACAGGGTGACGGAGCGGGAGGAGAGTGGCAGAGACACAGGGTGACGGAGCAGGAGGAGAGTGGCAGAGACACAGGGTGAAAGAGCAGGAGGAGACTGGCAGAGACACAGGGTGAAAGAGCAGGAGGAGAGTGGCAGAGACACAGGGTGACGGAGAAGGAGGAGAGTGGCAGAGACACAGGGTGACGGAGCAGGAGGAGAGTGGCAGAGACACAGGGTGAAAGAGCAGGAGGAGAGTGGCAGAGACACAGGGTGAAAGAGCAGGAGGAGAGTGGCAGAGACACAGGGTGACGGAGCGGGAGGAGAACGGCATAGACACAGGGTGACGGAGTAGGAGGAGAGTGGCAGAGACACAGGGTGACGGAGCGGGAGGAGAGTGGCAGAGACACAGGGTGACGGAGCGGGAGGAGAGTGGCAGAGACACAGGGTGACGGAGCGGGAGGAGAGTGGCAGAGACACTGGGTGACGGAGCGGGAGGAGAGTGGCAGAGACACAGGATGACAGAGCAGGAGGAGAGTGGCAGAGACAAAGGGTGACGGAGCGGGAGGAGAGTGGCAGAGACTCAGGATGGCAGAGCAGGAGGAGATTGGCAGAGACACAGGGTGACGGAGCAGGAAGAGAGCGGCAGAGACACATGGTGACGGAGCGGGAGGAGAGTGGCAGAGACACAGGGTGAAGGAGCGGGAGGAGAGTGGCAGAGACACAGGGTGACGGAGCGGGAGGAGAGTGGCAGAGACACAGGGTGACGGAGCGGGAGGAGAGTGGCAGAGACACAGGGTGACGGAGCAGTAGGACAGTGGCAGAGACACAGGGTGACGGAGCGGGAGGAGAGTGGCAGAGACACAGGGTGACGGAGCGGGAGGAGAGTGGCAGAGACACAGGGTGACGGAGCAGGAGGAGAGCGGCAGAGACACAGGGTGACGGAGTGGGAGGAGAGTAGCAGAGACACAGGATGACAGAGCAGGGGAGAGCGGCAGAGACACAGGGTGACGGAGCGGGAGGAGAGTGGCAGTGACAGAGCGGGAGGAGAGTGGCAGAGACACAGTCTGACAGAGCGGGAGGAGAGTGGCAGAGACACAGGATGACCGAGCGGGAGGAGAGTGGCAGAGACACAGGATGACAGAGCGGGAGGAGTGTGGCAGGGACACAGGATGACAGAGCAGGAGGAGAGCGGCAGAGTCACAGATTGACGGAGCGGGAGGAGAGTGGCAGAGACACAGGGTGATGGAGCTGGAGGAGAGTGGCAGAGACACTGGGTGACGGAGCAGGAGGAGAGTAGCAGAGACACAGGATGACAGAGCAGGAGGAGAGCGGCAGAAACACAGGGTGACGGAGCAGGAGGAGAGCGGCAGAGACACAGGATGACGGAGCGGGTGGGGAGTGGCAGAGACACAGGGTGACGGAGCGGGAGGAGAGTGGCAGAGATGCAGGGTGAAGGAGCGGGAGGATAGTGGCAGAGACACAGGGTGACAGAGCGGGTGGGGAGTGGCATAGACACAGGGTGAAGGAGCGGGAGGAGAGTGGTAGAGACACAGGGTGAAAGAGAGGGAGGAGAGTGGCAGAGACACAGGGTGACGGAGCGGGAGGAGAGTGGCAGAGACACAGGGTGACGGAGCAGCAGGAGAGTGGCAGAGACACAGGGTGACGGAGCGGTAGTAGACTAGCAGAGACACAGGGTGACGGAGCGGGAGGAGAGTGGCAGAGACACAGGGTGACGGAGCGGGAGGAGAGTGGCAGAGACACTGGGTGACTGAGCAGGAGGAGAGTGGCAGAGACACAGGGTGAAGGAGCGGGTGGGGAGTGGCAGAGACACAGGATGACGGAGTGGGAGGAGAGTGGCAGAGACACAGGGTGACAGAGCGGGAGGAGAGTGGCAGAGTCACAGGGTGAAGGAGAGGGTGGGGAGTGGCAAAGACACAGGGTGACAGAGCGGGAGGAGAGTGGCATAGACACAGGGTGATGGAGCACAGGAGAGTGGCAGAGACACAGGGTGATGGAGCGGGAGGAGAGTGGCAGAGACACAGGGTGACGGAGCAGGAGGAGAGTGGCAGAGACACTGGGTGACAGAGCGGGAGGAGAGTGCCATAGACACAGGGTGATGGAGCACAGGAGAGTGGCAGAGACACAGGGTGATGGAGCGGGAGGAGAGTGGCAGAGACACAGGGTGACGGAGCGGGAGGAGACTGGCAGCGACACAGAGTGACGGTGCGGGAGGAGAGTAGCAGAGTCACAGGGTGAAAGAGCAGGAGGATACTGGCAGAGACACTGGGTGACAGAGCGGGAGGAGAGTGGCATAGACACAGGGTGATGGAGCAGGAGGAGAGTGGCAGAGACACAGGGTGACGGAGCGGGAGGAGAGTGGCATAGACACAGGGTGACAGAGCAGGAGGAGAGTGGCAGAGACACAGGATGACGGAGCGGGAGGAGAGTGGCAGAGACACAGGGTGACGGTGCGGGAGGAGAGTGGCAGAGACACAGGGTGAAAGAGCAGGAGGAGAGTAGCAGAGACACTGGGTGACAGAGCGGGAGGAGAGTGGCATAGACACAGGGTGATGGCGCAGGAGGAGAGTGGCAGAGACACAGGGTGATGGAGCAGGAGGAGAGTGGCAGAGACACAGGATGACGGAGCTGGAGGAGAGTGGCAGAGACACAGGGTGAAAGAGCAGGAGGAGAGTGACAGAGATACAGGGTGAAAGAGCAGGAGGAGAGTGGCAGAGACACAGGGTGACGGAGAAGGAGGAGAGTGGCAGAGACACAGGGTGATGGAGCAGGAGGAGAGTGGCAGAGACACAGGGTGAAAGAGCACGAGGAGAGTGGCAGAGACACAGGGTGAAAGAGCAGGAGGAGAGTGGCAGAGACACAGGGTGACGGAGCGGGCGGAGAACGGCACAGACACAGGGTGACGGAGTAGGAGGAGAGTGGCAGAGACACAGGGTGACGGAGCGGGAGGAGAGTGGCAGAGACACAGGGTGACGGAGCGGGAGGAGAATGGCAGTGACACAGGGTGACGGAGCAGGAGGAGAGTGGCAGAGACACAGGGTGACGGAGCGGGAGGAGAGTGGCAGAGACACAGGGTGACGGAGCGGGAGGAGAGTGGCAGAGACACAGGGTGACGGATTAGGAGGAGAGTGGCAGAGACACAGGGTGACGGAGCGGGAGGAGAATGGCAGTGACACAGGGTGACGGAGCAGGAGGAGAGTGGCAGAGACACAGGATGACAGAGCAGGAGGAGAGCGGCAGAGACACAGAGTGACGGAGCGGGAGGAGAGTGGCGGAGACACAGGATGACGGAGCGGGTGGGGAGTGGCAGAGACACAGTGTGGCGGAGCGGGAGGAGAGTGGCAGAGACTCAGGGTGATTGAGCGGGAGGAGAGTGGCAGAGACACAGGGTGAAGGAGCGGGTGGGGAGTGGCAGAGACACAGGATGACGGAGCGGGAGGAGAGTGGCAGAGACACAGGGTGACGGAGCGGGAGGAGAGTGGCAGAGACACAGGGTGACTGAGCGGGAGGAGAGTGGCGGAGACACAGGATGACGGAGCGGGAGGAGAGTGGCAGAGACACAGGGTGACGGAGCGGGAGGAGAGTGGCAGAGACACAGGGTGACTGAGCGGGAGGAGAGTGGCAGAGACACAGGGTGACGGTGCGGGAGGAGAGTGGCAGAGACTCTGGGTGACGGAACGGGAGGAGAGTAGCAGAGACACAGGATGACGGAGCGGGAGGAGAGTGGCAGAGACACAGGGTGACGGAGCGGGAGGAGTGTGGCAGAGACACAGGGTGACTGAGCGGGAGGAGAGTGGCAGAGACACAGGGTGAAGGAGCGGGTGGGGAGTGGCAGAGACACAGGATGACGGAGTGGGAGGAGAGTGGCAGAGACACAGGGTGACAGAGCGGGAGGAGAGTGGCAGGGACACAGGGTGAAGGAGAGGGTGGGGAGTGGCAGAGACACAGGGTGAAAGAGCAGGAGGAGAGTGGCAGAGACACTGGGTGACAGAGCGGGAGGAGAGTGGCATAGACACAGGGTGATGGAGCACAGGAGAGTGGCAGAGACACAGGGTGATGGAGCGGGAGGAGAGTGGCAGAGACACAGGGTGACGGAGCGGGAGGAGAGTGGCAGAGACACAGGGTGACGGTGCGGGAGGAGCGTAGCAGCGACACAGGGTGAAAGAGCAGGAGGAGAGTGGCAGAGACACTGGGTGACAGAGCGGGAGGAGAGTGGCATAGACACATGGTGATGGAGCAGGAGGAGAGTGGCAGAGACACAGGGTGACGGAGCGGGAGGAGAGTGGCATAGACACAGGGTGACAGAGCAGGAGGAGAGTGGCAGAGACACAGGATGACGGAGCGGGAGGAGAGTGGCAGAGACACAGGGTGACGGTGCAGGAGGAGAGTGGCAGAGACACAGGGTGAAAGAGCAGGAGGAGAGTAGCAGAGACACTGGGTGACAGAGCGGGAGGTGAGTGGCATAGACACAGGTTGATGGTGCAGGAGGAGAGTGGCAGAGACACAGGGTGATGGAGCAGGAGGAGAGTGGCAGAGACACAGGGTGACGGAGCAGGAGGAGAGTGGCAGAGACACAGGGTGAAAGAGCAGGAGGAGACTGGCAGAGACACAGGGTGAAAGAGCAGGAGGAGAGTGGCAGAGACACAGGGTGACGGAGAAGGAGGAGAGTGGCAGAGACACAGGGTGACGGAGCAGGAGGAGAGTGGCAGAGACACAGGGTGAAAGAGCAGAAGGAGAGTGGCAGAGACACAGGGTGAAAGAGCAGGAGGAGAGTGGCAGAGACACAGGGTGACGGAGCGGGAGGAGAGTGGCAGAGACACAGGGTGACGGAGCAGGAGGAGAGTGGCAGAGACACAGGGTGAAAGAGCAGGAGGAGACTGGCAGAGACACAGGGTGAAAGAGCAGGAGGAGAGTGGCAGAGACACAGGGTGACGGAGAAGGAGGAGAGTGGCAGAGACACAGGGTGACGGAGCAGGAGGAGAGTGGCAGAGACACAGGGTGAAAGAGCAGGAGGAGAGTGGCAGAGACACAGGGTGAAAGAGCAGGAGGAGAGTGGCAGAGACACAGGGTGACGGAGCGGGAGGAGAACGGCATAGACACAGGGTGACGGAGTAGGAGGAGAGTGGCAGAGACACAGGGTGACGGAGCGGGAGGAGAGTGGCAGAGACACAGGGTGACGGAGCGGGAGGAGAGTGGCAGAGACACAGGGTGACGGAGCGGGAGGAGAGTGGCAGAGACACTGGGTGACGGAGCGGGAGGAGAGTGGCAGAGACACAGGATGACAGAGCAGGAGGAGAGTGGCAGAGACAAAGGGTGACGGAGCGGGAGGAGAGTGGCAGAGACTCAGGATGGCAGAGCAGGAGGAGATTGGCAGAGACACAGGGTGACGGAGCAGGAAGAGAGCGGCAGAGACACATGGTGACGGAGCGGGAGGAGAGTGGCAGAGACACAGGGTGAAGGAGCGGGAGGAGAGTGGCAGAGACACAGGGTGACGGAGCGGGAGGAGAGTGGCAGAGACACAGGGTGACGGAGCGGGAGGAGAGTGGCAGAGACACAGGGTGACGGAGCAGTAGGACAGTGGCAGAGACACAGGGTGACGGAGCGGGAGGAGAGTGGCAGAGACACAGGGTGACGGAGCGGGAGGAGAGTGGCAGAGACACAGGGTGACGGAGCAGGAGGAGAGCGGCAGAGACACAGGGTGACGGAGTGGGAGGAGAGTAGCAGAGACACAGGATGACAGAGCAGGGGAGAGCGGCAGAGACACAGGGTGACGGAGCGGGAGGAGAGTGGCAGTGACACAGTGTGACAGAGCGGGAGGAGAGTGGCAGAGACACAGTCTGACAGAGCGGGAGGAGAGTGGCAGAGACACAGGATGACCGAGCGGGAGGAGAGTGGCAGAGACACAGGATGACAGAGCGGGAGGAGTGTGGCAGGGACACAGGATGACAGAGCAGGAGGAGAGCGGCAGAGTCACAGATTGACGGAGCGGGAGGAGAGTGGCAGAGACACAGGGTGATGGAGCTGGAGGAGAGTGGCAGAGACACTGGGTGACGGAGCAGGAGGAGAGTAGCAGAGACACAGGATGACAGAGCAGGAGGAGAGCGGCAGAAACACAGGGTGACGGAGCAGGAGGAGAGCGGCAGAGACACAGGATGACGGAGCGGGTGGGGAGTGGCAGAGACACAGGGTGACGGAGCGGGAGGAGAGTGGCAGAGATGCAGGGTGAAGGAGCGGGAGGATAGTGGCAGAGACACAGGGTGACAGAGCGGGTGGGGAGTGGCATAGACACAGGGTGAAGGAGCGGGAGGAGAGTGGTAGAGACACAGGGTGAAAGAGAGGGAGGAGAGTGGCAGAGACACAGGGTGACGGAGCGGGAGGAGAGTGGCAGAGACACAGGGTGACGGAGCAGCAGGAGAGTGGCAGAGACACAGGGTGACGGAGCGGTAGTAGACTAGCAGAGACACAGGGTGACGGAGCGGGAGGAGAGTGGCAGAGACACAGGGTGACGGAGCGGGAGGAGAGTGGCAGAGACACTGGGTGACTGAGCAGGAGGAGAGTGGCAGAGACACAGGGTGAAGGAGCGGGTGGGGAGTGGCAGAGACACAGGATGACGGAGTGGGAGGAGAGTGGCAGAGACACAGGGTGACAGAGCGGGAGGAGAGTGGCAGAGTCACAGGGTGAAGGAGAGGGTGGGGAGTGGCAAAGACACAGGGTGACAGAGCGGGAGGAGAGTGGCATAGACACAGGGTGATGGAGCACAGGAGAGTGGCAGAGACACAGGGTGATGGAGCGGGAGGAGAGTGGCAGAGACACAGGGTGACGGAGCAGGAGGAGAGTGGCAGAGACACTGGGTGACAGAGCGGGAGGAGAGTGCCATAGACACAGGGTGATGGAGCACAGGAGAGTGGCAGAGACACAGGGTGATGGAGCGGGAGGAGAGTGGCAGAGACACAGGGTGACGGAGCGGGAGGAGACTGGCAGCGACACAGAGTGACGGTGCGGGAGGAGAGTAGCAGAGTCACAGGGTGAAAGAGCAGGAGGATACTGGCAGAGACACTGGGTGACAGAGCGGGAGGAGAGTGGCATAGACACAGGGTGATGGAGCAGGAGGAGAGTGGCAGAGACACAGGGTGACGGAGCGGGAGGAGAGTGGCATAGACACAGGGTGACAGAGCAGGAGGAGAGTGGCAGAGACACAGGATGACGGAGCGGGAGGAGAGTGGCAGAGACACAGGGTGACGGTGCGGGAGGAGAGTGGCAGAGACACAGGGTGAAAGAGCAGGAGGAGAGTAGCAGAGACACTGGGTGACAGAGCGGGAGGAGAGTGGCATAGACACAGGGTGATGGCGCAGGAGGAGAGTGGCAGAGACACAGGGTGATGGAGCAGGAGGAGAGTGGCAGAGACACAGGATGACGGAGCTGGAGGAGAGTGGCAGAGACACAGGGTGAAAGAGCAGGAGGAGAGTGACAGAGACACAGGGTGAAAGAGCAGGAGGAGAGTGGCAGAGACACAGGGTGACGGAGAAGGAGGAGAGTGGCAGAGACACAGGGTGATTGAGCAGGAGGAGAGTGGCAGAGACACAGGGTGAAAGAGCACGAGGAGAGTGGCAGAGACACAGGGTGAAAGAGCAGGAGGAGAGTGGCAGAGACACAGGGTGACGGAGCGGGCGGAGAACGGCACAGACACAGGGTGACGGAGTAGGAGGAGAGTGGCAGAGACACAGGGTGACGGAGCGGGAGGAGAGTGGCAGAGACACAGGGTGACGGAGCGGGAGGAGAATGGCAGTGACACAGGGTGACGGAGCAGGAGGAGAGTGGCAGAGACACAGGGTGACGGAGCGGGAGGAGAGTGGCAGAGACACAGGGTGACGGAGCGGGAGGAGAGTGGCAGAGACACAGGGTGACGGATTAGGAGGAGAGTGGCAGAGACACAGGGTGACGGAGCGGGAGGAGAATGGCAGTGACACAGGGTGACGGAGCAGGAGGAGAGTGGCAGAGACACAGGATGACAGAGCAGGAGGAGAGCGGCAGAGACACAGAGTGACGGAGCGGGAGGAGAGTGGCGGAGACACAGGATGACGGAGCGGGTGGGGAGTGGCAGAGACACAGTGTGGCGGAGCGGGAGGAGAGTGGCAGAGACTCAGGGTGATTGAGCGGGAGGAGAGTGGCAGAGACACAGGGTGAAGGAGCGGGTGGGGAGTGGCAGAGACACAGGATGACGGAGCGGGAGGAGAGTGGCAGAGACACAGGGTGACGGAGCGGGAGGAGAGTGGCAGAGACACAGGGTGACTGAGCGGGAGGAGAGTGGCGGAGACACAGGATGACGGAGCGGGTGGGGAGTGGCAGAGACACAGTGTGACGGAGCGGGAGGAGAGTGGCAGAGACACAGGGTCACTGAGCGGGAGGAGAGTGGCAGAGACACAGGGTGAAGGAGCGGGTGGGGAGTGGCAGAGACACAGGATGACGGAGCGGGAGGAGAGTGGCAGAGACACAGGGTGACGGAGCGGGAGGAGAGTGGCAGAGACACAGAGTGACTGAGCGGGAGGAGAGTGGCAGAGACACAGGGTGACGGAGCGGGAGGAGAGTGGCAGAGACTCTGGGTGACGGAACGGGAGGAGAGTAGCAGAGACACAGGATGACGGAGCGGGAGGAGAGTGGCAGAGACACAGGGTGACGGAGCGGGAGGAGAGTGGCAGAGACACAGGGTGACGGAGCGGGAGGAGAGTGGCAGAGACTCTGGGTGACGGAACGGGAGGGGAGTAGCAGAGACACAGGATGACGGAGCGGGAGGAGAGTGGCAGAGACACAGGGTGACGGAGCGGGAGGAGTGTGGCAGAGACACTGGGTGACTGAGCGGGAGGAGAGTGGCAGAGACACAGGGTGAAGGAGCGGGTGGGGAGTGGCAGAGTCACAGGATGACGGAGTGGGAGGAGAGTGGCAGAGACACAGGGTGACAGAGCGGGAGGAGAGTGGCAGGGACACAGGGTGACAGAGCGGGAGGAGAGTGGCATAGACACAGGGTGATGGAGCACAGGAGAGTGGCAGAGACACAGGGTGATGGAGCGGGAGGAGAGTGGCAGAGACACAGGGTGACGGTGCGGGAGGAGAGTGGCAGAGACTCTGGGTGACGGAACGGGAGGGGAGTAGCAGAGACACAGGATGACGGAGCGGGAGGAGAGTGGCAGAGACACAGGGTGACGGAGCGGGAGGAGAGTGGCAGAGACACAGGGTGACGGAGCGGGAGGAGAGTGGCAGAGACTCTGGGTGACGGAGCAGGAGGAGAGTGGCAGAGACACAGGGTGAAGGAGCGGGTGGGGAGTGGCAGAGTCACAGGATGACGGAGTGGGAGGAGAGTGGCAGAGACACAGGGTGACAGAGCGGGAGGAGAGTGGCAGGGACACAGGGTGACAGAGCGGGAGGAGAGTGGCATAGACACAGGGTGATGGAGCACAGGAGAGTGGCAGAGACACAGGGTGATGGAGCGGGAGGAGAGTGGCAGAGACATAGGGTGACGGAGCGGGAGGAGAGTGGCAGAGACTCTGGGTGACGGAACGGGAGGAGAGTAGCAGAGACACAGGATGACGGAGCGGGAGGAGAGTGGCAGAGACACAGGGTGACGGAGCGGGAGGAGACTGGCAGAGACACAGGGTGACGGAGCGGGAGGAGAGTGGCAGAGACTCTGGGTGACGGAACGGGAGGGGAGTAGCAGAGACACAGGATGACGGAGCGGGAGGAGAGTGGCAGAGACACAGGGTGACGGAGCGGGAGGAGTGTGGCAGAGACACAGGGTGACTGAGCGGGAGGAGAGTGGCAGAGACACAGGGTGAAGGAGCGGGTGGGTAGTGGCAGAGTCACAGGATGACGGAGTGGGAGGAGAGTGGCAGAGACACAGGGTGACAGAGCGGGAGGAGAGTGGCAGGGACACAGGGTGACAGAGCGGGAGGAGAGTGCCATAGACACAGGGTGATGGAGCACAGGAGAGTGGCAGAGACACAGGGTGATGGAGCGGGAGGAGAGTGGCAGAGACACAGGGTGACGGTGCGGGAGGAGAGTGGCAGAGACACAGGGTGAAAGAGCAGGAGGAGAGTAGCAGAGACACTGGGTGACAGAGCGGGAGGAGAGTGGCATAGACACAGGGTGACGGAGCGGGAGGAGAGTGGCAGAGACACAGGGTGAAAGAGCAGGAGGAGAGTGGCAGAGTCACAGGGTGAAAGAGCAGGAGGAGAGTGGCAGAGACACAGTGTGACGGAGCGGGCGGAGAACGGCACAGACACAGGGTGACGGAGTAGGAGGAGAGTGGCAGAGACACAGGGTGACGGAGCGGGAGGAGAGTGGCAGAGACACAGGGTGACGGAGCGGGAGGAGAATGGCAGTGACACAGGGTGACGGAGCAGGAGGAGAGTGGCAGAGACACAGGGTGACGGAGCGGGAGGAGAGTGGCAGAGACACAGGGTGACGGAGCGGGCGGAGAACGGCACAGACACAGGGTGACGGAGCGGGAGGAGAGTGGCAGAGACTCTGGGTGACGGAACGGGAGGAGAGTAGCAGAGACACAGGATGACGGAGCGGGAGGAGAGTGGCAGAGACACAGGGTGACGGAGCGGGAGGAGAGTGGCAGAGACACAGGGTGACGGAGCGGGAGGAGAGTGGCAGAGACTCTGGGTGACGGAACGGGAGGGGAGTAGCAGAGACACAGGATGACGGAGCGGGAGGAGAGTGGCAGAGACACAGGGTGACGGAGCGGGAGGAGTGTGGCAGAGACACAGGGTGACTGAGCGGGAGGAGAGTGGCAGAGACACAGGGTGAAGGAGCGGGTGGGGAGTGGCAGAGTCACAGGATGACGGAGTGGGAGGAGAGTGGCAGAGACACAGGGTGACAGAGCGGGAGGAGAGTGGCAGGGACACAGGGTGACAGAGCGGGAGGAGAGTGGCATAGACACAGGGTGATGGAGCACAGGAGAGTGGCAGAGACACAGGGTGATGGAGCGGGAGGAGAGTGGCAGAGACACAGGGTGACGGTGCGGGAGGAGAGTGGCAGAGACTCTGGGTGACGGAACGGGAGGGGAGTAGCAGAGACACAGGATGACGGAGCGGGAGGAGAGTGGCAGAGACACAGGGTGACGGAGCGGGAGGAGAGTGGCAGAGACACAGGGTGACGGAGCGGGAGGAGAGTGGCAGAGACTCTGGGTGACGGAGCAGGAGGAGAGTGGCAGAGACACAGGGTGAAGGAGCGGGTGGGGAGTGGCAGAGTCACAGGATGACGGAGTGGGAGGAGAGTGGCAGAGACACAGGGTGACAGAGCGGGAGGAGAGTGGCAGGGACACAGGGTGACAGAGCGGGAGGAGAGTGGCATAGACACAGGGTGATGGAGCACAGGAGAGTGGCAGAGACACAGGGTGATGGAGCGGGAGGAGAGTGGCAGAGACAAAGGGTGACGGAGCGGGAGGAGAGTGGCAGAGACTCTGGGTGACGGAACGGGAGGAGAGTAGCAGAGACACAGGATGACGGAGCGGGAGGAGAGTGGCAGAGACACAGGGTGACGGAGCGGGAGGAGAGTGGCAGAGACACAGGGTGATGGAGCGGGAGGAGAGTGGCAGAGACTCTGGGTGACGGAACGGGAGGGGAGTAGCAGAGACACAGGATGACGGAGCGGGAGGAGAGTGGCAGAGACACAGGGTGACGGAGCGGGAGGAGTGTGGCAGAGACACAGGGTGACTGAGCGGGAGGAGAGTGGCAGAGACACAGGGTGAAGGAGCGGGTGGGTAGTGGCAGAGTCACAGGATGACGGAGTGGGAGGAGAGTGGCAGAGACACAGGGTGACAGAGCGGGAGGAGAGTGGCAGGGACACAGGGTGACAGAGCGGGAGGAGAGTGCCATAGACACAGGGTGATGGAGCACAGGAGAGTGGCAGAGACACAGGGTGATGGAGCGGGAGGAGAGTGGCAGAGACACAGGGTGACGGTGCGGGAGGAGAGTGGCAGAGACACAGGGTGAAAGAGCAGGAGGAGAGTAGCAGAGACACTGGGTGACAGAGCGGGAGGAGAGTGGCATAGACACAGGGTGACGGAGCGGGAGGAGAGTGGCAGAGACACAGGGTGAAAGAGCAGGAGGAGAGTGGCAGAGTCACAGGGTGAAAGAGCAGGAGGAGAGTGGCAGAGACACAGTGTGACGGAGCGGGCGGAGAACGGCACAGACACAGGGTGACGGAGTAGGAGGAGAGTGGCAGAGACACAGGGTGACGGAGCGGGAGGAGAGTGGCAGAGACACAGGGTGACGGAGCGGGAGGAGAATGGCAGTGACACAGGGTGACGGAGCAGGAGGAGAGTGGCAGAGACACAGGGTGACGGAGCGGGAGGAGAGTGGCAGAGACACAGGGTGACGGAGCGGGAGGAGAGTGGCAGAGACACAGGGTGACGGATTAGGAGGAGAGTGGCAGAGACACAGGGTGACGGAGCGGGAGGAGAATGGCAGTGACACAGGGTGACGGAGCAGGAGGAGAGTGGCAGAGACACAGGATGACAGAGCAGGAGGAGAGCGGCAGAGACACAGAGTGACGGAGCGGGAGGAGAGTGGCGGAGACACAGGATGACGGAGCGGGTGGGGAGTGGCAGAGACACAGTGTGGCGGAGCGGGAGGAGAGTGGCAGAGACACAGGGTGATTGAGCGGGAGGAGAGTGGCAGAGACACAGGGTGAAGGAGCGGGTGGGGAGTGGCAGAGACACAGGATGACGGAGCGGGAGGAGAGTGGCAGAGACACAGGGTGACGGAGCGGGAGGAGAGTGGCAGAGACACAGGGTGACTGAGCGGGAGGAGAGTGGCGGAGACACAGGATGACGGAGCGGGTGGGGAGTGGCAGAGACACAGTGTGACGGAGCGGGAGGAGAGTGGCAGAGACACAGGGTGACTGAGCGGGAGGAGAGTGGCAGAGACACAGGGTGAAGGAGCGGGTGGGGAGTGGCAGAGACACAGGATGACGGAGCGGGAGGAGAGTGGCAGAGACACAGGGTGACGGAGCGGGAGGAGAGTGGCAGAGACACAGGGTGACTGAGCGGGAGGAGAGTGGCAGAGACACAGGGTGACGGAGCGGGAGGAGAGTGGCAGAGACTCTGGGTGACGGAACGGGAGGAGAGTAGCAGAGACACAGGATGACGGAGCGGGAGGAGAGTGGCAGAGACACAGGGTGACGGAGCGGGAGGAGAGTGGCAGAGACACAGGGTGACGGAGCGGGAGGAGAGTGGCAGAGACTCTGGGTGACGGAACGGGAGGAGAGTAGCAGAGACACAGGATGACGGAGCGGGAGGAGAGTGGCAGAGACACAGGGTGACGGAGCGGGAGGAGTGTGGCAGAGACACAGGGTGACTGAGCGGGAGGAGAGTGGCAGAGACACAGGGTGAAGGAGCGGGTGGGGAGTGGCAGAGACACAGGATGACGGATTGGGAGGAGAGTGGCAGAGACACAGGGTGACAGAGCGGGAGGAGAGTGGCAGGGACACAGGGTGAAGGAGAGGGTGGGGAGTGGCAGAGACACAGGGTGAAAGAGCAGGAGGAGAGTGGCAGAGACACTGGGTGACAGAGCGGGAGGAGAGTGGCATAGACACAGGGTGATGGAGCACAGGAGAGTGGCAGAGACACAGGGTGATGGAGCGGGAGGAGAGTGGCAGAGACACAGGGTGACGGAGCGGGAGGAGAGTGGCAGAGACACAGGGTGACGGTGCGGGAGGAGAGTAGCAGCGACACAGGGTGAAAGAGCAGGAGGAGAGTGGCAGAGACACTGGGTGACAGAGCGGGAGGAGAGTGGCATAGACACAGGGTGATGGAGCAGGAGGAGAGTGGCAGAGACACAGGGTGACGGAGCGGGAGGAGAGTGGCATAGACACAGGGTGACAGAGCAGGAGGAGAGTGGCAGAGACACAGGATGACGGAGCGGGAGGAGAGTGGCAGAGACACAGGGTGACGGTGCAGGAGGAGAGTGGCAGAGACACAGGGTGAAAGAGCAGGAGGAGAGTAGCAGAGACACTGGGTGACAGAGCGGGAGGAGAGTGGCATAGACACAGGGTGAAGGAGCGGGTGGGGAGTGGCAGAGACACAGGATGACGGAGTGGGAGGAGAGTGGCAGAGACACAGGGTGACAGAGCGGGAGGAGAGTGGCAGAGACACAGGGTGAAGGAGAGGGTGGGGAGTGGCAGAGACACAGGGTGAAAGAGCAGGAGGAGAGTGGCAGATACACTGGGTGACAGAGCGGGAGGAGAATGGCATAGACACAGGGTGATGGAGCACAGGAGAGTGGCAGAGACACAGGGTGATGGAGCGGGAGGAGAGTGGCAGAGACACAGGGTGACGGAGCGGGAGGAGAGTGGCAGAGACACAGGGTGACGGAGCAGTAGGAGAGTGGCAGAGACACAGGGTGACGGAGCAGGAGGAGAGCGGCAGAGACACAGGGTGACGGAGCGGGAGGAGAGTAGCAGAGACACAGGATGACAGAGCAGGAGGAGAGCGACAGAAACACAGGGTGACGGAGCGGGAGGAGAGTGGCAGTGACACAGTCTGACAGAGCGGGAGGAGAGTGGCAGAGACACAGGGTGACGGAGCAGGAGGAGAGCGGCAGAGACACAGGGTGACGGAGCGGGAGGAGAGTGGTAGAGACACAGGGTGACGGAGCGGGAGGAGAGTGTCAGAGACACAGGGTGACGGAGCGGGAGGAGAGTGGCAGAGACACAGGGTGACGGAGCAGGAGGAGAGCGGCAGAGACACAGGGTGACGGAGCGGGAGGAGAGTAGCAGAGACACAGGATGACAGAACAGGAGGAGAGCGGCAGAGACACAGGGTGACGGAGCGGGAGGGGAGTGGCAGTGACACAGTCTGACAGAGCGGGAGGAGAGTGGCAGAGACACAGTCTGACAGAGCGGGAGGAGAGTGGCAGAGACACAGGATGACCGAGCGGGAGGAGAGTGGCAGAGACACAGGGTGACGGAGCAGGAGGAGAGTGGCAGAGACACAGGGTGACGGAGCGGGAGGAGAGTGGCGGAGACACAGGAGGACGGAGCGGGTGGGGAGTGGCAGAGACACAGTGTGGCGGAGCGGGAGGAGAGTGGCAGAGACACAGGGTGACTGAGCGGGAGGAGAGTGGCAGAGACACAGGGTGAAGGAGCGGGTGGGGAGTGGCAGAGACACAGGATGACGGAGCGGGAGGAGAGTGGCAGAGACACAGGGTGACGGAGCGGGAGGAGAGTGGCAGAGACACAGGGTGACTGAGCGGGAGGAGAGTGGCGGAGACACAGGATGACGGAGCGGGTGGGGAGTGGCAGAGACACAGTGTGACGGAGCGGGAGGAGAGTGGCAGAGACACAGGGTGACTGAGCGGGAGGAGAGTGGCAGAGACACAGGGTGAAGGAGCGGGTGGGGAGTGGCAGAGACACAGGATGACGGAGCGGGAGGAGAGTGGCAGAGACACAGGGTGACGGAGCGGGAGGAGAGTGGCAGAGACACAGGGTGACTGAGCGGGAGGAGAGTGGCAGAGACACAGGGTGACGGTGCGGGAGGAGAGTGGCAGAGACTCTGGGTGACGGAACGGGAGGAGAGTAGCAGAGACACAGGATGACGGAGCGGGAGGAGAGTGGCAGAGACACAGGGTGAAGGAGAGGGTGGGGAGTGGCAGAGACACAGGGTGAAAGAGCAGGAGGAGAGTGGCAGAGACACTGGGTGACAGAGCGGGAGGAGAGTGGCATAGACACAGGGTGATGGAGCACAGGAGAGTGGCAGAGACACAGGGTGATGGAGCGGGAGGAGAGTGGCAGAGACACAGGGTGACGGAGCGGGAGGAGAGTGGCAGAGACACAGGGTGACGGTGCGGGAGGAGAGTAGCAGCGACACAGGGTGAAAGAGCAGGAGGAGAGTGGCAGAGACACTGGGTGACAGAGCGGGAGGAGAGTGGCATAGACACAGGGTGATGGAGCAGGAGGAGAGTGGCAGAGACACAGGGTGACGGAGCGGGAGGAGAGTGGCATAGACACAGGGTGACAGAGCAGGAGGAGAGTGGCAGAGACACAGGATGACGGAGCGGGAGGAGAGTGGCAGAGACACAGGGTGACGGTGCAGGAGGAGAGTGGCAGAGACACAGGGTGAAAGAGCAGGAGGAGAGTAGCAGAGACACTGGGTGACAGAGCGGGAGGAGAATGGCATAGACACAGGGTGATGGAGCACAGGAGAGTGGAAGAGACACAGGGTGATGGAGCGGGAGGAGAGTGGCAGAGACACAGGGTGACGGAGCGGGAGGAGAGTGGCAGAGACACAGGGTGAAAGAGCAGGAGGAGAGTAGCAGAGAAACTGGGTGACAGAGCGGGAGGAGAGTGGCAGAGATACAGGGTGAAGGAGCGGGAGGAGAGTGGCAGAGACACATGGTGACGGAGCAGGAGGAGAATGGCAGAGACACAGGGTGACGGAGCAGGAGGAGAGCGGCAGAGACAAAGGGTGACGGAGCAGGAGGAGAGTGGCAGAGACACAGGGTGACGGAGCAGTAGGAGAGTGGCAGAGACACAGGGTGACGGAGCGGGAGGAGAGTAGCAGAGACACAGGATGACAGAGCAGGAGGAGAGCGGCAGAGACACAGGGTGACGGAGCGGGAGGAGAGTGGCAGTGACACAGTCTGACAGAGCGGGAGGAGAGTGGCAGAGACACAGGGTGACGGAGCAGGAGGAGAGCGGCAGAGACACAGGGTGACGGAGCGGGAGGAGAGTGGTAGAGACACAGGGTGACGGAGCGGGAGGAGAGTGTCAGAGACACAGGGTGACGGAGCGGGAGGAGAGTGGCAGAGACACAGGGTGACGGAGCAGGAGGAGAGGGTTGTAATCTCGGGATTACTCCCTGTGCCACGTGCCAGTGAGGCTAGAAATAGGAAGATAGAGCAGACAAACACGTGGCTAAACAGCTGGTGTAGGAGGGAGGGTTTCTGTTATCTGGACCACTGGGAGCTCTTCCGGGGCAGGTGTGACCTGTATAAGATGGACGGGTTGCATCTAAACCGGAGAGGCATAAATATCCTGGCCGCGAGGTTTGCTAGTGTCACACGGGAGGGTTTAAACTAGTATGGCAGGGGGGTGGGCACGGGAGCAATAGGTCAGAAGGTGAGAGCATTGAGGGAGAACTAGGGAATAGGGACAGTGTGGCTCTGAGGCAGCGCAGACTGGGAGAAGTTGCTGAACACAGCGGGTCTGGTGGCCTGAAGTGCATATGTTTTAATGCAAGGAGCATTACGGGTAAGGCAGATGAACTTAGAGCTTGGATTACTACTTGGAACTATGATGTTGTTGCCATTACAGAGACCTGGTTGAGGGAAGGGCAGGATTGGCAGCTAAACGTTCCAGGATTTAGATGTTTCAGGCGGGATAGAGGGGGATGTAAAAGGGGAGGCGGAGTTGCGCTACTTGTTCAGGAGAGTATCACAGCTATACAGCGAGAGGACACCTCAGAGGGCAGTGAGGCTATATGGGTAGAGATCAGGAATAAGAAGGGTGCAGTCACAATGTTGGGGGTATACTACAGGCCTCCCAACAGCCAGCGGGAGATAGAGGAGCAGATAGGTAGACAGATTTTGGAAAAGAGTAAAAACAACAGGGTTGTGGTGATGGGAGACTTCAACTTCCCCAATATTGACTGGGACTCACTTAGTGCCAGGGGCTTAGACGGGGCAGAGTTTGTAAGGAGCATCCAGGAGGGCTTCTTAAAACAATATGTAAACAGTCCAACTAGGGAAGGGGCGGTACTGGACCTGGTATTGGGGAATGAGCCCGGCCAGGTGGTAGATGTTTCAGTAGGGGAGCATTTCGGTAACAGTGACCACAATTCAGTAAGTTTTAAAGTACTGGTGGACAAGGATAAGAGTGGTCCGAGGATGAATGTGCTAAATTGGGGGAAGGCTAATTATAACAATATTAGGCGGGAACTGAAGAACATAGATTGGGGGCGGATGTTTGAGGGCAAATCAACATCTGACATGTGGGAGGCTTTCAAGTGTCAGTTGAAAGGAATACAGGACAGGCATGTTCCTGTGAGGAAGAAAGATAAATACGGCAATTTTCGGGAACCTTGGATGACGAGTGATATTGTAGGCCTCGTCAAAAAGAAAAAGGAGGCATTTGTCAGGGCTAAAAGGCTGGGAACAGACGAAGCCTGTGTGGCATATAAGGAAAGTAGGAAGGAACTTAAGCAAGGAGTCAGGAGGGCTAGAAGGGGTCATGAAAAGGCATTGGCAAATAGGGTTAAGGAAAATCCCAAGGCTTTTTACACTTACATAAAAAGTAAGAGGGTAGCCAGGGAAAGGGTTGGCCCACTGAAGGATAGGCAAGGGAATCTATGTGTGGAGCCAGAGGAAATGGGCGAGGTACTAAATGAATACTTTGCATCAGTATTCACCAAAGAGAAGGAATTGGTAGATGTTGAGTCTGGAGAAGGGGGTGTAGATAGCCTGGGTCACATTGTGATCCAAAAAGACGAGGTGTTGGGTGTCTTAAAAAATATTAAGGTAGATAAGTCCCCAGGGCCGGATGGGATCTACCCCAGAATACTGAAGGAGGCTG
Organism: Scyliorhinus torazame; assembly: GCF_047496885.1. Taxonomy (NCBI): domain Eukaryota; kingdom Metazoa; phylum Chordata; class Chondrichthyes; order Carcharhiniformes; family Scyliorhinidae; genus Scyliorhinus; species Scyliorhinus torazame. The sequence continues at coordinate 89,447,122 of NC_092722.1, forward strand.
GAGAGGAAATTGCTGAGGCCTTGACAGAAATCTTTGGATCCTCGCTGTCTTCAGGGGATGTCCCGGAGGACTGGAGAATAGCCAATGTTGTTCCTCTGTTTAAGAAGGGTGGCAGGGATAATCCCGGGAACTACAGGCCGGTGAGCCTTACTTCAGTGGTAGGGAAATTACTGGAGAGAATTCTTCGAGACAGGATCTACTCCCATTTGGAAGCAAATGGACGTATTAGTGAGAGGCAGCACGGTTTTGTGAAGGGGAGGTCGTGTCTCACTAACTTGATAGAGTTTTTCGAGGAGGTCACTAAGATGATTGATGCAGGTAGGGCAGTAGATGTTGTCTATATGGACTTCAGTAAGGCCTTTGACAAGGTCCCTCATGGTAGACTGGTACAAAAGGTGAAGTCACACGGGATCAGGGGTGAACTGGCAAGGTGGATACAGAACTGGCTAGGCCATAGAAGGCAGAGGGTAGCAATGGAGGGATGCTTTTCTAATTGGAGGGCTGTGACCAGTGGTGTTCCACAGGGATCAGTGCTGGGACCTTTGCTCTTTGTAGTATATATAAATGATTTGGAGGAAAATGTAACTGGTCTGATTAGTAAGTTTGCAGACGACACAAAGGTTGGTGGAATTGCGGATAGCGATGAGGACTGTCTGAGGATACAGCAGGATTTAGATTGTCTGGAGACTTGGGTGGAGAGATGGCAGATGGAGTTTAACCTGGACAAATGTGAGGTAATGCATTTTGGAAGGGCTAATGCAGGTAGGGAATATACAGTGAATGGTAGAACCCTCAAGAGTATTGAAAGTCAAAGAGATCTAGGAGTACAGGTCCACAGATCACTGAAAGGGGCTACACAGGTGGAGAAGGTAGTCAAGAAGGCATACGGCATGCTTGCCTTCATTGGCCGGGGCATTGAGTATAAGAATTGGCAAGTCATGTTGCAGCTGTATAGAACCTTAGTTAGGCCACACTTGGAGTATAGTGTTCAATTCTGGTCGCCACACTACCAGAAGGATGTGGAGGCTTTAGAGAGGGTGCAGAAGAGATTTACCAGAATGTTGCCTGGTATGGAGGGCATAAGCTATGAGGAGCGATTGAATAAACTCGGTTTGTTCTCACTGGAACGAAGGAGGTTGAGGGGCGACCTGATAGAGGTATACAAAATTATGAGGGGCATAGACAGAGTGGATAGTCAGAGGCTTTTCCCCAGGGTAGAGGGGTCAATTACTAGGGGGCATAGGTTTAAGGTGAGAGGGGCAAAGTTTAGAGTAGATGTACGAGGCAAGTTTTTTACGCAGAGGGTAGTGGGTGCCTGGAACTCACTACCGGAGGAGGTAGTGGAGGCAGGGACGATAGGGACATTTAAGGGGCATCTTGACAAATATATGAATAGGATGGGAATAGAAGGATACGGACCCAGGAAGTGTAGAAGATTGTAGTTTAGTCGGGCAGTATGGTCGGCACGGGCTTGGAGGGCCGAAGGGCCTGTTCCTGTGCTGTACATTTCTTTGTTGTTCTTTGAGAGCGGCAGAGACACAGGGTGACGGAGCGGGAGGAGAGTAGCAGAGACACAGGATGACAGAACAGGAGGAGAGCGGCAGAGACACAGGGTGACGGAGCGGGAGGGGAGTGGCAGTGACACAGTCTGACAGAGCGGGAGGAGAGTGGCAGAGACACAGTCTGACAGAGCGGGAGGAGAGTGGCAGAGACACAGGATGACCGAGCGGGAGGAGAGTGGCAGAGACACAGGGTGACGGAGCAGGAGGAGAGTGGCAGAGACACAGGGTGACGGAGCGGGAGGAGAGTGGCGGAGACACAGGATGACGGAGCGGGTGGGGAGTGGCAGAGACACAGTGTGGCGGAGCGGGAGGAGAGTGGCAGAGACACAGGGTGACTGAGCGGGAGGAGAGTGGCAGAGACACAGGGTGAAGGAGCGGGTGGGGAGTGGCAGAGACACAGGATGACGGAGCGGGAGGAGAGTGGCAGAGACACAGGGTGACGGAGCGGGAGGAGAGTGGCAGAGACACAGGGTGACTGAGCGGGAGGAGAGTGGCGGAGACACAGGATGACGGAGCGGGTGGGGAGTGGCAGAGACACAGTGTGACGGAGCGGGAGGAGAGTGGCAGAGACACAGGGTGACTGAGCGGGAGGAGAGTGGCAGAGACACAGGGTGAAGGAGCGGGTGGGGAGTGGCAGAGACACAGGATGACGGAGCGGGAGGAGAGTGGCAGAGACACAGGGTGACGGAGCGGGAGGAGAGTGGCAGAGACACAGGGTGACTGAGCGGGAGGAGAGTGGCAGAGACACAGGGTGACGGTGCGGGAGGAGAGTGGCAGAGACTCTGGGTGACGGAACGGGAGGAGAGTAGCAGAGACACAGGATGACGGAGCGGGAGGAGAGTGGCAGAGACACAGGGTGACGGAGCGGGAGGAGTGTGGCAGAGACACAGGGTGACTGAGCGGGAGGAGAGTGGCAGAGACACAGGGTGAAGGAGCGGGTGGGGAGTGGCAGAGACACAGGATGACGGAGTGGGAGGAGAGTGGCAGAGACACAGGGTGACAGAGCGGGAGGAGAGTGGCAGGGACACAGGGTGAAGGAGAGGGTGGGGAGTGGCAGAGACACAGGGTGAAAGAGCAGGAGGAGAGTGGCAGAGACACTGGGTGACAGAGCGGGAGGAGAGTGGCATAGACACAGGGTGATGGAGCACAGGAGAGTGGCAGAGACACAGGGTGATGGAGCGGGAGGAGAGTGGCAGAGACACAGGGTGACGGAGCGGGAGGAGAGTGGCAGAGACACAGGGTGACGGTGCGGGAGGAGAGTAGCAGCGACACAGGGTGAAAGAGCAGGAGGAGAGTGGCAGAGACACTGGGTGACAGAGCGGGAGGAGACTGGCATAGACACAGGGTGATGGAGCAGGAGGAGAGTGGCAGAGACACAGGGTGACGGAGCGGGAGGAGAGTGGCATAGACACAGGGTGACAGAGCAGGAGGAGAGTGGCAGAGACACAGGATGACGGAGCGGGAGGAGAGTGGCAGAGACACAGGGTGACGGTGCAGGAGGAGAGTGGCAGAGACACAGGGTTAAAGAGCAGGAGGAGAGTAGCAGAGACACTGGGTGACAGAGTGGGAGGAGAGTGGCATAGACACAGGGTGATGGAGCAGGAGGAGAGTGGCAGAGACACAGGGTGATGGAGCAGGAGGAGAGTGGCAGAGACACAGGGTGACGGAGCAGGAGGAGAGTGGCAGAGACTCAGGTTGAAAGAGCAGGAGGAGACTGGCAGAGACACAGGGTGAAAGAGCAGGAGGAGAGTGGCAGAGACACAGGGTGACGGAGAAGGAGGAGAGTGGCAGAGACACAGGGTGACGGAGCAGGAGGAGAGTGGCAGAGACACAGGGTGAAAGAGCAGGAGGAGAGTGGCAGAGACACAGGGTGAAAGAGCAGGAGGAGAGTGGCAGAGACACAGGGTGACGGAGCGGGAGGAGAACGGCATAGACACAGGGTGACGGAGTAGGAGGAGAGTGGCAGAGACACAGGGTGACGGAGCGGGAGGAGAGTGGCAGAGACACAGGGTGACGGAGCGGGAGGAGAGTGGCAGAGACACAGGGTGACGGAGCGGGAGGAGAGTGGCAGAGACACTGGGTGACGGAGCGGGAGGAGAGTGGCAGAGACACAGGATGACAGAGCAGGAGGAGAGTGGCAGAGACAAAGGGTGACGGAGCGGGAGGAGAGTGGCAGAGACACAGGGTGACAGAGCAGGAGGAGATTGGCAGAGACACAGGGTGACGGAGCAGGAGGAGGGCGGCAGAGACACATGGTGACGGAGCGGGAGGAGAGTGGCAGAGACACAGGGTGAAGGAGCGGGAGGAGAGTGGCAGAGACACAGGGTGACGGAGCGGGAGGAGAGTGGCAGAGACACAGGATGACAGAGCGGGAGGAGAGTGGCATAGACACAGGGTGATGGAGCACAGGAGAGTGGCAGAGACACAGGGTGATGGAGCGGGAGGAGAGTGGCAGAGACACAGGGTGACGGAGCAGGAGGAGAGTGGCAGAGACACTGGGTGACAGAGCGGGAGGAGAGTGGCATAGACACAGGGTGATAGAGCACAGGAGAGTGGCAGAGACACAGGGTGATGGAGCGGGAGGAGAGTGGCAGAGACACAGGGTGACGGAGCGGGAGGAGACTGGCAGAGACACAGGGTGACGGTGCGGGAGGAGAGTAGCAGAGTCACAGGGTGAAAGAGCAGGAGGAGACTGGCAGAGACACTGGGTGACAGAGCGGGAGGAGAGTGGCATAGACACAGGGTGATGGACCGGGTGGGGAGTGGCAGAGACACAGGATGACAGAGCGGGAGGAGAGTGGCAGAGACACAGGATGACCGAGCGGGAGGAGAGTGGCAGAGACACAGGGTGACGGAGCAGGAGGAGAGTGGCAGAGACACAGGGTGACGGAGCGGGAGGAGAGTGGCGGAGACACAGGATGACGGAGCGGGTGGGGAGTGGCAGAGACACAGTGTGGCGGAGCGGGAGGAGAGTGGCAGAGACACAGGGTGACTGAGCGGGAGGAGAGTGGCAGAGACACAGGGTGAAGGAGCGGGTGGGGAGTGGCAGAGACACAGGATGACGGAGCGGGAGGAGAGTGGCAGAGACACAGGGTGACGGAGCGGGAGGAGAGTGGCAGAGACACAGGGTGACTGAGCGGGAGGAGAGTGGCGGAGACACAGGATGACTGAGCGGGTGGGGAGTGGCAGAGACACAGTGTGACGGAGCGGGAGGAGAGTGGCAGAGACACAGGGTGACTGAGCGGGAGGAGAGTGGCAGAGACACAGGGTGAAGGAGCGGGTGGGGAGTGGCAGAGACACAGGATGACGGAGCGGGAGGAGAGTGGCAGAGACACAGGGTGACGGAGCGGGAGGAGAGTGGCAGAGACACAGGGTGACTGAGCGGGAGGAGAGTGGCAGAGACACAGGGTGACGGTGCGGGAGGAGAGTGGCAGAGACTCTGGGTGACGGAACGGGAGGAGAGTAGCAGAGACACAGGATGACGGAGCGGGAGGAGAGTGGCAGAGAAACAGGGTGACGGAGCGGGAGGAGTGTGGCAGAGACACAGGGTGACTGAGCGGGAGGAGAGTGGCAGAGACACAGGGTGAAGGAGCGGGTGGGGAGTGGCAGAGACACAGGATGACGGAGTGGGAGGAGAGTGGCAGAGACACAGGGTGACAGAGCGGGAGGAGAGTGGCAGGGACACAGGGTGAAGGAGAGTGTGGGGAGTGGCAGAGACACAGGGTGAAAGAGCAGGAGGAGAGTGGCAGAGACACTGGGTGACAGAGCGGGAGGAGAGTGGCATAGACACAGGGTGATGGAGCACAGGAGAGTGGCAGAGACACAGGGTGATGGAGCGGGAGGAGAGTGGCAGAGACACAGGGTGACGGAGCGGGAGGAGAGTGGCAGAGACACAGGGTGACGGTGCGGGAGGAGAGTAGCAGCGACACAGGGTGAAAGAGCAGGAGGAGAGTGGCAGAGACACTGGGTGACAGAGCGGGAGGAGAGTGGCATAGACACAGGGTGATGGAGCAGGAGGAGAGTGGCAGAGACACAGGGTGACGGAGCGGGAGGAGAGTGGCATAGACACAGGGTGACAGAGCAGGAGGAGAGTGGCAGAGACACAGGATGACGGAGCGGGAGGAGAGTGGCAGAGACACAGGGTGACGGTGCAGGAGGAGAGTGGCAGAGACACAGGGTGAAAGAGCAGGAGGAGAGTAGCAGAGACACTGGGTGACAGAGCGGGAGGAGAATGGCATAGACACAGGGTGATGGAGCACAGGAGAGTGGCAGAGACACAGGGTGATGGAGCGGGAGGAGAGTGGCAGAGACACAGGGTGACGGAGCGGGAGGAGAGTGGCAGAGACACAGGGTGAAAGAGCAGGAGGAGAGTAGCAGAGAAACTGGGTGACAGAGCGGGAGGAGAGTGGCAGAGATACAGGGTGAAGGAGCGGGAGGAGAGTGGCAGAGACACATGGTGACGGAGCAGGAGGAGAATGGCAGAGACACAGGGTGACGGAGCAGGAGGAGAGCGGCAGAGACACAGGGTGACGGAGCGGGAGGAGAGTGGCAGAGACACAGGGTGACGGAGCAGTAGGAGAGTGGCAGAGACACAGGGTGACGGAGCGGGAGGAGAGTAGCAGAGACACAGGATGACAGAGCAGGAGGAGAGCGGCAGAGACACAGGGTGACGGAGCGGGAGGAGAGTGGCAGTGACACAGTCTGACAGAGCGGGAGGAGAGTGGCAGAGACCCAGGGTGACGGAGCAGGAGGAGAGCGGCAGAGACACAGGGTGACGGAGCGGGAGGAGAGTGGTAGAGACACAGGGTGACGGAGCGGGAGGAGAGTGTCAGAGACACAGGGTGACGGAGCGGGAGGAGAGTGGCAGAGACACAGGGTGACGGAGCAGGAGGAGAGCGGCAGAGACACAGGGTGACGGAGCGGGAGGAGAGTAGCAGAGACACAGGATGACAGAACAGGAGGAGAGCGGCAGAGACACAGGGTGACGGAGCGGGAGGGGAGTGGCAGTGACACAGTCTGACAGAGCGGGAGGAGAGTGGCAGAGACACAGTCTGACAGAGCGGGAGGAGAGTGGCAGAGACACAGGATGACCGAGCGGGAGGAGAGTGGCAGAGACACAGGGTGACGGAGCAGGAGGAGAGTGGCAGAGACACAGGGTGACGGAGCGGGAGGAGAGTGGCGGAGACACAGGATGACGGAGCGGGTGGGGAGTGTCAGAGACACAGTGTGGCGGAGCGGGAGGAGAGTGGCAGAGACACAGGGTGACTGAGCGGGAGGAGAGTGGCAGAGACACAGGGTGAAGGAGCGGGTGGGGAGTGGCAGAGACACAGGATGACGGAGCGGGAGGAGAGTGGCAGAGACACAGGGTGACGGAGCGGGAGGAGAGTGGCAGAGACACAGGGTGACTGAGCGGGAGGAGAGTGGCGGAGACACAGGATGACGGAGCGGGTGGGGAGTGGCAGAGACACAGTGTGACGGAGCGGGAGGAGAGTGGCAGAGACACAGGGTGACTGAGCGGGAGGAGAGTGGCAGAGACACAGGGTGAAGGAGCGGGTGGGGAGTGGCAGAGACACAGGATGACGGAGCGGGAGGAGAGTGGCAGAGACACAGGGTGACGGAGCGGGAGGAGAGTGGCAGAGACACAGGGTGACTGAGCGGGAGGAGAGTGGCAGAGACACAGGGTGACGGTGCGGGAGGAGAGTGGCAGAGACTCTGGGTGACGGAACGGGAGGAGAGTAGCAGAGACACAGGATGACGGAGCGGGAGGAGAGTGGCAGAGACACAGGGTGACGGAGCGGGAGGAGTGTGGCAGAGACACAGGGTGACTGAGCGGGAGGAGAGTGGCAGAGACACAGGGTGAAGGAGCGGGTGGGGAGTGGCAGAGACACAGGATGACGGAGTGGGAGGAGAGTGGCAGAGACACAGGGTGACAGAGCGGGAGGAGAGTGGCAGGGACACAGGGTGAAGGAGAGGGTGGGGAGTGGCAGAGACACAGGGTGAAAGAGCAGGAGGAGAGTGGCAGAGACACTGGGTGACAGAGCGGGAGGAGAGTGGCATAGACACAGGGTGATGGAGCACAGGAGAGTGGCAGAGACACAGGGTGATGGAGCGGGAGGAGAGTGGCAGAGACACAGGGTGACGGAGCGGGAGGAGAGTGGCAGAGACACAGGGTGACGGTGCGGGAGGAGAGTAGCAGCTACACAGGGTGAAAGAGCAGGAGGAGAGTGGCAGAGACACTGGGTGACAGAGCGGGAGGAGAGTGGCATAGACACAGGGTGATGGAGCAGGAGGAGAGTGGCAGAGACACAGGGTGACGGAGAGGGAGGAGAGTGGCATAGACACAGGGTGACAGAGCAGGAGGAGAGTGGCAGAGACACAGGATGACGGAGCGGGAGGAGAGTGGCAGAGACACAGGGTGACGGTGCAGGAGGAGAGTGGCAGAGACACAGGGTTAAAGAGCAGGAGGAGAGTAGCAGAGACACTGGGTGACAGAGCGGGAGGAGAGTGGCATAGACACAGGGTGATGGAGCGGGAGGAGAGTGGCAGAGACACAGGGTGATGGAGCAGGAGGAGAGTGGCAGAGACACAGGGTGACGGAGCAGGAGGAGAGTGGCAGAGACTCAGGTTGAAAGAGCAGGAGGAGACTGGCAGAGACACAGGGTGAAAGAGCAGGAGGAGAGTGGCAGAGACACAGGGTGACGGAGAAGGAGGAGAGTGGCAGAGACACAGGGTGACGGAGCAGGAGGAGAGTGGCAGAGACACAGGGTGAAAGAGCAGGAGGAGAGTGGCAGAGACACAGGGTGAAAGAGCAGGAGGAGAGTGGCAGAGACACAGGGTGACGGAGCGGGAGGAGAACGGCATAGACACAGGGTGACGGAGTAGGAGGAGAGTGGCAGAGACACAGGGTGACGGAGCGGGAGGAGAGTGGCAGAGACACAGGGTGACGGAGCGGGAGGAGAGTGGCAGAGACACAGGGTGACGGAGCGGGAGGAGAGTGGCAGAGACACTGGGTGACGGAGCGGGAGGAGAGTGGCAGAGACACAGGATGACAGAGCAGGAGGAGAGTGGCAGAGACAAAGGGTGACGGAGCGGGAGGAGAGTGGCAGAGACACAGGGTGACAGAGCAGGAGGAGAGTGGCGGAGACACAGGATGACGGAGCGGGTGGGGAGTGGCAGAGACACAGTGTGACGGAGCGGGAGGAGAGTGGCAGAGACACAGGGTGACTGAGCGGGAGGAGAGTGGCAGAGACACAGGGTGAAGGAGCGGGTGGGGAGTGGCAGAGACACAGGATGACGGAGCGGGAGGAGAGTGGCAGAGACACAGGGTGACGGAGCGGGAGGAGAGTGGCAGAGACACAGGGTGACTGAGCGGGAGGAGAGTGGCAGAGACACAGGGTGACGGTGCGGGAGGAGAGTGGCAGAGACTCTGGGTGACGGAACGGGAGGAGAGTAGCAGAGACACAGGATGACGGAGCGGGAGGAGAGTGGCAGAGAAACAGGGTGACGGAGCGGGAGGAGTGTGGCAGAGACACAGGGTGACTGAGCGGGAGGAGAGTGGCAGAGACACAGGGTGAAGGAGCGGGTGGGGAGTGGCAGAGACACAGGATGACGGAGTGGGAGGAGAGTGGCAGAGACACAGGGTGACAGAGCGGGAGGAGAGTGGCAGGGACACAGGGTGAAGGAGAGTGTGGGGAGTGGCAGAGACACAGGGTGAAAGAGCAGGAGGAGAGTGGCAGAGACACTGGGTGACAGAGCGGGAGGAGAGTGGCATAGACACAGGGTGATGGAGCACAGGAGAGTGGCAGAGACACAGGGTGATGGAGCGGGAGGAGAGTGGCAGAGACACAGGGTGACGGAGCGGGAGGAGAGTGGCAGAGACACAGGGTGACGGTGCGGGAGGAGAGTAGCAGCGACACAGGGTGAAAGAGCAGGAGGAGAGTGGCAGAGACACTGGGTGACAGAGCGGGAGGAGAGTGGCATAGACACAGGGTGATGGAGCAGGAGGAGAGTGGCAGAGACACAGGGTGACGGAGCGGGAGGAGAGTGGCATAGACACAGGGTGACAGAGCAGGAGGAGAGTGGCAGAGACACAGGATGACGGAGCGGGAGGAGAGTGGCAGAGACACAGGGTGACGGTGCAGGAGGAGAGTGGCAGAGACACAGGGTGAAAGAGCAGGAGGAGAGTAGCAGAGACACTGGGTGACAGAGCGGGAGGAGAATGGCATAGACACAGGGTGATGGAGCACAGGAGAGTGGCAGAGACACAGGGTGATGGAGGGGGAGGAGAGTGGCAGAGACACAGGGTGACGGAGCGGGAGGAGAGTGGCAGAGACTCAGGGTGAAAGAGCAGGAGGAGAGTAGCAGAGAAACTGGGTGACAGAGCGGGAGGAGAGTGGCAGAGATACAGGGTGAAGGAGCGGGAGGAGAGTGGCAGAGACACATGGTGACGGAGCAGGAGGAGAATGGCAGAGACACAGGGTGACGGAGCAGGAGGAGAGCGGCAGAGACACAGGGTGACGGAGCGGGAGGAGAGTGGCAGAGACACAGGGTGACGGAGCAGTAGGAGAGTGGCAGAGACACAGGGTGACGGAGCGGGAGGAGAGTAGCAGAGACACAGGATGACAGAGCAGGAGGAGAGCGGCAGAGACACAGGGTGACGGAGCGGGAGGAGAGTGGCAGTGACACAGTCTGACAGAGCGGGAGGAGAGTGGCAGAGACACAGGGTGACGGAGCAGGAGGAGAGCGGCAGAGACACAGGGTGACGGAGCGGGAGGAGAGTGGTAGAGACACAGGGTGACGGAGCGGGAGGAGAGTGTCAGAGACACAGGGTGACGGAGCGGGAGGAGAGTGGCAGAGACACAGGGTGACGGAGCAGGAGGAGAGCGGCAGAGACACAGGGTGACGGAGCGGGAGGAGAGTAGCAGAGACACAGGATGACAGAACAGGAGGAGAGCGGCAGAGACACAGGGTGACGGAGCGGGAGGGGAGTGGCAGTGACACAGTCTGACAGAGCGGGAAGAGAGTGGCAGAGACACAGTCTGACAGAGCGGGAGGAGAGTGGCAGAGACACAGGATGACCGAGCGGGAGGAGAGTGGCAGAGACACAGGGTGACGGAGCAGGAGGAGAGTGGCAGAGACACAGGGTGACGGAGCGGGAGGAGAGTGGCGGAGACACAGGATGACGGAGCGGGTGGGGAGTGTCAGAGACACAGTGTGGCGGAGCGGGAGGAGAGTGGCAGAGACACAGGGTGACTGAGCGGGAGGAGAGTGGCAGAGACACAGGGTGAAGGAGCGGGTGGGGAGTGGCAGAGACACAGGATGACGGAGCGGGAGGAGAGTGGCAGAGACACAGGGTGACGGAGCGGGAGGAGAGTGGCAGAGACACAGGGTGACTGAGCGGGAGGAGAGTGGCGGAGACACAGGATGACGGAGCGGGTGGGGAGTGGCAGAGACACAGTGTGACGGAGCGGGAGGAGAGTGGCAGAGACACAGGGTGACTGAGCGGGAGGAGAGTGGCAGAGACACAGGGTGAAGGAGCGGGTGGGGAGTGGCAGAGACACAGGATGACGGAGCGGGAGGAGAGTGGCAGAGACACAGGGTGACGGAGCGGGAGGAGAGTGGCAGAGACACAGGGTGACTGAGCGGGAGGAGAGTGGCAGAGACACAGGGTGACGGTGCGGGAGGAGAGTGGCAGAGACTCTGGGTGACGGAACGGGAGGAGAGTAGCAGAGACACAGGATGACGGAGCGGGAGGAGAGTGGCAGAGACACAGGGTGACGGAGCGGGAGGAGTGTGGCAGAGACACAGGGTGACTGAGCGGGAGGAGAGTGGCAGAGACACAGGGTGAAGGAGCGGGTGGGGAGTGGCAGAGACACAGGATGACGGAGTGGGAGGAGAGTGGCAGAGACACAGGGTGACAGAGCGGGAGGAGAGTGGCAGGGACACAGGGTGAAGGAGAGGGTGGGGAGTGGCAGAGACACAGGGTGAAAGAGCAGGAGGAGAGTGGCAGAGACACTGGGTGACAGAGCGGGAGGAGAGTGGCATAGACACAGGGTGATGGAGCACAGGAGAGTGGCAGAGACACAGGGTGATGGAGCGGGAGGAGAGTGGCAGAGACACAGGGTGACGGAGCGGGAGGAGAGTGGCAGAGACACAGGGTGACGGTGCGGGAGGAGAGTAGCAGCTACACAGGGTGAAAGAGCAGGAGGAGAGTGGCAGAGACACTGGGTGACAGAGCGGGAGGAGAGTGGCATAGACACAGGGTGATGGAGCAGGAGGAGAGTGGCAGAGACACAGGGTGACGGAGCGGGAGGAGAGTGGCATAGACACAGGGTGACAGAGCAGGAGGAGAGTGGCAGAGACACAGGATGACGGAGCGGGAGGAGAGTGGCAGAGACACAGGGTGACGGTGCAGGAGGAGAGTGGCAGAGACACAGGGTTAAAGAGCAGGAGGAGAGTAGCAGAGACACTGGGTGACAGAGCGGGAGGAGAGTGGCATAGACACAGGGTGATGGAGCAGGAGGAGAGTGGCAGAGACACAGGGTGATGGAGCAGGAGGAGAGTGGCAGAGACACAGGGTGACGGAGCAGGAGGAGAGTGGCAGAGACTCAGGTTGAAAGAGCAGGAGGAGACTGGCAGAGACACAGGGTGAAAGAGCAGGAGGAGAGTGGCAGAGACACAGGGTGACGGAGAAGGAGGAGAGTGGCAGAGACACAGGGTGACGGAGCAGGAGGAGAGTGGCAGAGACACAGGGTGAAAGAGCAGGAGGAGAGTGGCAGAGACACAGGGTGAAAGAGCAGGAGGAGAGTGGCAGAGACACAGGGTGACGGAGCGGGAGGAGAACGGCATAGACACAGGGTGACGGAGTAGGAGGAGAGTGGCAGAGACACAGGGTGACGGAGCGGGAGGAGAGTGGCAGAGACACAGGGTGACGGAGCGGGAGGAGAGTGGCAGAGACACAGGGTGACGGAGCGGGAGGAGAGTGGCAGAGACACTGGGTGACGGAGCGGGAGGAGAGTGGCAGAGACACAGGATGACAGAGCAGGAGGAGAGTGGCAGAGACAAAGGGTGACGGAGCGGGAGGAGAGTGGCAGAGACACAGGGTGACAGAGCAGGAGGAGATTGGCAGAGACACAGGGTGACGGAGCAGGAGGAGGGCGGCAGAGACACATTGTGACGGAGCGGGAGGAGAGTGGCAGAGACACAGGGTGAAGGAGCGGGAGGAGAGTGGCAGAGACACAGGGTGACGGAGCGGGAGGAGAGTGGCAGAGACACAGGATGACAGAGCGGGAGGAGAGTGGCATAGACACAGGGTGATGGAGCACAGGAGAGTGGCAGAGACACAGGGTGATGGAGCGGGAGGAGAGTGGCAGAGACACAGGGTGACGGAGCAGGAGGAGAGTGGCAGAGACACTGGGTGACAGAGCGGGAGGAGAGTGGCATAGACACAGGGTGATAGAGCACAGGAGAGTGGCAGAGACACAGGGTGATGGAGCGGGAGGAGAGTGGCAGAGACACAGGGTGACGGAGCGGGAGGAGACTGGCAGAGACACAGGGTGACGGTGCGGGAGGAGAGTAGCAGAGTCACAGGGTGAAAGAGCAGGAGGAGACTGGCAGAGACACTGGGTGACAGAGCGGGAGGAGAGTGGCATAGACACAGGGTGATGGAGCGGGTGGGGAGTGGCAGAGACACAGGATGACAGAGCGGGAGGAGAGTGGCAGAGACACAGGATGACCGAGCGGGAGGAGAGTGGCAGAGACACAGGGTGACGGAGCAGGAGGAGAGTGGCAGAGACACAGGGTGACGGAGCGGGAGGAGAGTGGCGGAGACACAGGATGACGGAGCGGGTGGGGAGTGGCAGAGACACAGTGTGGCGGAGCGGGAGGAGAGTGGCAGAGACACAGGGTGACTGAGCGGGAGGAGAGTGGCAGAGACACAGGGTGAAGGAGCGGGTGGGGAGTGGCAGAGACACAGGATGACGGAGCGGGAGGAGAGTGGCAGAGACACAGGGTGACTGAGCGGGAGGAGAGTGGCGGAGACACAGGATGACGGAGCGGGTGGGGAGTGGCAGAGACACAGTGTGACGGAGCGGGAGGAGAGTGGCAGAGACACAGGGTGACTGAGCGGGAGGAGAGTGGCAGAGACACAGGGTGAAGGAGCGGGTGGGGAGTGGCAGAGACACAGGATGACGGAGCGGGAGGAGAGTGGCAGAGACACAGGGTGACGGAGCGGGAGGAGAGTGGCAGAGACACAGGGTGACTGAGCGGGAGGAGAGTGGCAGAGACACAGGGTGACGGTGCGGGAGGAGAGTGGCAGAGACTCTGGGTGACGGAACGGGAGGAGAGTAGCAGAGACACAGGATGACGGTGCGGGAGGAGAGTGGCAGAGACACAGGGTGACGGAGCGGGAGGAGTGTGGCAGAGACACAGGGTGACTGAGCGGGAGGAGAGTGGCAGAGACACAGGGTGAAGGAGCGGGTGGGGAGTGGCAGAGACACAGGATGACGGAGTGGGAGGAGAGTGGCAGAGACACAGGGTGACAGAGCGGGAGGAGAGTGGCAGGGACACAGGGTGAAGGAGAGGGTGGGGAGTGGCAGAGACACAGGGTGAAAGAGCAGGAGGAGAGTGGCAGAGACACTGGGTGACAGAGCGGGAGGAGAGTGGCATAGACACAGGGTGATGGAGCACAGGAGAGTGGCAGAGACACAGGGTGATGGAGCGGGAGGAGAGTGGCAGAGATACAGGGTGACGGAGCGGGAGGAGAGTGGCAGAGACACAGGGTGACGGTGCGGGAGGAGAGTAGCAGCGACACAGGGTGAAAGAGCAGGAGGAGAGTGGCAGAGACACTGGGTGACAGAGCGGGAGGAGAGTGGCATAGACACAGGGTGATGGAGCAGGAGGAGAGTGGCAGAGACACAGGGTGACGGAGCGGGAGGAGAGTGGCATAGACACAGGGTGACAGAGCAGGAGGAGAGTGGCAGAGACACAGGATGACGGAGCGGGAGGAGAGTGGCAGAGACACAGGGTGACGGTGCAGGAGGAGAGTGGCAGAGACACAGGGTTAAAGAGCAGGAGGAGAGTAGCAGAGACACTGGGTGACAGAGCGGGAGGAGAGTGGCATAGACACAGGGTGATGGAGCAGGAGGAGAGTGGCAGAGACACAGGGTGATGGAGCAGGAGGAGAGTGGCAGAGACACAGGGTGACGGAGCAGGAGGAGAGTGGCAGAGACTCAGGTTGAAAGAGCAGGAGGAGACTGGCAGAGACACAGGGTGAAAGAGCAGGAGGAGAGTGGCAGAGACACAGGGTGACGGAGAAGGAGGAGAGTGGCAGAGACACAGGGTGACGGAGCAGGAGGAGAGTGGCAGAGACACAGGGTGAAAGAGCAGGAGGAGAGTGGCAGAGACACAGGGTGAAAGAGCAGGAGGAGAGTGGCAGAGACACAGGGTGACGGAGCGGGAGGAGAACGGCATAGACACAGGGTGACGGAGTAGGAGGAGAGTGGCAGAGACACAGGGTGACGGAGCGGGAGGAGAGTGGCAGAGACACAGGGTGACGGAGCGGGAGGAGAGTGGCAGAGACACAGGGTGACGGAGCGGGAGGAGAGTGGCAGAGACACTGGGTGACGGAGCGGGAGGAGAGTGGCAGAGACACAGGATGACAGAGCAGGAGGAGAGTGGCAGAGACAAAGGGTGACGGAGCGGGAGGAGAGTGGCAGAGACACAGGGTGACAGAGCAGGAGGAGATTGGCAGAGACACAGGGTGACGGAGCAGGAGGAGGGCGGCAGAGACACATGGTGACGGAGCGGGAGGAGAGTGGCAGAGACACAGGGTGAAGGAGCGGGAGGAGAGTGGCAGAGACACAGGGTGACGGAGCGGGAGGAGAGTGGCAGAGACACAGGATGACAGAGCGGGAGGAGAGTGGCATAGACACAGGGTGATGGAGCACAGGAGAGTGGCAGAGACACAGGGTGATGGAGCGGGAGGAGAGTGGCAGAGACACAGGGTGACGGAGCAGGAGGAGAGTGGCAGAGACACAGGGTGAAAGAGCAGGAGGAGAGTGGCAGAGACACAGGGTGAAAGAGCAGGAGGAGAGCGGCAGAGACACAGGGTGACGGAGCGGGAGGAGAACGGCATAGACACAGGGTGACGGAGTAGGAGGAGAGTGGCAGAGACACAGGGTGACGGAGCGGGAGGAGAGTGGCAGAGACACAGGGTGACGGAGCGGGAGGAGAGTGGCAGAGACACAGGGTGACGGAGCGGGAGGAGAGTGGCAGAGACACTGGGTGACGGAGCGGGAGGAGAGTGGCAGAGACACAGGATGACAGAGCAGGAGGAGAGTGGCAGAGACAAAGGGTGACGGAGCGGGAGGAGAGTGGCAGAGACACAGGGTGACAGAGCAGGAGGAGATTGGCAGAGACACAGGGTGACGGAGCAGGAGGAGGGCGGCAGAGACACATGGTGACGGAGCGGGAGGAGAGTGGCAGAGACACAGGGTGAAGGAGCGGGAGGAGAGTGGCAGAGACACAGGGTGACGGAGCGGGAGGAGAGTGGCAGAGACACAGGATGACAGAGCGGGAGGAGAGTGGCATAGACACAGGGTGATGGAGCACAGGAGAGTGGCAGAGACACAGGGTGATGGAGCGGGAGGAGAGTGGCAGAGACACAGGGTGACGGAGCAGGAGGAGAGTGGCAGAGACACTGGGTGACAGAGCGGGAGGAGAGTGGCATAGACACAGGGTGATAGAGCACAGGAGAGTGGCAGAGACACAGGGTGATGGAGCGGGAGGAGAGTGGCAGAGACACAGGGTGACGGAGCGGGAGGAGACTGGCAGAGACACAGGGTGACGGTGCGGGAGGAGAGTAGCAGAGTCACAGGGTGAAAGAGCAGGAGGAGACTGGCAGAGACACTGGGTGACAGAGCGGGAGGAGAGTGGCATAGACACAGGGTGATGGAGCGGGTGGGGAGTGGCAGAGACACAGGATGACAGAGCGGGAGGAGAGTGGCAGAGACACAGGATGACCGAGCGGGAGGAGAGTGGCAGAGACACAGGGTGACGGAGCAGGAGGAGAGTGGCAGAGACACAGGGTGACGGAGCGGGAGGAGAGTGGCGGAGACACAGGATGACGGAGCGGGTGGGGAGTGGCAGAGACACAGTGTGGCGGAGCGGGAGGAGAGTGGCAGAGACACAGGGTGACTGAGCGGGAGGAGAGTGGCAGAGACACAGGGTGAAGGAGCGGGTGGGGAGTGGCAGAGACACAGGGTGACGGAGCGGGAGGAGAGTGGCAGAGACACAGGGTGACGGAGCGGGAGGAGAGTGGCAGAGACACAGGGTGACTGAGCGGGAGGAGAGTGGCGGAGACACAGGATGACGGAGCGGGTGGGGAGTGGCAGAGACACAGTGTGACGGAGCGGGAGGAGAGTGGCAGAGACACAGGGTGACTGAGCGGGAGGAGAGTGGCAGAGACACAGGGTGAAGGAGCGGGTGGGGAGTGGCAGAGACACAGGATGACGGAGCGGGAGGAGAGTGGCAGAGACACAGGGTGACGGAGCGGGAGGAGAGTGGCAGAGACACAGGGTGACTGAGCGGGAGGAGAGTGGCAGAGACACAGGGTGACGGTGCGGGAGGAGAGTGGCAGAGACTCTGGGTGACGGAACGGGAGGAGAGTAGCAGAGACACAGGATGACGGAGCGGGAGGAGAGTGGCAGAGACACAGGGTGACGGAGCGGGAGGAGTGTGGCAGAGACACAGGGTGACTGAGCGGGAGGAGAGTGGCAGAGACACAGGGTGAAGGAGCGGGTGGGGAGTGGCAGAGACACAGGATGACGGAGTGGGAGGAGAGTGGCAGAGACACAGGGTGACAGAGCGGGAGGAGAGTGGCAGGGACACAGGGTGAAGGAGAGGGTGGGGAGTGGCAGAGACACAGGGTGAAAGAGCAGGAGGAGAGTGGCAGAGACACTGGGTGACAGAGCGGGAGGAGAGTGGCATAGACACAGGGTGATGGAGCACAGGAGAGTGGCAGAGACACAGGGTGATGGAGCGGGAGGAGAGTGGCAGAGACACAGGGTGACGGAGCGGGAGGAGAGTGGCAGAGACACAGGGTGACGGTGCGGGAGGAGAGTAGCAGCTACACAGGGTGAAAGAGCAGGAGGAGAGTGGCAGAGACACTGGGTGACAGAGCGGGAGGAGAGTGGCATAGACACAGGGTGATGGAGCAGGAGGAGAGTGGCAGAGACACAGGGTGACGGAGAGGGAGGAGAGTGGCATAGACACAGGGTGACAGAGCAGGAGGAGAGTGGCAGAGACACAGGATGACGGAGCGGGAGGAGAGTGGCAGAGACACAGGGTGACGGTGCAGGAGGAGAGTGGCAGAGACACAGGGTTAAAGAGCAGGAGGAGAGTAGCAGAGACACTGGGTGACAGAGCGGGAGGAGAGTGGCATAGACACAGGGTGATGGAGCAGGAGGAGAGTGGCAGAGACACAGGGTGATGGAGCAGGAGGAGAGTGGCAGAGACACAGGGTGACGGAGCAGGAGGAGAGTGGCAGAGACTCAGGTTGAAAGAGCAGGAGGAGACTGGCAGAGACACAGGGTGAAAGAGCAGGAGGAGAGTGGCAGAGACACAGGGTGACGGAGAAGGAGGAGAGTGGCAGAGACACAGGGTGACGGAGCAGGAGGAGAGTGGCAGAGACACAGGGTGAAAGAGCAGGAGGAGAGTGGCAGAGACACAGGGTGAAAGAGCAGGAGGAGAGTGGCAGAGACACAGGGTGACGGAGCGGGAGGAGAACGGCATAGACACAGGGTGACGGAGTAGGAGGAGAGTGGCAGAGACACAGGGTGACGGAGCGGGAGGAGAGTGGCAGAGACACAGGGTGACGGAGCGGGAGGAGAGTGGCAGAGACACAGGGTGACGGAGCGGGAGGAGAGTGGCAGAGACACTGGGTGACGGAGCGGGAGGAGAGTGGCAGAGACACAGGATGACAGAGCAGGAGGAGAGTGGCAGAGACAAAGGGTGACGGAGCGGGAGGAGAGTGGCAGAGACACAGGGTGACAGAGCAGGAGGAGAGTGGCGGAGACACAGGATGACGGAGCGGGTGGGGAGTGGCAGAGACACAGTGTGACGGAGCGGGAGGAGAGTGGCAGAGACACAGGGTGACTGAGCGGGAGGAGAGTGGCAGAGACACAGGGTGAAGGAGCGGGTGGGGAGTGGCAGAGACACAGGATGACGGAGCGGGAGGAGAGTGGCAGAGACACAGGGTGACGGAGCGGGAGGAGAGTGGCAGAGACACAGGGTGACTGAGCGGGAGGAGAGTGGCAGAGACACAGGGTGACGGTGCGGGAGGAGAGTGGCAGAGACTCTGGGTGACGGAACGGGAGGCGAGTAGCAGAGACACAGGATGACGGAGCGGGAGGAGAGTGGCAGAGAAACAGGGTGACGGAGCGGGAGGAGTGTGGCAGAGACACAGGGTGACTGAGCGGGAGGAGAGTGGCAGAGACACAGGGTGAAGGAGCGGGTGGGGAGTGGCAGAGACACAGGATGACGGAGTGGGAGGAGAGTGGCAGAGACACAGGGTGACAGAGCGGGAGGAGAGTGGCAGGGACACAGGGTGAAGGAGAGTGTGGGGAGTGGCAGAGACACAGGGTGAAAGAGCAGGAGGAGAGTGGCAGAGACACTGGGTGACAGAGCGGGAGGAGAGTGGCATAGACACAGGGTGATGGAGCACAGGAGAGTGGCAGAGACACAGGGTGATGGAGCGGGAGGAGAGTGGCAGAGACACAGGGTGACGGAGCGGGAGGAGAGTGGCAGAGACACAGGGTGACGGTGCGGGAGGAGAGTAGCAGCGACACAGGGTGAAAGAGCAGGAGGAGAGTGGCAGAGACACTGGGTGACAGAGCGGGAGGAGAGTGGCATAGACACAGGGTGATGGAGCAGGAGGAGAGTGGCAGAGACACAGGGTGACGGAGCGGGAGGAGAGTGGCATAGACACAGGGTGACAGAGCAGGAGGAGAGTGGCAGAGACACAGGATGACGGAGCGGGAGGAGAGTGGCAGAGACACAGGGTGACGGTGCAGGAGGAGAGTGGCAGAGACACAGGGTGAAAGAGCAGGAGGAGAGTAGCAGAGACACTGGGTGACAGAGCGGGAGGAGAATGGCATAGACACAGGGTGATGGAGCACAGGAGAGTGGCAGAGACACAGGGTGATGGAGGGGGAGGAGAGTGGCAGAGACACAGGGTGACGGAGCGGGAGGAGAGTGGCAGAGACACAGGGTGAAAGAGCAGGAGGAGAGTAGCAGAGAAACTGGGTGACAGAGCGGGAGGAGAGTGGCAGAGATACAGGGTGAAGGAGCGGGAGGAGAGTGGCAGAGACACATGGTGACGGAGCAGGAGGAGAATGGCAGAGACACAGGGTGACGGAGCAGGAGGAGAGCGGCAGAGACACAGGGTGACGGAGCGGGAGGAGAGTGGCAGAGACACAGGGTGACGGAGCAGTAGGAGAGTGGCAGAGACACAGGGTGACGGAGCGGGAGGAGAGTAGCAGAGACACAGGATGACAGAGCAGGAGGAGAGCGGCAGAGACACAGGGTGACGGAGCGGGAGGAGAGTGGCAGTGACACAGTCTGACAGAGCGGGAGGAGAGTGGCAGAGACACAGGGTGACGGAGCAGGAGGAGAGCGGCAGAGACACAGGGTGACGGAGCGGGAGGAGAGTGGTAGAGACACAGGGTGACGGAGCGGGAGGAGAGTGTCAGAGACACAGGGTGACGGAGCGGGAGGAGAGTGGCAGAGACACAGGGTGACGGAGCAGGAGGAGAGCGGCAGAGACACAGGGTGACGGAGCGGGAGGAGAGTAGCAGAGACACAGGATGACAGAACAGGAGGAGAGCGGCAGAGACACAGGGTGACGGAGCGGGAGGGGAGTGGCAGTGACACAGTCTGACAGAGCGGGAGGAGAGTGGCAGAGACACAGTCTGACAGAGCGGGAGGAGAGTGGCAGAGACACAGGATGACCGAGCGGGAGGAGAGTGGCAGAGACACAGGGTGACGGAGCAGGAGGAGAGTGGCAGAGACACAGGGTGACGGAGCGGGAGGAGAGTGGCGGAGACACAGGATGACGGAGCGGGTGGGGAGTGTCAGAGACACAGTGTGGCGGAGCGGGAGGAGAGTGGCAGAGACACAGGGTGACTG
Source organism: Scyliorhinus torazame (assembly GCF_047496885.1). Lineage (NCBI taxonomy): Eukaryota > Metazoa > Chordata > Chondrichthyes > Carcharhiniformes > Scyliorhinidae > Scyliorhinus > Scyliorhinus torazame. The sequence goes on from NC_092722.1 coordinate 89,467,869, forward strand.
AGCGGGAGGAGAGTGGCAGAGACACAGGGTGAAGGAGCGGGTGGGGAGTGGCAGAGACACAGGATGACGGAGCGGGAGGAGAGTGGCAGAGACACAGGGTGACTGAGCGGGAGGAGAGTGGCGGAGACACAGGATGACGGAGCGGGTGGGGAGTGGCAGAGACACAGTGTGACGGAGCGGGAGGAGAGTGGCAGAGACACAGGGTGACTGAGCGGGAGGAGAGTGGCAGAGACACAGGGTGAAGGAGCGGGTGGGGAGTGGCAGAGACACAGGATGACGGAGCGGGAGGAGAGTGGCAGAGACACAGGGTGACGGAGCGGGAGGAGAGTGGCAGAGACACAGGGTGACTGAGCGGGAGGAGAGTGGCAGAGACACAGGGTGACGGTGCGGGAGGAGAGTGGCAGAGACTCTGGGTGACGGAACGGGAGGAGAGTAGCAGAGACACAGGATGACGGAGCGGGAGGAGAGTGGCAGAGACACAGGGTGACGGAGCGGGAGGAGTGTGGCAGAGACACAGGGTGACTGAGCGGGAGGAGAGTGGCAGAGACACAGGGTGAAGGAGCGGGTGGGGAGTGGCAGAGACACAGGATGACGGAGTGGGAGGAGAGTGGCAGAGACACAGGGTGACGGAGCGGGAGGAGAGTGGCAGGGACACAGGGTGAAGGAGAGGGTGGGGAGTGGCAGAGACACAGGGTGAAAGAGCAGGAGGAGAGTGGCAGAGACACTGGGTGACAGAGCGGGAGGAGAGTGGCATAGACACAGGGTGATGGAGCACAGGAGAGTGGCAGAGACACAGGGTGATGGAGCGGGAGGAGAGTGGCAGAGACACAGGGTGACGGAGCGGGAGGAGAGTGGCAGAGACACAGGGTGACGGTGCGGGAGGAGAGTAGCAGCTACACAGGGTGAAAGAGCAGGAGGAGAGTGGCAGAGACACTGGGTGACAGAGCGGGAGGAGAGTGGCATAGACACAGGGTGATGGAGCAGGAGGAGAGTGGCAGAGACACAGGGTGACGGAGCGGGAGGAGAGTGGCATAGACACAGGGTGACAGAGCAGGAGGAGAGTGGCAGAGACACAGGATGACGGAGCGGGAGGAGAGTGGCAGAGACACAGGGTGACGGTGCAGGAGGAGAGTGGCAGAGACACAGGGTTAAAGAGCAGGAGGAGAGTAGCAGAGACACTGGGTGACAGAGCGGGAGGAGAGTGGCATAGACACAGGGTGATGGAGCAGGAGGAGAGTGGCAGAGACACAGGGTGATGGAGCAGGAGGAGAGTGGCAGAGACACAGGGTGACGGAGCAGGAGGAGAGTGGCAGAGACTCAGGTTGAAAGAGCAGGAGGAGACTGGCAGAGACACAGGGTGAAAGAGTAGGAGGAGAGTGGCAGAGACACAGGGTGACGGAGAAGGAGGAGAGTGGCAGAGACACAGGGTGACGGAGCAGGAGGAGAGTGGCAGAGACACAGGGTGAAAGAGCAGGAGGAGAGTGGCAGAGACACAGGGTGAAAGAGCAGGAGGAGAGTGGCAGAGACACAGGGTGACGGAGCGGGAGGAGAACGGCATAGACACAGGGTGACGGAGTAGGAGGAGAGTGGCAGAGACACAGGGTGACGGAGCGGGAGGAGAGTGGCAGAGACACAGGGTGACGGAGCGGGAGGAGAGTGGCAGAGACACAGGGTGACGGAGCGGGAGGAGAGTGGCAGAGACACTGGGTGACGGAGCGGGAGGAGAGTGGCAGAGACACAGGATGACAGAGCAGGAGGAGAGTGGCAGAGACAAAGGGTGACGGAGCGGGAGGAGAGTGGCAGAGACACAGGGTGACAGAGCAGGAGGAGATTGGCAGAGACACAGGGTGACGGAGCAGGAGGAGGGCGGCAGAGACACATTGTGACGGAGCGGGAGGAGAGTGGCAGAGACACAGGGTGAAGGAGCGGGAGGAGAGTGGCAGAGACACAGGGTGACGGAGCGGGAGGAGAGTGGCAGAGACACAGGATGACAGAGCGGGAGGAGAGTGGCATAGACACAGGGTGATGGAGCACAGGAGAGTGGCAGAGACACAGGGTGATGGAGCGGGAGGAGAGTGGCAGAGACACAGGGTGACGGAGCAGGAGGAGAGTGGCAGAGACACTGGGTGACAGAGCGGGAGGAGAGTGGCATAGACACAGGGTGATAGAGCACAGGAGAGTGGCAGAGACACAGGGTGATGGAGCGGGAGGAGAGTGGCAGAGACACAGGGTGACGGAGCGGGAGGAGACTGGCAGAGACACAGGGTGACGGTGCGGGAGGAGAGTAGCAGAGTCACAGGGTGAAAGAGCAGGAGGAGACTGGCAGAGACACTGGGTGACAGAGCGGGAGGAGAGTGGCATAGACACAGGGTGATGGAGCGGGTGGGGAGTGGCAGAGACACAGGATGACAGAGCGGGAGGAGAGTGGCAGAGACACAGGATGACCGAGCGGGAGGAGAGTGGCAGAGACACAGGGTGACGGAGCAGGAGGAGAGTGGCAGAGACACAGGGTGACGGAGCGGGAGGAGAGTGGCGGAGACACAGGATGACGGAGCGGGTGGGGAGTGGCAGAGACACAGTGTGGCGGAGCGGGAGGAGAGTGGCAGAGACACAGGGTGACTGAGCGGGAGGAGAGTGGCAGAGACACAGGGTGAAGGAGCGGGTGGGGAGTGGCAGAGACACAGGATGACGGAGCGGGAGGAGAGTGGCAGAGACACAGGGTGACTGAGCGGGAGGAGAGTGGCGGAGACACAGGATGACGGAGCGGGTGGGGAGTGGCAGAGACACAGTGTGACGGAGCGGGAGGAGAGTGGCAGAGACACAGGGTGACTGAGCGGGAGGAGAGTGGCAGAGACACAGGGTGAAGGAGCGGGTGGGGAGTGGCAGAGACACAGGATGACGGAGCGGGAGGAGAGTGGCAGAGACACAGGGTGACGGAGCGGGAGGAGAGTGGCAGAGACACAGGGTGACTGAGCGGGAGGAGAGTGGCAGAGACACAGGGTGACGGTGCGGGAGGAGAGTGGCAGAGACTCTGGGTGACGGAACGGGAGGAGAGTAGCAGAGACACAGGATGACGGAGCGGGAGGAGAGTGGCAGAGACACAGGGTGACGGAGCGGGAGGAGTGTGGCAGAGACACAGGGTGACTGAGCGGGAGGAGAGTGGCAGAGACACAGGGTGAAGGAGCGGGTGGGGAGTGGCAGAGACACAGGATGACGGAGTGGGAGGAGAGTGGCAGAGACACAGGGTGACAGAGCGGGAGGAGAGTGGCAGGGACACAGGGTGAAGGAGAGGGTGGGGAGTGGCAGAGACACAGGGTGAAAGAGCAGGAGGAGAGTGGCAGAGACACTGGGTGACAGAGCGGGAGGAGAGTGGCATAGACACAGGGTGATGGAGCACAGGAGAGTGGCAGAGACACAGGGTGATGGAGCGGGAGGAGAGTGGCAGAGATACAGGGTGACGGAGCGGGAGGAGAGTGGCAGAGACACAGGGTGACGGTGCGGGAGGAGAGTAGCAGCGACACAGGGTGAAAGAGCAGGAGGAGAGTGGCAGAGACACTGGGTGACAGAGCGGGAGGAGAGTGGCATAGACACAGGGTGATGGAGCAGGAGGAGAGTGGCAGAGACACAGGGTGACGGAGCAGGAGGAGAGTGGCATAGACACAGGGTGACAGAGCAGGAGGAGAGTGGCAGAGACACAGGATGACGGAGCGGGAGGAGAGTGGCAGAGACACAGGGTGACGGTGCAGGAGGAGAGTGGCAGAGACACAGGGTTAAAGAGCAGGAGGAGAGTAGCAGAGACACTGGGTGACAGAGCGGGAGGAGAGTGGCATAGACACAGGGTGATGGAGCAGGAGGAGAGTGGCAGAGACACAGGGTGATGGAGCAGGAGGAGAGTGGCAGAGACACAGGGTGACGGAGCAGGAGGAGAGTGGCAGAGACTCAGGTTGAAAGAGCAGGAGGAGACTGGCAGAGACACAGGGTGAAAGAGCAGGAGGAGAGTGGCAGAGACACAGGGTGACGGAGAAGGAGGAGAGTGGCAGAGACACAGGGTGACGGAGCAGGAGGAGAGTGGCAGAGACACAGGGTGAAAGAGCAGGAGGAGAGTGGCAGAGACACAGGGTGAAAGAGCAGGAGGAGAGTGGCAGAGACACAGGGTGACGGAGCGGGAGGAGAACGGCATAGACACAGGGTGACGGAGTAGGAGGAGAGTGGCAGAGACACAGGGTGACGGAGCGGGAGGAGAGTGGCAGAGACACAGGGTGACGGAGCGGGAGGAGAGTGGCAGAGACACAGGGTGACGGAGCGGGAGGAGAGTGGCAGAGACACTGGGTGACGGAGCGGGAGGAGAGTGGCAGAGACACAGGATGACAGAGCAGGAGGAGAGTGGCAGAGACAAAGGGTGACGGAGCGGGAGGAGAGTGGCAGAGACACAGGGTGACAGAGCAGGAGGAGATTGGCAGAGACACAGGGTGACGGAGCAGGAGGAGGGCGGCAGAGACACATGGTGACGGAGCGGGAGGAGAGTGGCAGAGACACAGGGTGAAGGAGCGGGAGGAGAGTGGCAGAGACACAGGGTGACGGAGCGGGAGGAGAGTGGCAGAGACACAGGATGACAGAGCGGGAGGAGAGTGGCATAGACACAGGGTGATGGAGCACAGGAGAGTGGCAGAGACACAGGGTGATGGAGCGGGAGGAGAGTGGCAGAGACACAGGGTGACGGAGCAGGAGGAGAGTGGCAGAGACACAGGGTGAAAGAGCAGGAGGAGAGTGGCAGAGACACAGGGTGAAAGAGCAGGAGGAGAGTGGCAGAGACACAGGGTGACGGAGCGGGAGGAGAACGGCATAGACACAGGGTGACGGAGTAGGAGGAGAGTGGCAGAGACACAGGGTGACGGAGCGGGAGGAGAGTGGCAGAGACACAGGGTGACGGAGCGGGAGGAGAGTGGCAGAGACACAGGGTGACGGAGCGGGAGGAGAGTGGCAGAGACACTGGGTGACGGAGCGGGAGGAGAGTGGCAGAGACACAGGATGACAGAGCAGGAGGAGAGTGGCAGAGACAAAGGGTGACGGAGCGGGAGGAGAGTGGCAGAGACACAGGGTGACAGAGCAGGAGGAGATTGGCAGAGACACAGGGTGACGGAGCAGGAGGAGGGCGGCAGAGACACATGGTGACGGAGCGGGAGGAGAGTGGCAGAGACACAGGGTGAAGGAGCGGGAGGAGAGTGGCAGAGACACAGGGTGACGGAGCGGGAGGAGAGTGGCAGAGACACAGGATGACAGAGCGGGAGGAGAGTGGCATAGACACAGGGTGATGGAGCACAGGAGAGTGGCAGAGACACAGGGTGATGGAGCGGGAGGAGAGTGGCAGAGACACAGGGTGACGGAGCAGGAGGAGAGTGGCAGAGACACTGGGTGACAGAGCGGGAGGAGAGTGGCATAGACACAGGGTGATAGAGCACAGGAGAGTGGCAGAGACACAGGGTGATGGAGCGGGAGGAGAGTGGCAGAGACACAGGGTGACGGAGCGGGAGGAGACTGGCAGAGACACAGGGTGACGGTGCGGGAGGAGAGTAGCAGAGTCACAGGGTGAAAGAGCAGGAGGAGACTGGCAGAGACACTGGGTGACAGAGCGGGAGGAGAGTGGCATAGACACAGGGTGATGGAGCGGGTGGGGAGTGGCAGAGACACAGGATGACAGAGCGGGAGGAGAGTGGCAGAGACACAGGATGACCGAGCGGGAGGAGAGTGGCAGAGACACAGGGTGACGGAGCAGGAGGAGAGTGGCAGAGACACAGGGTGACGGAGCGGGAGGAGAGTGGCGGAGACACAGGATGACGGAGCGGGTGGGGAGTGGCAGAGACACAGTGTGGCGGAGCGGGAGGAGAGTGGCAGAGACACAGGGTGACTGAGCGGGAGGAGAGTGGCAGAGACACAGGGTGAAGGAGCGGGTGGGGAGTGGCAGAGACACAGGATGACGGAGCGGGAGGAGAGTGGCAGAGACACAGGGTGACTGAGCGGGAGGAGAGTGGCGGAGACACAGGATGACGGAGCGGGTGGGGAGTGGCAGAGACACAGTGTGACGGAGCGGGAGGAGAGTGGCAGAGACACAGGGTGACTGAGCGGGAGGAGAGTGGCAGAGACACAGGGTGAAGGAGCGGGTGGGGAGTGGCAGAGACACAGGATGACGGAGCGGGAGGAGAGTGGCAGAGACACAGGGTGACGGAGCGGGAGGAGAGTGGCAGAGACACAGGGTGACTGAGCGGGAGGAGAGTGGCAGAGACACAGGGTGACGGTGCGGGAGGAGAGTGGCAGAGACTCTGGGTGACGGAACGGGAGGAGAGTAGCAGAGACACAGGATGACGGAGCGGGAGGAGAGTGGCAGAGACACAGGGTGACGGAGCGGGAGGAGTGTGGCAGAGACACAGGGTGACTGAGCGGGAGGAGAGTGGCAGAGACACAGGGTGAAGGAGCGGGTGGGGAGTGGCAGAGACACAGGATGACGGAGTGGGAGGAGAGTGGCAGAGACACAGGGTGACAGAGCGGGAGGAGAGTGGCAGGGACACAGGGTGAAGGAGAGGGTGGGGAGTGGCAGAGACACAGGGTGAAAGAGCAGGAGGAGAGTGGCAGAGACACTGGGTGACAGAGCGGGAGGAGAGTGGCATAGACACAGGGTGATGGAGCACAGGAGAGTGGCAGAGACACAGGGTGATGGAGCGGGAGGAGAGTGGCAGAGATACAGGGTGACGGAGCGGGAGGAGAGTGGCAGAGACACAGGGTGACGGTGCGGGAGGAGAGTAGCAGCGACACAGGGTGAAAGAGCAGGAGGAGAGTGGCAGAGACACTGGGTGACAGAGCGGGAGGAGAGTGGCATAGACACAGGGTGATGGAGCAGGAGGAGAGTGGCAGAGACACAGGGTGACGGAGCGGGAGGAGAGTGGCATAGACACAGGGTGACAGAGCAGGAGGAGAGTGGCAGAGACACAGGATGACGGAGCGGGAGGAGAGTGGCAGAGACACAGGGTGACGGTGCAGGAGGAGAGTGGCAGAGACACAGGGTTAAAGAGCAGGAGGAGAGTAGCAGAGACACTGGGTGACAGAGCGGGAGGAGAGTGGCATAGACACAGGGTGATGGAGCAGGAGGAGAGTGGCAGAGACACAGGGTGATGGAGCAGGAGGAGAGTGGCAGAGACACAGGGTGACGGAGCAGGAGGAGAGTGGCAGAGACTCAGGTTGAAAGAGCAGGAGGAGACTGGCAGAGACACAGGGTGAAAGAGCAGGAGGAGAGTGGCAGAGACACAGGGTGACGGAGAAGGAGGAGAGTGGCAGAGACACAGGGTGACGGAGCAGGAGGAGAGTGGCAGAGACACAGGGTGAAAGAGCAGGAGGAGAGTGGCAGAGACACAGGGTGAAAGAGCAGGAGGAGAGTGGCAGAGACACAGGGTGACGGAGCGGGAGGAGAACGGCATAGACACAGGGTGACGGAGTAGGAGGAGAGTGGCAGAGACACAGGGTGACGGAGCGGGAGGAGAGTGGCAGAGACACAGGGTGACGGAGCGGGAGGAGAGTGGCAGAGACACAGGGTGACGGAGCGGGAGGAGAGTGGCAGAGACACTGGGTGACGGAGCGGGAGGAGAGTGGCAGAGACACAGGATGACAGAGCAGGAGGAGAGTGGCAGAGACAAAGGGTGACGGAGCGGGAGGAGAGTGGCAGAGACACAGGGTGACAGAGCAGGAGGAGATTGGCAGAGACACAGGGTGACGGAGCAGGAGGAGGGCGGCAGAGACACATGGTGACGGAGCGGGAGGAGAGTGGCAGAGACACAGGGTGAAGGAGCGGGAGGAGAGTGGCAGAGACACAGGGTGACGGAGCGGGAGGAGAGTGGCAGAGACACAGGATGACAGAGCGGGAGGAGAGTGGCATAGACACAGGGTGATGGAGCACAGGAGAGTGGCAGAGACACAGGGTGATGGAGCGGGAGGAGAGTGGCAGAGACACAGGGTGACGGAGCAGGAGGAGAGTGGCAGAGACACTGGGTGACAGAGCGGGAGGAGAGTGGCATAGACACAGGGTGATAGAGCACAGGAGAGTGGCAGAGACACAGGGTGATGGAGCGGGAGGAGAGTGGCAGAGACACAGGGTGACGGAGCGGGAGGAGACTGGCAGAGACACAGGGTGACGGTGCGGGAGGAGAGTAGCAGAGTCACAGGGTGAAAGAGCAGGAGGAGACTGGCAGAGACACTGGGTGACAGAGCGGGAGGAGAGTGGCATAGACACAGGGTGATGGAGCAGGAGGAGAGTGGCAGAGACACAGGGTGACGGAGCGGGAGGAGAGTGGCATAGACACAGGGTGACAGAGCAGGAGGACAGTGGCAGAGACACAGAATGACGGAGCGGGAGGAGAGTGGCAGAGACACAGGGTGACGGTGCGGGAGGAGAGTGGCAGAGACACAGGGTGAAAGAGCAGGAGGAGAGTAGCACAGACACTGGGTGACAGAGCGGGAGGAGAGTGGCCTAGACACAGGGTGATGGCGCAGGAGGAGAGTGGCAGAGACACAGGGTGATGGAGCAGGAGGAGAGTGGCAGAGACACAGGGTGACGGTGCAGGAGGAGAGTGGCAGAGACACAGGGTTAAAGAGCAGGAGGAGAGTAGCAGAGACACTGGGTGACAGAGCGGGAGGAGAGTGGCATAGACACAGGGTGATGGAGCAGGAGGAGAGTGGCAGAGACACAGGGTGACGGAGCAGGAGGAGAGTGGCAGAGACTCAGGTTGAAAGAGCAGGAGGAGACTGGCAGAGACACAGGGTGAAAGAGCAGGAGGAGAGTGGCAGAGACACAGGGTGACGGAGAAGGAGGAGAGTGGCAGAGACACAGGGTGACGGAGCAGGAGGAGAGTGGCAGAGACACAGGGTGAAAGAGCAGGAGGAGAGTGGCAGAGACACAGGGTGAAAGAGCAGGAGGAGAGTGGCAGAGACACAGGGTGACGGAGCGGGAGGAGAACGGCATAGACACAGGGTGACGGAGTGGGAGGAGAGTGGCAGAGACACAGGGTGACGGAGCGGGAGGAGAGTGGCAGAGACACAGGGTGACGGACGGGAGGAGAGTGGCAGAGACACAGGGTGACGGAGCGGGAGGAGAGTGGCAGAGACACTGGGTGACGGAGCGGGAGGAGAGTGGCAGAGACACAGGATGACAGAGCAGGAGGAGAGTGGCAGAGACAAAGGGTGACGGAGTGGGAGGAGAGTGGCAGAGACACAGGGTGACAGAGCAGGAGGAGATTGGCAGAGACACAGGATGACGGAGCAGGAGGAGGGCGGCAGAGACACATGGTGACGGAGCGGGAGGAGAGTGGCAGAGACACAGGGTGAAGGAGCGGGAGGAGAGTGGCAGAGACACAGGGTGACGGAGCGGGAGGAGAGTGGCAGAGACACAGGATGACAGAGCGGGAGGAGAGTGGCATAGACACAGGGTGATGGAGCACAGGAGAGTGGCAGAGACACAGGGTGATGGAGCGGGAGGAGAGTGGCAGAGACACAGGGTGACGGAGCAGGAGGAGAGTGGCAGAGACACTGGGTGACAGAGCGGGAGGAGAGTGGCATAGACACAGGGTGATAGAGCACAGGAGAGTGGCAGAGACACAGGGTGATGGAGCGGGAGGAGAGTGGCAGAGACACAGGGTGACGGAGCGGGAGGAGACTGGCAGAGACACAGGGTGACGGTGCGGGAGGAGAGTAGCAGAGTCACAGGGTGAAAGAGCAGGAGGAGACTGGCAGAGACACTGGGTGACAGAGCGGGAGGAGAGTGGCATAGACACAGGGTGATGGAGCAGGAGGAGAGTGGCAGAGACACAGGGTGACGGAGCGGGAGGAGAGTGGCATAGACACAGGGTGACAGAGCAGGAGGACAGTGGCAGAGACACAGAATGACGGAGCGGGAGGAGAGTGGCAGAGACACAGGGTGACGGTGCGGGAGGAGAGTGGCAGAGACACAGGGTGAAAGAGCAGGAGGAGAGTAGCACAGACACTGGGTGACAGAGCGGGAGGAGAGTGGCATAGACACAGGGTGATGGCGCAGGAGGAGAGTGGCAGAGACACAGGGTGATGGAGCAGGAGGAGAGTGGCAGAGACACAGGGTGACGGAGCAGAAGGAGAGTGGCAGAGACACAGGGTGTAAGAGCAGGAGGAGAGTGGCAGAGACACAGGGTGACGGAGCGGGAGGAGAACGGCACAGACACAGGGTGACGGAGCGGGAGGAGAATGGCAGTGACACAGGGTGACGGAGCAGGAGGAGAGTGGCAGAGACACAGGGTGACGGAGCGGGAGGAGAGTGGCAGAGACACAGGGTGACGGAGCGGGAGGAGAACGGCAGAGACACAGGGTGACGGAGCGGGAGGAGAACGGCAGAGTCACAGGGTGACGGAGCAGTAGGAGAGTGGCAGAGACACAGGATGACGGAGCGGGAGGAGAGTGGCAGAGACACAGGGTGACGGAGCGGGAGGAGAGAGGCAGAGTCACAGGGTGACGGATGAGGAGGAGAGTGGCCGAGACACAGGGTGACGGAGCGGGAGGAGAGTGGCAGAGACACAGGGTGACGGAGCGGGAGGAGAATGGCAGAGACACAGGGGGACGGAGTAGGAGGAGAGTGGCAGAGACACAGGGTGATGGAGCGGGAGGAGAGTGGCAGAGACACAGGGTGACGGAGCGGGAGGTGAGTGGCAGAGACACAGGGTGACGGAGCGGGAGGAGAGTGGCAGAGACACAGGGTGAAAGAGCGTGGGGAGAGTGGTTGAGACACTGGGTGACGGAGCGGGAGGAGAGTGGCAGAGACACAGGGTGAAGGAGCGGGAGGAGAGTGGTAGAGACACAGGGTGACGGAGCAGAAGGAGAGTGGCAGAGGGACAGGGTGACGGAGCAGGAGGAGAGTGGCAGAGACACAGGGTGAAAGAGCAGGAGGAGAGTGGCAAAGACACAGGGTGACGGAGTGGGAGGAGCGTGGCAGAGACACAGGGTGACAGAGCGGGAGGAGAGTGGCAGAGCCACAGGGTGAAATAGCAGAAGGAGAGTGGCAGAGGCACAGGGTGATGGAACGTGAGGAGAGTGGCATAGACACAGGGTGAAGGAGCAGTACGAGAGTGGCAGAGACAGAGGGTGACGGAGCAGGAGGAGAGTGGCAGAGACACAGTGTGACGGAGCAGGAGGAGAGTGGCAGAGACACAGGGTGAAAGAGCAGGAGGAGAGTGGCAGAGACACAGGGTGACGGAGAAGGAGGAGAGTGGCAGAGACACAGGGTGAAAGAGCAGGAGGAGAGTGGCAGAGACACAGGGTGATGGAGCAGGAGGAGAGTGGCAGAGACACAGGGTGACGGAGCGGGAGGAGAGTGGCAGAGACACAGTGTGACGGAGCAGGAGGAGAGTGGCAAAGACACAGGGTGACGGAGCAGGAGGAGAGCGGCAGAGACACAGGGTGACGGAGCGGGAGGAGAGTGGTAGAGACACAGGGTGACGGAGCGGGAGGAGAGTGTCAGAGACACAGGGTGACGGAGCGGGAGGAGAGTGGCAGAGACACAGGGTGACGGAGCAGGAGGAGAGCGGCAGAGACACAGGGTGACGGAGCGGGAGGAGAGTAGCAGAGACACAGGATGACAGAGCAGGAGGAGAGCGGCAGAGACACAGGGTGACGGAGCGGGAGGAGAGTGGCAGTGACACAGTCTGACAGAGCGAGAGGAGAGTGGCAGAGACACAGTCTGACAGAGCGGGAGGAGAGTGGCAGAGACACAGGATGACCGAGCGGGAGGAGAGTGGCAGAGACACAGGGTGACGGAGCAGGAGGAGAGTGGCAGAGACACAGGGTGACGGAGCGGGAGGAGAGTGGCGGAGACACAGGATGACGGAGCGGGTGGGGAGTGGCAGAGACACAGTGTGGCGGAGCGGGAGGAGAGTGGCAGAGACACAGGGTGACTGAGCGGGAGGAGAGTGGCAGAGACACAGGGTGAAGGAGCGGGTGGGGAGTGGCAGAGACACAGGATGACGGAGCGGGAGGAGAGTGGCAGAGACACAGGGTGACGGAGCGGGAGGAGAGTGGCAGAGACACAGGGTGACTGAGCGGGAGGAGAGTTGCGGAGACACAGGATGACGGAGCGGGTGGGGAGTGGCAGAGACACAGTGTGACGGAGCGGGAGGAGAGTGGCAGAGACACAGGGTGACTGAGCGGGAGGAGAGTGGCAGAGACACAGGGTGAAGGAGCGGGTGGGGAATGGCAGAGACACAGGATGACGGAGCGGGAGGAGAGTGGCAGAGACACAGGGTGACGGAGCGGGAGGAGAGTGGCAGAGACACAGGGTGACTGAGCGGGAGGAGAGTGGCAGAGACACAGGGTGACGGTGCGGGAGGAGAGTGGCAGAGACTCTGGGTGACGGAACGGGAGGAGAGTAGCAGAGACACAGGATGACGGAGCGGGAGGAGAGTGGCAGAGACACAGGGTGACGGAGCGGGAGGAGTGTGGCAGAGACACAGGGTGACTGAGCGGGAGGAGAGTGGCAGAGACACAGGGTGAAGGAGCGGGTGGGGAGTTGCAGAGACACAGGATGACGGAGTGGGAGGAGAGTGGCAGAGACACAGGGTGACAGAGCGGGAGGAGAGTGGCAGGGACACAGGGTGAAGGAGAGGGTGGGGAGTGGCAGAGACACAGGGTGAAAGAGCAGGAGGAGAGTGGCAGAGACACTGGGTGACAGAGCGGGAGGAGAGTGGCATAGACACAGGGTGATGGAGCACAGGAGAGTGGCAGAGACACAGGGTGATGGAGCGGGAGGAGAGTGGCAGAGACACAGGGTGACGGAGCGGGAGAAGAGTGGCAGAGACACAGGGTGACGGTGCGGGAGGAGAGTAGCAGAGTCACAGGGTGAAAGAGCAGGAGGAGAGTGGCAGAGACACTGGGTGACAGAGCGGGAGGAGAGTGGCATAGACACAGGGTGATGGAGCAGGAGGAGAGTGGCAGAGACACAGGGTGACGGAGCGGGAGGAGAGTGGCATAGACACAGGGTGACAGAGCAGGAGGAGAGTGGCAGAGACACAGGATGACGGAGCGGGAGGAGAGTGGCAGAGACACAGGGTGACGGTGCAGGAGGAGAGTGGCATAGACACAGGGTGAAAGAGCAGGAGGAGAGTAGCAGAGACACTGGGTGACAGAGCGGGAGGAGAGTGTAAGGTTTTCGGGCAATTCGGCCCTTTTGGAGAAACTCAGAGACTGTAAACTGACTTTTCAGCCAAGAGAACAGAACCAGTTTTCCCAGCAGGCTTGGTCCGCTGAGCTGAGTAGGGACATAAGCACATAAATATTTACAAACACCCCCCTAGGAGCTACAAGGAAGAAGGAGCCAGACAACAAGATAACATCAAAACACAGACAAAGGGGCACGGGAATACACAGGAGGCTTGCATGCAAGCAGGACAATGGGATGGTCATAGCCCCATGCAAATGTAAATGACCTGGCCTCCACCAGAGTAGAATCCAATTAACACCCCATCAACATAGCGAGGTGAGAATAGCAGCCATCTCCGGAGCAGCGGGAAGACACTGAAATTCTCCACAAAAGAGCCTAACCTCGTTATCCTAGAAATCAGACTGTCTGAGTCCAGCATATTGCGCTGGAAAAGCCCCTAGAAGATCAGCGGTAGAGAAAAACCAAGTTGGAGGCGGACCTGGGGGAGGTACTCCAATCTTGACAGAAGCTACCGGCAGAAACTCACTGGGAGGAGGGGGGGCGGAGCCAGCGCCAAATTCAAATCGCGCAGGTCTGAAAAAACCAAGTTGGAGGCGGACCTGGGGGAGGTACTCCAAGCTTGACAGAAGCTACCGGCAGAAACTGACTTGAAGGAGGGGGCGGAGCCAGCGCCAAATTCAAATCGCGCAGGTCTGCCTAGCTGGAAGGGGCGGACCTGTGAGGAATACCCGGAAACATACAGCTCTGACCGGCTCAAAGGGGGCGGGACCAGCGGGAACTTTAAAACTTACCTTTTTCAATGCAAAAGGGGCTGGCCGATCACAGAACAAAGCCAGGTATAACAATATAAAAGGGGCTGTGTTTTCGATTGGGGGGCTCTTCGTTCTTGGCTCGACCTCTGCACCCCTGACTTGACCTCTGCAGCCTGTGACCGTAAGTACCCCGCAGCAGCTTGCGAAACTCCCTTGACTTTAATAGTGGTTGAGGCTTTGGGGAAGGGAACTTGTTTTGTGCCTTGTGATATTGCTAAAAACTGTGTAATCATAAGAATTTTCGTTGTGTCCGCTATATTACTTTTGAATAGACTTAGTTGTATTAGAGCATAAGATTTTATTGTGTTTCTTCTGTTGATGATTTTGACCTGGGTTTTGCAATAAACCTTGATTTGATGATAATTGGAGTCGTTTAAATTCTTCAATCTTTCACCAGCGATCTCTGATCAAGTCATTGCTAAAAATACTCCTCACCTTAATTCCGGGTCCAAGAATCGAGGGTCATCTTGAGCGATTCACTCAGGACAGACTGCTGGTTAGGAAATAAACAGCAGTGTCCTATTCTCTCTCTTGGGAAAGCTACTCTAGTGTAGTAGGAACCGGGTGGGTGTTGTACCACCGGCAAGAGAGAGAATCACCTGGGTATTGGTAGGGGTCTGGAGATCTGTGGGATATAAGTCTCAGGCTGTCGGTTAGGAATAAACGGCAGGCTTGAATCAGTGCTCTCTTCAGTGGAAGTGTCCCAGTGCGACATCCCCTGGCCTCTGAAGTTTCAGTGCCAGCTGGAGAGAGACACACACAGATATTCAAACCCCAGATATCGGCCCAGTAGTGGAGTAGCGGAGATGGCACCCTCTACAATGGCGACCGCGGCAGGACCCCGGTGGTTTGGAGTATGTGACTTGGCAGAGGGGGTGAGGGAACGAAGCAAAATGGAGGAGAGAATATCCTCATATTTGTGGCAAAAGGTCAACCTCACCAAACCTTGGGTCTCAGAATTGATCAATGCGGAGCAACCGGTAATGGCAGCGGCTGCATGGACAGAAAGCAAGGCGCACAAAAGGCACTTGGAGAAGGCAGTTTGGCTGGTTTGCCTGTCCGAGCAGGTAGTCAAGACAGAGGATAGGGTCGAAGAGTTAGAGCAGGAGTTGAGAGAAGTGAGGGCCAGCGCAGGGGACAGCGCTAGCTCAGCGGAATGACTGCGGGAAGAAATGGCAGAAATTAAACAGGACAGCGCGAGTGTAGCGGAACGACTGCGGGAAGAAATGGCAGAAATGAAACAGGAAAGCGAGTCTAACCGGTGTGAGAAGGACTATCTCCACTGCCAGATAGTGGAGGGTAAAGAAAAGGAACGGAGGCTCCAGGAACTCTATGCTCGGAGTACAGAGCAGTGTAGGAAGCTGGAGGGGGAGTTCCGGGACATCCAGGCAGCGTACCGAGTGGCTCGCGAGGAAGTAGGGGACTGTGCCCATGGGCCGTGCCAGGCACGAATAACGGAGTTGGAGGAGACCTTGTCCAAGTTCAGGGGACAGATACACCTGGTAGGTCCAGGGGGGTTCCCTAGGGGCAAGGTGCTCCTCGCAGCGGATGATTCCCCAAAGGCCAAGGGGAATAGACCGCCTCCTGAGGCACCGGGATTGTGTCCGGGTCGGCAGGGGGGGATCGGACTGCACGTTCAGGAGCAAGTCCAAGGGGGGTCGGCAGGGTACCCCCAGCTGGCGGCGTGTCCGCCTGGTTTCGTATGTGGGTCCCCATGGGATGGGGACAGACCGCTGCCTGGGATGCCGGTGATGGGGCCGGGTCAGCAGGTAGGGTTTGGACCGCCCGGTCAGGGGCAGGTCCAAGGGGGGTCAGTGGTGTATCCCCAGATAGCGGCGTCTCCTATATGGGTAGTTAGCCCGGGGACAGGGGGGCTACCCAACGAGGCAGGAGAGCTGGACAGTGGGGAGGAGGAGCAGGAACCCCAGGTAGGGCAGATGTGCCCTGTCAGGCAAAGAAGGTATGGTCCCCCGGCGGGGATGGCAAACAGGGGACCGGTTGAGGGCGACATTATCGTTCCTCATGGGGCATCCGCGCTCAGGGGGATGGTGGCCCACGTTCCCAGACTAACTCCAAAGGGGGATCCGTCGCTGCATTTTATGGAGGTGGAACAGGCTGCCAACATCAATGACTGCGACGAAGGGGAGCAAATAAAGATGCTCCTGATAACCCTAGATGCCCAGCTATGCAGGACAGTGACCTCTGGGAATGGGGGAAGACCTGACACCTGGGCGGCAGCACAGACTGCTGTTCTGGAGGCAATGGGCTTGAATCTGGGGAGCCCTTTCATGAGGGTGGGGGAAACCAAGCAGCAACCAGGGGAATCTCCCACTATGTTCGCAGACAGGCTGTGGACTGTCTATGTGGAGGCGTGTGGGGCTCCCGCGGATAGGCAGAATTTAGATGAGAGAACAGCCCACTGGCTGAAGACCCTCGTAGCTAACTGTCTCCCTCACGTTAGGGCAAAGGCCGAACACTGGTTCGACCCGCAGAGTCCGGACCTTAATGAGGCAGAGGTCCTTAGGAAACTCACCCTTGCATATCGTAATGGGGAGAGGGGTGAGGACAAGCCCCTTAAGGGTAGGGTGCATGAAATCGCGCCAGCAGCCCCTAAGAGAGAGTGGAAGCATGAGGGCACCCGGACCTCCGACGAGAAACCGGTATGCTACGGGTGTGGGAAGGCCGGGCATTTCAAGAGGGAATGTAAAAACCCTAGCAAGCAGGAGAGGGCTCCCGCAGTAGAGAGTCAGACCCCGGCGGTAGGAGCAGCTGCCCCGGGAACCATCGAGATAAGTAAAATTTTAGCCCTTTTGCAAGGCTCAGGACAGGTGGCAATGGCAACGGGCCAGGGCCTGCCCGCACCCACACCACAAGAACCCGTATGACTACCCAAGGAGCAGCCTCAGGAAAAAGGGAGCGCAGGGGTAGTTCTAGCCCCAGACCCTGGTCCGGTCCAGGTGCAGGGTCCCATTCTGGAGGCTGCCTCAGGGGCTATTTGCAGTTTAAATCCCTTAAGGTGGGACCCATGCGAACGCCACATCAGTCAATTTAAATTGTTCCACCCCATAAGGACAAAAAAGAGCAAGGTGGGGGGAAGACAGGGGGTGGTAGTGGAGAAACCCCCCGTAGAATTAACG
Source organism: Scyliorhinus torazame (assembly GCF_047496885.1). Taxonomy (NCBI): domain Eukaryota; kingdom Metazoa; phylum Chordata; class Chondrichthyes; order Carcharhiniformes; family Scyliorhinidae; genus Scyliorhinus; species Scyliorhinus torazame. The sequence continues at coordinate 89,485,034 of NC_092722.1, forward strand.
ACGGTGGGGGAGGTCCCTGACTCCACGGTCACACAACCGGTGACAAGGTGCTGTCCCGAAGGGGCAGTCCCAAAGAGACCGACAGTGCTGCAAGCACCCAGCCCAGGGACAGTAACGATTCCCAAGCCCTTACCTGTGGGTCAGGTGGCCTGCCTTAGTATAGAGGCTAAGGAGGCGGAGGAAGTGGAGGTATCACCTTGGGTTTGGGAACCAGTCAGGGGACGAAGGAGCAGTCGGGTCTCCAAGCCCCCTCTAAGATGGTCCCCATCACACCTCCCAATAACCCGGTCCCGCAGTAAGGGGGCCCGAGGGGAAGGGAGCGATGAGGGATCACCGAACCCTGTTGGGAAAGGAGAGGCAAGGGGCAGCCCGAACCCCCGGGAGGGGACGGTCTGGCCCGAGCCGTTGGACCAAACAGGTGAACTGCCCCAGTTTAGCGGGGCACAGTTTTAATTTGGCCACCCGGAGACGGGTGGCATTGTATATAGCATTCCCCCCCTGTTAGTTCTAATTAGTGTGTAGTTGTGTGTGAAGTATTTAGGATCGTGGGAACACAGAAGCGCCTGGTGCAAGGGTAAAATGATGAAGCACCAGGCACTAGGACCCTGGTGCAGCCGGGCTGTAAACACAGAATCACAGACAGGCTGCGGCAACTTCAAAGCGGGAGCTGCTGCTGCCGCCGGATAGCGGCAGGCACTAGGACCCTGGGGAGCCGGGCTGTGGACACAGAATCACAGACAGGCTGCGGCAACTTCAAAGCGGGAGCTGCTGCTGCCACTGGATAGAACCCATGCACTTTAAGGTAGGTAGGGCTGTAGAGGCAAGAATGTGTTTTGTTTTTTACAGATGGGGCACCCGACGATGTGGAGTTTGAGGATCTTGGCGATGGTGGGACCGGGAGAACTCCGCAGAGGCGAGACAGAAGAGTCCTTCGACTGACCGGGTTAGGGTGACTGAGGGCAGGCGGGTGTGTTTAACCTGTGAGGGGGACGTTCCTTTGGGGAGATGGTGGTGGCCCAGGAAGCTGAGGCTGGACATGAGGGATCGGTCCTCGGACTGGGAACGCCTGGACACCAACACCTAACGGACCATCACGGGGTCACCGGGTAGGATCACCGTTTGCGGGGATAAGGGGTGGGCTTCTGACCAGGGCATTTATTTGTGTTCATGGGGATCTACCAAGGCATGTCCACAAGGGGCATTAATCACTTTTGTAAGGTGGTGGCAGAACCCAGGGAACGGGAAAAATTGACCGCAGTGGGGAGGGATGTGTAACGCCCAGGGAAGGGATGACTGTAGAAGCTACCGAACTGCTGGTTCAGGTAAAGCGACCCCTGCCCACAGCCCAACCGATCGACCCTCACAACTGTCCGATCACCACCAGGGGGGGGCCTGAGAATGGTTTAGTGTTTGCCCCCACAAAGGAAATGTTGTACAGGGGGTACATTATGCTGTCGCCTCAGTTGGACTAAACCTCTCAGCTGCAGGTATCGACGATGGAGGATAAATGAAGAGCCCTCAACGGGAAGAAGCGAAGTGCAGCCAAGAAAGGAGGATCCTTGGTGAAATAAACAGATGCAATTGTAAATAGTTGTATGGATTCGTGTGAAATGTGTACTTGATTGTGATATATGTACAGGGACCCTTACGTTTGGGGTCCCGGTGAAATGGATACTTGATTGTGATATATGTACAGGGACCCTTACGTTTGGGGTTCCGGTGAAATGTGTATATGTTACTGTGTGTTTAAATTAGATATGGTCTTGTCTTTCCCTTTCATTGAAACCAGGGGTAGCCTAGATTAAGGGAACTGTCTTGGGAATTGTAATTTCGCATGTTGCTGAGGGGGGGACCTACGGTCCACACAAAGGGAAACAATTGCCCTTCACCTGTGTCGATACGGTCCAAGCAGGTAGGGACGTATCGAAGGGGCATCTGTAAGGTTTTCGGGCAATTCGGCCCTTTTGGAGAAACTCAGAGACTGTAAACTGACTTTTCAGCCAAGAGAACAGGACCAGTTTTCCCAGCAGGCTTGGCCCGCTGAGCTGAGTAGGGACATAAGCACATAAATATTTACAAACACCCCCCTAGGAGCTACAAGGAAGAAGGAGCCAGACAACAAGATAACATCAAAACACAGACAAAGGGGCACGGGAATACACAGGAGGCTTGCATGCAAGCAGGACAATGGGATGGTCATAGCCCCATGCAAATGTAAATGACCTGGCCTCCACCAGAGCAGAATCCAATTAACACCCCATCAACATAGCGAGGTGAGAATAGCAGCCATCTCCGGAGCAGCGGGAAGACACTGAAATTCTCCACAAAAGAGCCTAACCTCGTTATCCTAGAAATCAGACTGTCTGAGTCCAGCATATTGCGCTGGAAAAGCCCCTAGAAGATCAGCGGTAGAGAAAAACCAAGTTGGAGGCGGACCTGGGGGAGGTACTCCAATCTTGACAGAAGCTACCGGCAGAAACTGACTTGAAGGAGGGGGGCGGAGCCAGCGCCAAATTCAAATCGCGCAGGTCTGAAAAAACCAAGTTGGAGGCGGACCTGGGAGAGGTACTCCAAGCTTGACAGAAGCTACCGGCAGAAACTGACTTGAAGGAGGGGGGCGGAGCCAGCGCCAAATTCAAATCGCGCAGGTCTGAAAAAACCAAGTTGGAGGCGGACCTGGGGGAGGTACTCCAAGCTTGACAGAAGCTACCGGCAGAAACTGACTTGAAGGAGGGGGCGGAGCCAGCGCCAAATTCAAATCGCGCAGGTCTGCCTAGCTGGAAGGGGCGGACCTGTGAGGAATACCCGGAAACATACAGCTCTGACCGGCTCAAAGGGGGCGGGACCAGCGGGAACTTTAAAACTTACCTTTTTCAATGCAAAAGGGGCTGGCCGATCACAGAACAAAGCCAGGTATAACAATATAAAAGGGGCTGCGTTTTCGATTGGGGGGCTCTTCGTTCTTGGCTCGACCTCTGCACCCCTGACTTGACCTCTGCAGCCTGTGACCGTAAGTACCCCGCAGCAGCTTGCGAAACTCCCTTGACTTTAATAGTGGTTGAGGCTTTGGGGAAGGGAACTTGTTTTGTGCCTTGTGATATTGCTAAAAACTGTGTAATCATAAGAATTTTCGTTGTGTCCGCTATATTACTTTTGAATAGACTTAGTTGTATTAGAGCATAAGATTTTATTGTGTTTCTTCTGTTGATGATTTTGACCTGGGTTTTGCAATAAACCTTGATTTGATGATAATTGGAGTCGTTTAAATTCTTCAATCTTTCACCAGCGATCTCTGATCAAGTCATTGCTAAAAATACTCCTCACCTTAATTCCGGGTCCAAGAATCGAGGGTCATCTTGAGCGATTCACTCAGGACAGACTGCTGGTTAGGAAATAAACAGCAGTGTCCTATTCTCTCTCTTGGGAAAGCTACTCTAGTGTAGTAGGAACCGGGTGGGTGTTGTACCACCGGCAAGAGAGAGAATCACCTGGGTATTGGTAGGGGTCTGGAGATCTGTGGGATATAAGTCTCAGGCTGTCGGTTAGGAATAAACGGCAGGCTTGAATCAGTGCTCTCTTCAGTGGAAGTGTCCCAGTGCGACATCCCCTGGCCTCTGAAGTTTCAGTGCCAGCTGGAGAGAGACACACACAGATATTCAAACCCCAGATATCGGCCCAGTAGTGGAGTAGCGGAGATGGCACCCTCTACAATGGCGACCGCGGCAGGACCCCGGTGGTTTGGAGTATGTGACTTGGCAGAGGGGGTGAGGGAACGAAGCAAAATGGAGGAGAGAATATCCTCATATTTGTGGCAAAAGGTCAACCTCACCAAACCTTGGGTCTCAGAATTGATCAATGCGGAGCAACCGGTAATGGCAGCGGCTGCATGGACAGAAAGCAAGGCGCACAAAAGGCACTTGGAGAAGGCAGTTTGGCTGGTTTGCCTGTCCGAGCAGGTAGTCAAGACAGAGGATAGGGTCGAAGAGTTAGAGCAGGAGTTGAGAGAAGTGAGGGCCAGCGCAGGGGACAGCGCTAGCTCAGCGGAATGACTGCGGGAAGAAATGGCAGAAATTAAACAGGACAGCGCGAGTGTAGCGGAACGACTGCGGGAAGAAATGGCAGAAATGAAACAGGAAAGCGAGTCTAACCGGTGTGAGAAGGACTATCTCCACTGCCAGATAGTGGAGGGTAAAGAAAAGGAACGGAGGCTCCAGGAACTCTATGCTCGGAGTACAGAGCAGTGTAGGAAGCTGGAGGGGGAGTTCCGGGACATCCAGGCAGCGTACCGAGTGGCTCGCGAGGAAGTAGGGGACTGTGCCCATGGGCCGTGCCAGGCACGAATAACGGAGTTGGAGGAGACCTTGTCCAAGTTCAGGGGACAGATACACCTGGTAGGTCCAGGGGGGTTCCCTAGGGGCAAGGTGCTCCTCGCAGCGGATGATTCCCCAAAGGCCAAGGGGAATAGACCGCCTCCTGAGGCACCGGGATTGTGTCCGGGTCGGCAGGGGGGGATCGGACTGCACGTTCAGGAGCAAGTCCAAGGGGGGTCGGCAGGGTACCCCCAGCTGGCGGCGTGTCCGCCTGGTTTCGTATGTGGGTCCCCATGGGATGGGGACAGACCGCTGCCTGGGATGCCGGTGATGGGGCCGGGTCAGCAGGTAGGGTTTGGACCGCCCGGTCAGGGGCAGGTCCAAGGGGGGTCAGTGGTGTATCCCCAGATAGCGGCGTCTCCTATATGGGTAGTTAGCCCGGGGACAGGGGGGCTACCCAACGAGGCAGGAGAGCTGGACAGTGGGGAGGAGGAGCAGGAACCCCAGGTAGGGCAGATGTGCCCTGTCAGGCAAAGAAGGTATGGTCCCCCGGCGGGGATGGCAAACAGGGGACCGGTTGAGGGCGACATTATCGTTCCTCATGGGGCATCCGCGCTCAGGGGGATGGTGGCCCACGTTCCCAGACTAACTCCAAAGGGGGATCCGTCGCTGCATTTTATGGAGGTGGAACAGGCTGCCAACATCAATGACTGCGACGAAGGGGAGCAAATAAAGATGCTCCTGATAACCCTAGATGCCCAGCTATGCAGGACAGTGACCTCTGGGAATGGGGGAAGACCTGACACCTGGGCGGCAGCACAGACTGCTGTTCTGGAGGCAATGGGCTTGAATCTGGGGAGCCCTTTCATGAGGGTGGGGGAAACCAAGCAGCAACCAGGGGAATCTCCCACTATGTTCGCAGACAGGCTGTGGACTGTCTATGTGGAGGCGTGTGGGGCTCCCGCGGATAGGCAGAATTTAGATGAGAGAACAGCCCACTGGCTGAAGACCCTCGTAGCTAACTGTCTCCCTCACGTTAGGGCAAAGGCCGAACACTGGTTCGACCCGCAGAGTCCGGACCTTAATGAGGCAGAGGTCCTTAGGAAACTCACCCTTGCATATCGTAATGGGGAGAGGGGTGAGGACAAGCCCCTTAAGGGTAGGGTGCATGAAATCGCGCCAGCAGCCCCTAAGAGAGAGTGGAAGCATGAGGGCACCCGGACCTCCGACGAGAAACCGGTATGCTACGGGTGTGGGAAGGCCGGGCATTTCAAGAGGGAATGTAAAAACCCTAGCAAGCAGGAGAGGGCTCCCGCAGTAGAGAGTCAGACCCCGGCGGTAGGAGCAGCTGCCCCGGGAACCATCGAGATAAGTAAAATTTTAGCCCTTTTGCAAGGCTCAGGACAGGTGGCAATGGCAACGGGCCAGGGCCTGCCCGCACCCACACCACAAGAACCCGTATGACTACCCAAGGAGCAGCCTCAGGAAAAAGGGAGCGCAGGGGTAGTTCTAGCCCCAGACCCTGGTCCGGTCCAGGTGCAGGGTCCCATTCTGGAGGCTGCCTCAGGGGCTATTTGCAGTTTAAATCCCTTAAGGTGGGACCCATGCGAACGCCACATCAGTCAATTTAAATTGTTCCACCCCATAAGGACAAAAAAGAGCAAGGTGGGGGGAAGACAGGGGGTGGTAGTGGAGAAACCCCCCGTAGAATTAACGACGGTGGGGGAGGTCCCTGACTCCACGGTCACACAACCGGTGACAAGGTGCTGTCCCGAAGGGGCAGTCCCAAAGAGACCGACAGTGCTGCAAGCACCCAGCCCAGGGACAGTAACGATTCCCAAGCCCTTACCTGTGGGTCAGGTGGCCTGCCTTAGTATAGAGGCTAAGGAGGCGGAGGAAGTGGAGGTATCACCTTGGGTTTGGGAACCAGTCAGGGGACGAAGGAGCAGTCGGGTCTCCAAGCCCCCTCTAAGATGGTCCCCATCACACCTCCCAATAACCCGGTCCCGCAGTAAGGGGGCCCGAGGGGAAGGGAGCGATGAGGGATCACCGAACCCTGTTGGGAAAGGAGAGGCAAGGGGCAGCCCGAACCCCCGGGAGGGGACGGTCTGGCCCGAGCCGTTGGACCAAACAGGTGAACTGCCCCAGTTTAGCGGGGCACAGTTTTAATTTGGCCACCCGGAGACGGGTGGCATTGTATATAGCATTCCCCCCCTGTTAGTTCTAATTAGTGTGTAGTTGTGTGTGAAGTATTTAGGATCGTGGGAACACAGAAGCGCCTGGTGCAAGGGTAAAATGATGAAGCACCAGGCACTAGGACCCTGGTGCAGCCGGGCTGTAAACACAGAATCACAGACAGGCTGCGGCAACTTCAAAGCGGGAGCTGCTGCTGCCGCCGGATAGCGGCAGGCACTAGGACCCTGGGGAGCCGGGCTGTGGACACAGAATCACAGACAGGCTGCGGCAACTTCAAAGCGGGAGCTGCTGCTGCCACTGGATAGAACCCATGCACTTTAAGGTAGGTAGGGCTGTAGAGGCAAGAATGTGTTTTGTTTTTTACAGATGGGGCACCCGACGATGTGGAGTTTGAGGATCTTGGCGATGGTGGGACCGGGAGAACTCCGCAGAGGCGAGACAGAAGAGTCCTTCGACTGACCGGGTTAGGGTGACTGAGGGCAGGCGGGTGTGTTTAACCTGTGAGGGGGACGTTCCTTTGGGGAGATGGTGGTGGCCCAGGAAGCTGAGGCTGGACATGAGGGATCGGTCCTCGGACTGGGAACGCCTGGACACCAACACCTAACGGACCATCACGGGGTCACCGGGTAGGATCACCGTTTGCGGGGATAAGGGGTGGGCTTCTGACCAGGGCATTTATTTGTGTTCATGGGGATCTACCAAGGCATGTCCACAAGGGGCATTAATCACTTTTGTAAGGTGGTGGCAGAACCCAGGGAACGGGATAAATTGACCGCAGTGGGGAGGGATGTGTAACACCCAGGGAAGGGATGACTGTAGAAGCTACCGAACTGCTGGTTCAGGTAAAGCGACCCCTGCCCACAGCCCAACCGATCGACCCTCACAACTGTCCGATCACCACCAGGGGGGGGCCTGAGAATGGTTTAGTGTTTGCCCCCACAAAGGAAATGTTGTACAGGGGGTACATTATGCTGTCGCCTCAGTTGGACTAAACCTCTCAGCTGCAGGTATCGACGATGGAGGATAAATGAAGAGCCCTCAACGGGAAGAAGCGAAGTGCAGCCAAGAAAGGAGGATCCTTGGTGAAATAAACAGATGCAATTGTAAATAGTTGTATGGATTCGTGTGAAATGTGTACTTGATTGTGATATATGTACAGGGACCCTTACGTTTGGGGTCCCGGTGAAATGGATACTTGATTGTGATATATGTACAGGGACCCTTACGTTTGGGGTTCCGGTGAAATGTGTATATGTTACTGTGTGTTTAAATTAGATATGGTCTTGTCTTTCCCTTTCATTGAAACCAGGGGTAGCCTAGATTAAGGGAACTGTCTTGGGAATTGTAATTTCGCATGTTGCTGAGGGGGGGACCTACGGTCCACACAAAGGGAAACAATTGCCCTTCACCTGTGTCGATACGGTCCAAGCAGGTAGGGACGTATCGAAGGGGCATCTGTAAGGTTTTCGGGCAATTCGGCCCTTTTGGAGAAACTCAGAGACTGTAAACTGACTTTTCAGCCAAGAGAACAGGACCAGTTTTCCCAGCAGGCTTGGCCCGCTGAGCTGAGTAGGGACATAAGCACATAAATATTTACAAACACCCCCCTAGGAGCTACAAGGAAGAAGGAGCCAGACAACAAGATAACATCAAAACACAGACAAAGGGGCACGGGAATACACAGGAGGCTTGCATGCAAGCAGGACAATGGGATGGTCATAGCCCCATGCAAATGTAAATGACCTGGCCTCCACCAGAGCAGAATCCAATTAACACCCCATCAACATAGCGAGGTGAGAATAGCAGCCATCTCCGGAGCAGCGGGAAGACACTGAAATTCTCCACAAAAGAGCCTAACCTCGTTATCCTAGAAATCAGACTGTCTGAGTCCAGCATATTGCGCTGGAAAAGCCCCTAGAAGATCAGCGGTAGAGAAAAACCAAGTTGGAGGCGGACCTGGGGGAGGTACTCCAATCTTGACAGAAGCTACCGGCAGAAACTCACTGGGAGGAGGGGGGGCGGAGCCAGCGCCAAATTCAAATCGCGCAGGTCTGAAAAAACCAAGTTGGAGGCGGACCTGGGGGAGGTACTCCAATCTTGACAGAAGCTACCGGCAGAAACTCACTGGGAGGAGGGGGGCGGAGCCAGCGCCAAATTCAAATCGCGCAGGTCTGAAAAAAACCAAGTTGGAGGCGGACCTGGGGGAGGTACTCCAAGCTTGACAGAAGCTACCGGCAGAAACTGACTTGAAGGAGGGGGCGGAGCCAGCGCCAAATTCAAATCGCGCAGGTCTGCCTAGCTGGAAGGGGCTGACCTGCGAGGAATACCCGGAAACATACAGCTCTGACCGGCTCAAAGGGGGCGGGACCAGCGGGAACTTTAAAACTTACCTTTTTCAATGCAAAAGGGGCTGGCCGATCACAGAACAAAGCCAGGTATAACAATATAAAAGGGGCTGCGTTTTCGATTGGGGGGCTCTTCGTTCTTGGCTCGACCTCTGCACCCCTGACTTGACCTCTGCAGCCTGTGACCGTAAGTACCCCGCAGCAGCTTGCGAAACTCCCTTGACTTTAATAGTGGTTGAGGCTTTGGGGAAGGGAACTTGTTTTGTGCCTTGTGATATTGCTAAAAACTGTGTAATCATAAGAATTTTCGTTGTGTCCGCTATATTACTTTTGAATAGACTTAGTTGTATTAGAGCATAAGATTTTATTGTGTTTCTTCTGTTGATGATTTTGACCTGGGTTTTGCAATAAACCTTGATTTGATGATAATTGGAGTCGTTTAAATTCTTCAATCTTTCACCAGCGATCTCTGATCAAGTCATTGCTAAAAATACTCCTCACCTTAATTCCGGGTCCAAGAATCGAGGGTCATCTTGAGCGATTCACTCAGGACAGACTGCTGGTTAGGAAATAAACAGCAGTGTCCTATTCTCTCTCTTGGGAAAGCTACTCTAGTGTAGTAGGAACCGGGTGGGTGTTGTACCACCGGCAAGAGAGAGAATCACCTGGGTATTGGTAGGGGTCTGGAGATCTGTGGGATATAAGTCTCAGGCTGTCGGTTAGGAATAAACGGCAGGCTTGAATCAGTGCTCTCTTCAGTGGAAGTGTCCCAGTGCGACATCCCCTGGCCTCTGAAGTTTCAGTGCCAGCTGGAGAGAGACACACACAGATATTCAAACCCCAGATATCGGCCCAGTAGTGGAGTAGCGGAGATGGCACCCTCTACAATGGCGACCGCGGCAGGACCCCGGTGGTTTGGAGTATGTGACTTGGCAGAGGGGGTGAGGGAACGAAGCAAAATGGAGGAGAGAATATCCTCATATTTGTGGCAAAAGGTCAACCTCACCAAACCTTGGGTCTCAGAATTGATCAATGCGGAGCAACCGGTAATGGCAGCGGCTGCATGGACAGAAAGCAAGGCGCACAAAAGGCACTTGGAGAAGGCAGTTTGGCTGGTTTGCCTGTCCGAGCAGGTAGTCAAGACAGAGGATAGGGTCGAAGAGTTAGAGCAGGAGTTGAGAGAAGTGAGGGCCAGCGCAGGGGACAGCGCTAGCTCAGCGGAATGACTGCGGGAAGAAATGGCAGAAATTAAACAGGACAGCGCGAGTGTAGCGGAACGACTGCGGGAAGAAATGGCAGAAATGAAACAGGAAAGCGAGTCTAACCGGTGTGAGAAGGACTATCTCCACTGCCAGATAGTGGAGGGTAAAGAAAAGGAACGGAGGCTCCAGGAACTCTATGCTCGGAGTACAGAGCAGTGTAGGAAGCTGGAGGGGGAGTTCCGGGACATCCAGGCAGCGTACCGAGTGGCTCGCGAGGAAGTAGGGGACTGTGCCCATGGGCCGTGCCAGGCACGAATAACGGAGTTGGAGGAGACCTTGTCCAAGTTCAGGGGACAGATACACCTGGTAGGTCCAGGGGGGTTCCCTAGGGGCAAGGTGCTCCTCGCAGCGGATGATTCCCCAAAGGCCAAGGGGAATAGACCGCCTCCTGAGGCACCGGGATTGTGTCCGGGTCGGCAGGGGGGGATCGGACTGCACGTTCAGGAGCAAGTCCAAGGGGGGTCGGCAGGGTACCCCCAGCTGGCGGCGTGTCCGCCTGGTTTCGTATGTGGGTCCCCATGGGATGGGGACAGACCGCTGCCTGGGATGCCGGTGATGGGGCCGGGTCAGCAGGTAGGGTTTGGACCGCCCGGTCAGGGGCAGGTCCAAGGGGGGTCAGTGGTGTATCCCCAGATAGCGGCGTCTCCTATATGGGTAGTTAGCCCGGGGACAGGGGGGCTACCCAACGAGGCAGGAGAGCTGGACAGTGGGGAGGAGGAGCAGGAACCCCAGGTAGGGCAGATGTGCCCTGTCAGGCAAAGAAGGTATGGTCCCCCGGCGGGGATGGCAAACAGGGGACCGGTTGAGGGCGACATTATCGTTCCTCATGGGGCATCCGCGCTCAGGGGGATGGTGGCCCACGTTCCCAGACTAACTCCAAAGGGGGATCCGTCGCTGCATTTTATGGAGGTGGAACAGGCTGCCAACATCAATGACTGCGACGAAGGGGAGCAAATAAAGATGCTCCTGATAACCCTAGATGCCCAGCTATGCAGGACAGTGACCTCTGGGAATGGGGGAAGACCTGACACCTGGGCGGCAGCACAGACTGCTGTTCTGGAGGCAATGGGCTTGAATCTGGGGAGCCCTTTCATGAGGGTGGGGGAAACCAAGCAGCAACCAGGGGAATCTCCCACTATGTTCGCAGACAGGCTGTGGACTGTCTATGTGGAGGCGTGTGGGGCTCCCGCGGATAGGCAGAATTTAGATGAGAGAACAGCCCACTGGCTGAAGACCCTCGTAGCTAACTGTCTCCCTCACGTTAGGGCAAAGGCCGAACACTGGTTCGACCCGCAGAGTCCGGACCTTAATGAGGCAGAGGTCCTTAGGAAACTCACCCTTGCATATCGTAATGGGGAGAGGGGTGAGGACAAGCCCCTTAAGGGTAGGGTGCATGAAATCGCGCCAGCAGCCCCTAAGAGAGAGTGGAAGCATGAGGGCACCCGGACCTCCGACGAGAAACCGGTATGCTACGGGTGTGGGAAGGCCGGGCATTTCAAGAGGGAATGTAAAAACCCTAGCAAGCAGGAGAGGGCTCCCGCAGTAGAGAGTCAGACCCCGGCGGTAGGAGCAGCTGCCCCGGGAACCATCGAGATAAGTAAAATTTTAGCCCTTTTGCAAGGCTCAGGACAGGTGGCAATGGCAACGGGCCAGGGCCTGCCCGCACCCACACCACAAGAACCCGTATGACTACCCAAGGAGCAGCCTCAGGAAAAAGGGAGCGCAGGGGTAGTTCTAGCCCCAGACCCTGGTCCGGTCCAGGTGCAGGGTCCCATTCTGGAGGCTGCCTCAGGGGCTATTTGCAGTTTAAATCCCTTAAGGTGGGACCCATGCGAACGCCACATCAGTCAATTTAAATTGTTCCACCCCATAAGGACAAAAAAGAGCAAGGTGGGGGGAAGACGGGGGGTGGTAGTGGAGAAACCCCCCGTAGAATTAACGACGGTGGGGGAGGTCCCTGACTCCACGGTCACACAACCGGTGACAAGGTGCTGTCCCGAAGGGGCAGTCCCAAAGAGACCGACAGTGCTGCAAGCACCCAGCCCAGGGACAGTAACGATTCCCAAGCCCTTACCTGTGGGTCAGGTGGCCTGCCTTAGTATAGAGGCTAAGGAGGCGGAGGAAGTGGAGGTATCACCTTGGGTTTGGGAACCAGTCAGGGGACGAAGGAGCAGTCGGGTCTCCAAGCCCCCTCTAAGATGGTCCCCATCACACCTCCCAATAACCCGGTCCCGCAGTAAGGGGGCCCGAGGGGAAGGGAGCGATGAGGGATCACCGAACCCTGTTGGGAAAGGAGAGGCAAGGGGCAGCCCGAACCCCCGGGAGGGGACGGTCTGGCCCGAGCCGTTGGACCAAACAGGTGAACTGCCCCAGTTTAGCGGGGCACAGTTTTAATTTGGCCACCCGGAGACGGGTGGCATTGTATATAGCATTCCCCCCCTGTTAGTTCTAATTAGTGTGTAGTTGTGTGTGAAGTATTTAGGATCGTGGGAACACAGAAGCGCCTGGTGCAAGGGTAAAATGATGAAGCACCAGGCACTAGGACCCTGGTGCAGCCGGGCTGTAAACACAGAATCACAGACAGGCTGCGGCAACTTCAAAGCGGGAGCTGCTGCTGCCACTGGATAGAACCCATGCACTTTAAGGTAGGTAGGGCTGTAGAGGCAAGAATGTGTTTTGTTTTTTACAGATGGGGCACCCGACGATGTGGAGTTTGAGGATCTTGGCGATGGTGGGACCGGGAGAACTCCGCAGAGGCGAGACAGAAGAGTCCTTCGACTGACCGGGTTAGGGTGACTGAGGGCAGGCGGGTGTGTTTAACCTGTGAGGGGGACGTTCCTTTGGGGAGATGGTGGTGGCCCAGGAAGCTGAGGCTGGACATGAGGGATCGGTCCTCGGACTGGGAACGCCTGGACACCAACACCTAACGGACCATCACGGGGTCACCGGGTAGGATCACCGTTTGCGGGGATAAGGGGTGGGCTTCTGACCAGGGCATTTATTTGTGTTCATGGGGATCTACCAAGGCATGTCCACAAGGGGCATTAATCACTTTTGTAAGGTGGTGGCAGAACCCAGGGAACGGGATAAATTGACCGCAGTGGGGAGGGATGTGTAACGCCCAGGGAAGGGATGACTGTAGAAGCTACCGAACTGCTGGTTCAGGTAAAGCGACCCCTGCCCACAGCCCAACCGATCGACCCTCACAACTGTCCGATCACCACCAGGGGGGGGCCTGAGAATGGTTTAGTGTTTGCCCCCACAAAGGAAATGTTGTACAGGGGGTACATTATGCTGTCGCCTCAGTTGGACTAAACCTCTCAGCTGCAGGTATCGACGATGGAGGATAAATGAAGAGCCCTCAACGGGAAGAAGCGAAGTGCAGCCAAGAAAGGAGGATCCTTGGTGAAATAAACAGATGCAATTGTAAATAGTTGTATGGATTCGTGTGAAATGTGTACTTGATTGTGATATATGTACAGGGACCCTTACGTTTGGGGTCCCGGTGAAATGGATACTTGATTGTGATATATGTACAGGGACCCTTACGTTTGGGGTTCCGGTGAAATGTGTATATGTTACTGTGTGTTTAAATTAGATATGGTCTTGTCTTTCCCTTTCATTGAAACCAGGGGTAGCCTAGATTAAGGGAACTGTCTTGGGAATTGTAATTTCGCATGTTGCTGAGGGGGGGACCTACGGTCCACACAAAGGGAAACAATTGCCCTTCACCTGTGTCGATACGGTCCAAGCAGGTAGGGACGTATCGAAGGGGCATCTGTAAGGTTTTCGGGCAATTCGGCCCTTTTGGAGAAACTCAGAGACTGTAAACTGACTTTTCAGCCAAGAGAACAGAACCAGTTTTCCCAGCAGGCTTGGCCCGCTGAGCTGAGTAGGGACATAAGCACATAAATATTTACAAACACCCCCCTAGGAGCTACAAGGAAGAAGGAGCCAGACAACAAGATAACATCAAAACACAGACAAAGGGGCACGGGAATACACAGGAGGCTTGCATGCAAGCAGGACAATGGGATGGTCATAGCCCCATGCAAATGTAAATGACCTGGCCTCCACCAGAGTAGAATCCAATTAACACCCCATCAACATAGCGAGGTGAGAATAGCAGCCATCTCCGGAGCAGCGGGAAGACACTGAAATTCTCCACAAAAGAGCCTAACCTCGTTATCCTAGAAATCAGACTGTCTGAGTCCAGTATATTGCGCTGGAAAAGCCCCTAGAAGATCAGCGGTAGAGAAAAACCAAGTTGGAGGCGGACCTGGGGGAGGTACTCCAATCTTGACAGAAACTACCGGCAGAAACTCACTGGGAGGAGGGGGGGCGGAGCCAGCGCCAAATTCAAATCGCGCAGGTCTGAAAAAACCAAGTTGGAGGCGGACCTGGGGGAGGTACTCCAAGCTTGACAGAAGCTACCGGCAGAAACTGACTTGAAGGAGGGGGCGGAGCCAGCGCCAAATTCAAATCGCGCAGGTCTGCCTAGCTGGAAGGGGCGGACCTGCGAGGAATACCCGGAAACATACAGCTCTGACCGGCTCAAAGGGGGCGGGACCAGCGGGAACTTTAAAACTTACCTTTTTCAATGCAAAAGGGGCTGGCCGATCACAGAACAAAGCCAGGTATAACAATATAAAAGGGGCTGCGTTTTCGATTGGGGGGCTCTTCGTTCTTGGCTCGACCTCTGCACCCCTGACTTGACCTCTGCAGCCTGTGACCGTAAGTACCCCGCAGCAGCTTGCGAAACTCCCTTGACTTTAATAGTGGTTGAGGCTTTGGGGAAGGGAACTTGTTTTGTGCCTTGTGATATTGCTAAAAACTGTGTAATCATAAGAATTTTCGTTGTGTCCGCTATATTACTTTTGAATAGACTTAGTTGTATTAGAGCATAAGATTTTATTGTGTTTCTTCTGTTGATGATTTTGACCTGGGTTTTGCAATAAACCTTGATTTGATGATAATTGGAGTCGTTTAAATTCTTCAATCTTTCACCAGCGATCTCTGATCAAGTCATTGCTAAAAATACTCCTCACCTTAATTCCGGGTCCAAGAATCGAGGGTCATCTTGAGCGATTCACTCAGGACAGACTGCTGGTTAGGAAATAAACAGCAGTGTCCTATTCTCTCTCTTGGGAAAGCTACTCTAGTGTAGTAGGAACCGGGTGGGTGTTGTACCACCGGCAAGAGAGAGAATCACCTGGGTATTGGTAGGGGTCTGGAGATCTGTGGGATATAAGTCTCAGGCTGTCGGTTAGGAATAAACGGCAGGCTTGAATCAGTGCTCTCTTCAGTGGAAGTGTCCCAGTGCGACATCCCCTGGCCTCTGAAGTTTCAGTGCCAGCTGGAGAGAGACACACACAGATATTCAAACCCCAGATATCGGCCCAGTAGTGGAGTAGCGGAGATGGCACCCTCTACAAGAGTGGCATAGACACAGGGTGATGGAGCAGGAGGAGAGTGGCAGAGACACAGGGTGATGGAGCAGGAGGAGAGTGGCAGAGACACAGGGTGACGGAGCAGGAGGAGAGTGGCAGAGACACAGGTTGAAAGAGCAGGAGGAGACTGGCAGAGACACAGGGTGAAAGAGCAGGAGGAGAGTGGCAGAGACACAGGGTGACGGAGAAGGAGGAGAGTGGCAGAGACACAGGGTGACGGAGCAGGAGGAGAGTGGCGGAGACACAGGGTGAAAGAGCAGGAGGAGAGTGGCAGAGACACAGGGTGAAAGAGCAGGAGGAGAGTGGCAGAGACACAGGGTGACGGAGCGGGAGGAGAACGGCATAGACACAGGGTGACGGAGTAGGAGGAGAGTGGCAGAGACACAGGGTGACGGAGCGGGAGGAGAGTGGCAGAGACACAGGGTGACGGAGCGGGAAGAGAGTGGCAGAGACACAGGGTGACGGAGCGGGAGGAGAGTGGCAGAGACACTAGGTGACGGAGCGGGAGGAGAGTGGCAGAGACACAGGATGACAGAGCAGGAGGAGAGTGGCAGAGACAAAGAGTGACGGAGCGGGAGGAGAGTGGCAGAGACTCAGGATGACAGAGCAGGAGGAGATTGGCAGAGACACAGGGTGACGGAGCAGGAGGAGAGCGGCAGAGACACATGGTGACGGAGCGGGAGGAGAGTGGCAGAGACACAGGGTGAAGGAGCGGGAGGAGAGTGGCAGAGACACAGGGTGACGGAGCGGGAGGAGAGTGGCAGAGACACAGGGTGACGGAGCGGGAGGAGAGTGGCAGAGACACAGGGTGACGGAGCAGTAGGACAGTGGCAGAGACACAGGGTGACGGAGCGGGAGGAGAGTGGCAGAGACACAGGGTGACGGAGCGGGAGGAGAGTGGCAGAGACACAGGGTGACGGAGCAGGAGGAGAGCGGCAGAGACACAGGGTGACGGAGCGGGAGGAGAGTAGCAGAGACACAGGATGACAGAGCAGGAGGAGAGCGGCAGAGACACAGGGTGACGGAGCGGGAGGAGAGTGGCAGTGACACAGTCTGACAGAGCGGGAGGAGAGTGGCAGAGACACAGTCTGACAGAGCGGGAGGAGAGTGGCAGAGACACAGGATGACCGAGCGGGAGGAGAGTGGCAGAGACACAGGATGACAGAGCGGGAGGAGTGTGGCAGGGATACAGGATGACAGAGCAGGAGGAGAGCGGCAGAGTCACAGATTGACGGAGCGGGAGGAGAGTGGCAGAGACACAGGGTGATGGAGCTGGAGGAGAGTGGCAGAGACACTGGGTGATGGAGCGGGAGGAGAGTAGCAGAGACACAGGATGACAGAGCAGGAGGAGAGCGGCAGAAACACAGGGTGACGGAGCAGGAGGAGAGTGGCAGAGACACAGGGTGAAGGAGCGGGAGGAGAGTGGCAGAGACACAGGGTGACAGAGCGGGTGGGGAGTGGCATAGACACAGGGTGAAGGAGCGGGAGGAGAGTGGCAGAGACACAGGGTGAAAGAGAGGGAGGAGAGTGGCAGAGACACAGGGTGACGGAGCGGGAGGAGATTGGCAGAGACACTGGGTGACGGAACGGGAGGAGAGTAGCAGAGACACAGGGTGACGGAGCAGGAGGAGAGTGGCAGAGACACAGGGTGATAGAGCGGGAGGAGAGTGGCAGAGACACAGGGTGATAGAGCGGGAGGAGAGTGGCAGAGACACAGGGTGACGGAGCAGCAGGAGAGTGGCAGAGACACAGGGTGACGGAGCGGTAGGAGACTAGCAGAGACACAGGGTGACGGAGCGGGAGGAGAGTGGCAGAGACACAGGGTGACGGACCGGGAGGAGAGTGGCAGAGACACAGGGTGACTGAGCAGGAGGAGAGTGGCAGAGACACAGGGTGAAGGAGCGGGTGGGGAGTGGCAGAGACACAGGATGACGGAGTGGGAGGAGAGTGGCAGAGACACAGGGTGACAGAGCGGGAGGAGAGTGGCAGAGTCACAGGGTGAAGGAGAGGGTGGGGAGTGGCAAAGACACAGGGTGAAAGAGCAGGAGGAGAGTGGCAGAGACACTGGGTGACAGAGCGGGAGGAGAGTGGCATAGACACAGGGTGATGGAGCACAGGAGAGTGGCAGAGACACAGGGTGATGGAGCGGGAGGAGAGTGGCAGAGACACAGGGTGACGGAGCAGGAGGAGAGTGGCACAGACACTGGGTGACAGAGCGGGAGGAGAGTGGCATAGACACAGGGTGATGGAGCACAGGAGAGTGGCAGAGACACAGGGTGATGGAGCGGGAGGAGAGTGGCAGAGACACAGGGTGACGGAGAAGGAGGAGAGTGGCAGAGACACAGGGTGACGGAGCAGGAGGAGAGTGGCGGAGACACAGGGTGAAAGAGCAGGAGGAGAGTGGCAGAGACACAGGGTGAAAGAGCAGGAGGAGAGTGGCAGAGACACAGGGTGACGGAGCGGGAGGAGAACGGCATAGACACAGGGTGACGGAGTAGGAGGAGAGTGGCAGAGACACAGGGTGACGGAGCGGGAGGAGAGTGGCAGAGACACAGGGTGACGGAGCGGGAGGAGAGTGGCAGAGACACAGGGTGACGGAGCGGGAGGAGAGTGGCAGAGACACTGGGTGACGGAGCGGGAGGAGAGTGGCAGAGACACAGGATGACAGAGCAGGAGGAGAGTGGCAGAGACAAAGGGTGACGGAGCGGGAGGAGAGTGGCAGAGACTCAGGATGACAGAGCAGGAGGAGATTGGCAGAGACACAGGGTGACGGAGCAGGAGGAGAGCGGCAGAGACACATGGTGACGGAGCGGGAGGAGAGTGGCAGAGACACAGGGTGGAGGAGCGGGAGGAGAGTGGCAGAGACACAGGGTGACGGAGCGGGAGGAGAGTGGCAGAGACACAGGGTGACGGACCGGGAGGAGAGTGGCAGAGACACAGGGTGACGGAGCAGTAGGACAGTGGCAGAGACACAGGGTGACGGAGCGGGAGGAGAGTGGCAGAGACACAGGGTGACGGAGCGGGAGGAGAGTGGCAGAGACACAGGGTGACGGAGCAGGAGGAGAGCGGCAGAGACACAGGGTGACGGAGCGGGAGGAGAGTAGCAGAGACACAGGATGACAGAGCAGGAGGAGAGCGGCAGAGACACAGGGTGACGGAGCGGGAGGAGAGTGGCAGTGACACAGTCTGACAGAGCGGGAGGAGAGTGGCAGAGACACAGTCTGACAGAGCGGGAGGAGAGTGGCAGAGACACAGGATGACCGAGCGGGAGGAGAGTGGCAGAGACACAGGATGACAGAGCGGGAGGAGTGTGGCAGGGATACAGGATGACAGAGCAGGAGGAGAGCGGCAGAGTCACAGATTGACGGAGCGGGAGGAGAGTGGCAGAGACACAGGGTGATGGAGCTGGAGGAGAGTGGCAGAGACACTGGGTGATGGAGCGGGAGGAGAGTAGCAGAGACACAGGATGACAGAGCAGGAGGAGAGCGGCAGAAACACAGGGTGACGGAGCAGGAGGAGAGCGGCAGAGACACAGGATGACGGAGCGGGTGGGGAGTGGCAGAGACAGAGGGTGACGGAGCGGGAGGAGAGTGGCAGAGACACAGGGTGAAGGAGCGGGAGGAGAGTGGCAGAGACACAGGGTGACAGAGCGGGTGGGGAGTGGCATAGACACAGGGTGAAGGAGCGGGAGGAGAGTGGCAGAGACACAGGGTGAAAGAGAGGGAGGAGAGTGGCAGAGACACAGGGTGACGGAGCGGGAGGAGATTGGCAGAGACACTGGGTGACGGAACGGGAGGAGAGTAGCAGAGACACAGGATGACGGATCGGGAGGAGAGTGGCAGAGACACAGGGTGATAGAGCGGGAGGAGAGTGGCAGAGACACAGGGTGACGGAGCAGCAGGAGAGTGGCAGAGACACAGGGTGACGGAGCGGTAGGAGACTAGCAGAGACACAGGGTGACGGAGCGGGAGGAGAGTGGCAGAGACACAGGGTGACGGAGCGGGAGGAGAGTGGCAGAGACACAGGGTGACTGAGCAGGAGGAGAGTGGCAGAGACACAGGGTGAAGGAGCGGGTGGGGAGTGGCAGAGACACAGGATGACGGAGTGGGAGGAGAGTGGCAGAGACACAGGGTGACAGAGCGGGAGGAGAGTGGCAGAGTCACAGGGTGAAGGAGAGGGTGGGGAGTGGCAAAGACACAGGGTGAAAGAGCAGGAGGAGAGTGGCAGAGACACTGGGTGACAGAGCGGGAGGAGAGTGGCATAGACACAGGGTGATGGAGCACAGGAGAGTGGCAGAGACACAGGGTGATGGAGCGGGAGGAGAGTGGCAGAGACACAGGGTGACGGAGCAGGAGGAGAGTGGCACAGACACTGGGTGACAGAGCGGGAGGAGAGTGGCATAGACACAGGGTGATGGAGCACAGGAGAGTGGCAGAGACACAGGGTGATGGAGCGGGAGGAGAGTGGCAGAGACACAGGGTGACGGAGCAGGAGGAGAGCGGCAGAGACACAGGGTGACGGAGCGGGAGGAGAGTAGCAGAGACACAGGATGACAGAGCAGGAGGAGAGCGGCAGAGACACAGGGTGACGGAGCGGGAGGAGAGTGGCAGTGACACAGTCTGACAGAGCGGGAGGAGAGTGGCAGAGACACAGTCTGACAGAGCGGGAGGAGAGTGGCAGAGACACAGGATGACCGAGCGGGAGGAGAGTGGCAGAGACACAGGATGACAGAGCGGGAGGAGTGTGGCAGGGATACAGGATGACAGAGCAGGAGGAGAGCGGCAGAGTCACAGATTGACGGAGCGGGAGGAGAGTGGCAGAGACACAGGGTGATGGAGCTGGAGGAGAGTGGCAGAGACACTGGGTGATGGAGCGGGAGGAGAGTAGCAGAGACACAGGATGACAGAGCAGGAGGAGAGCGGCAGAAACACAGGGTGACGGAGCAGGAGGAGAGTGGCAGAGACACAGGGTGAAGGAGCGGGAGGAGAGTGGCAGAGACACAGGGTGACAGAGCGGGTGGGGAGTGGCATAGACACAGGGTGAAGGAGCGGGAGGAGAGTGGCAGAGACACAGGGTGAAAGAGAGGGAGGAGAGTGGCAGAGACACAGGGTGATAGAGCGGGAGGAGAGTGGCAGAGACACAGGGTGATAGAGCGGGAGGAGAGTGGCAGAGACACAGGGTGACGGAGCAGCAGGAGAGTGGCAGAGACACAGGGTGACGGAGCGGTAGGAGACTAGCAGAGACACAGGGTGACGGAGCGGGAGGAGAGTGGCAGAGACACAGGGTGACGGAGCGGGAGGAGAGTGGCAGAGACACAGGGTGACTGAGCAGGAGGAGAGTGGCAGAGACACAGGGTGAAGGAGCGGGTGGGGAGTGGCAGAGACACAGGATGACGGAGTGGGAGGAGAGTGGCAGAGACACAGGGTGACAGAGCGGGAGGAGAGTGGCAGAGTCACAGGGTGAAGGAGAGGGTGGGGAGTGGCAAAGACACAGGGTGAAAGAGCAGGAGGAGAGTGGCAGAGACACTGGGTGACAGAGCGGGAGGAGAGTGGCATAGACACAGGGTGATGGAGCACAGGAGAGTGGCAGAGACACAGGGTGATGGAGCGGGAGGAGAGTGGCAGAGACACAGGGTGACGGAGCAGGAGGAGAGTGGCACAGACACTGGGTGACAGAGCGGGAGGAGAGTGGCATAGACACAGGGTGATGGAGCACAGGAGAGTGGCAGAGACACAGGGTGATGGAGCGGGAGGAGAGTGGCAGAGACACAGGGTGACGGAGAAGGAGGAGAGTGGCAGAGACACAGGGTGACGGAGCAGGAGGAGAGTGGCGGAGACACAGGGTGAAAGAGCAGGAGGAGAGTGGCAGAGACACAGGGTGAAAGAGCAGGAGGAGAGTGGCAGAGACACAGGGTGACGGAGCGGGAGGAGAACGGCATAGACACAGGGTGACGGAGTAGGAGGAGAGTGGCAGAGACACAGGGTGACGGAGCGGGAGGAGAGTGGCAGAGACACAGGGTGACGGAGCGGGAGGAGAGTGGCAGAGACACAGGGTGACGGAGCGGGAGGAGAGTGGCAGAGACACTGGGTGACGGAGCGGGAGGAGAGTGGCAGAGACACAGGATGACAGAGCAGGAGGAGAGTGGCAGAGACAAAGGGTGACGGAGCGGGAGGAGAGTGGCAGAGACTCAGGATGACAGAGCAGGAGGAGATTGGCAGAGACACAGGGTGACGGAGCAGGAGGAGAGCGGCAGAGACACATGGTGACGGAGCGGGAGGAGAGTGGCAGAGACACAGGGTGGAGGAGCGGGAGGAGAGTGGCAGAGACACAGGGTGACGGAGCGGGAGGAGAGTGGCAGAGACACAGGGTGACGGACCGGGAGGAGAGTGGCAGAGACACAGGGTGACGGAGCAGTAGGACAGTGGCAGAGACACAGGGTGACGGAGCGGGAGGAGAGTGGCAGAGACACAGGGTGACGGAGCGGGAGGAGAGTGGCAGAGACACAGGGTGACGGAGCAGGAGGAGAGCGGCAGAGACACAGGGTGACGGAGCGGGAGGAGAGTAGCAGAGACACAGGATGACAGAGCAGGAGGAGAGCGGCAGAGACACAGGGTGACGGAGCGGGAGGAGAGTGGCAGTGACACAGTCTGACAGAGCGGGAGGAGAGTGGCAGAGACACAGTCTGACAGAGCGGGAGGAGAGTGGCAGAGACACAGGATGACCGAGCGGGAGGAGAGTGGCAGAGACACAGGATGACAGAGCGGGAGGAGTGTGGCAGGGATACAGGATGACAGAGCAGGAGGAGAGCGGCAGAGTCACAGATTGACGGAGCGGGAGGAGAGTGGCAGAGACACAGGGTGATGGAGCTGGAGGAGAGTGGCAGAGACACTGGGTGATGGAGCGGGAGGAGAGTAGCAGAGACACAGGATGACAGAGCAGGAGGAGAGCGGCAGAAACACAGGGTGACGGAGCAGGAGGAGAGCGGCAGAGACACAGGATGACGGAGCGGGTGGGGAGTGGCAGAGACAGAGGGTGACGGAGCGGGAGGAGAGTGGCAGAGACACAGGGTGAAGGAGCGGGAGGAGAGTGGCAGAGACACAGGGTGACAGAGCGGGTGGGGAGTGGCATAGACACAGGGTGAAGGAGCGGGAGGAGAGTGGCAGAGACACAGGGTGAAAGAGAGGGAGGAGAGTGGCAGAGACACAGGGTGACGGAGCGGGAGGAGATTGGCAGAGACACTGGGTGACGGAACGGGAGGAGAGTAGCAGAGACACAGGATGACGGATCGGGAGGAGAGTGGCAGAGACACAGGGTGATAGAGCGGGAGGAGAGTGGCAGAGACACAGGGTGACGGAGCAGCAGGAGAGTGGCAGAGACACAGGGTGACGGAGCGGTAGGAGACTAGCAGAGACACAGGGTGACGGAGCGGGAGGAGAGTGGCAGAGACACAGGGTGACGGAGCGGGAGGAGAGTGGCAGAGACACAGGGTGACTGAGCAGGAGGAGAGTGGCAGAGACACAGGGTGAAGGAGCGGGTGGGGAGTGGCAGAGACACAGGATGACGGAGTGGGAGGAGAGTGGCAGAGACACAGGGTGACAGAGCGGGAGGAGAGTGGCAGAGTCACAGGGTGAAGGAGAGGGTGGGGAGTGGCAAAGACACAGGGTGAAAGAGCAGGAGGAGAGTGGCAGAGACACTGGGTGACAGAGCGGGAGGAGAGTGGCATAGACACAGGGTGATGGAGCACAGGAGAGTGGCAGAGACACAGGGTGATGGAGCGGAGGAGAGTGGCAGAGACACAGGGTGACGGAGCAGGAGGAGAGTGGCACAGACACTGGGTGACAGAGCGGGAGGAGAGTGGCATAGACACAGGGTGATGGAGCACAGGAGAGTGGCAGAGACACAGGGTGATGGAGCGGGAGGAGAGTGGCAGAGACACAGGGTGACGGAGCGGGAGGAGACTGGCAGAGACACAGGGTGACGGTGCGGGAGGAGAGTAGCAGAGTCACAGGGTGAAAGAGCAGGAGGAGACTGGCAGAGACACTGGGTGACAGAGCGGGAGGAGAGTGGCATAGACACAGGGTGATGGAGCAGGAGGAGAGTGGCAGAGACACAGGGTGACGGAGCGGGAGGAGAGTGGCATAGACACAGGGTGACAGAGCAGGAGGAGAGTGGCAGAGACACAGGATGACGGAGCGGGAGGAGAGTGGCAGAGACACAGGGTGACGGTGCGGGAGGAGAGTGGCAGAGACACAGGGTGAAAGAGCAGGAGGAGAGTAGCAGAGACACTGGGTGACAGAGCGGGAGGAGAGTGGCATAGACACAGGGTGATGGCGCAGGAGGAGAGTGGCAGAGACACAGGGTGATGGAGCAGGAGGAGAGTGGCAGAGACACAGGGTGACGGAGCAGGAGGAGAGTGGCAGAGACACAGGGTGAAAGAGCAGGAGGAGAGTGACAGAGACACAGGGTGAAAGAGCAGGAGGAGAGTGGCAGAGACACAGTGTGACGGAGAAGGAGGAGAGTGGCAGAGACACAGGGTGATGGAGCAGGAGGAGAGTGGCAGAGACACAGGGTGAAAGAGCAGGAGGAGAGTGGCAGAGACACAGGGTGAAAGAGCAGGAGGAGAGTGGCAGAGACACAAGGTGACGGAGCGGGAGGAGAACGGCACAGACACAGGGTGACGGATTAGGAGGAGAGTGGCAGAGACACAGGGTGACGGAGCGGGAGGAGAGTGGCAGAGACACAGGGTGACGGAGCGGGAGGAGAATGGCAGTGACACAGGGTGACGGAGCAGGAGGAGAGTGGCAGAGACACAGGGTGACGGAGCGGGAGGAGAGTGGCAGAGACACAGGATGACGGAGGGGGAGGAGAGTGGCAGAGAAACAGTCTGACAGAGCGGGAGGAGAGTGGCAGAGACACAGGGTGACGGAGCGGGAGGAGAGAGGCAGAGACACAGGGTGACGGATTAGGAGGAGATTGGCAGAGACACAGGGTGACGGAGCGGGAGGAGAACGGCAGAGACACAGGGTGACGGAGTAGGAGGAGAGTGGCAGAGACACAGGGTGATGGAGCGGGAGGAGAGTGGCAGAGACACAGGGTGACGGAGCGGGAGGAGAGAGGCAGAGACACAGGGTGACGGATTAGGAGGAGAGTGGCAAAGACACAGGGTGACGGAGCAGGAGGAGAGTGGCAGAGACACAGGGTGACGAAGCGGGAGGAGAATGGCAGAGACACAGGGTGACGGAGTAGGAGGAGAGTGGCAGAGACACAGGGTGATGGAGCGGGAGGAGAGTGGCAGAGACACAGGGTGACGGAGCGGGAGGAGAGTGGCAGAGACACAGGGTGACGGAGCGGGAGGAGAGTGGCAGAGACACAGGGTGAAAGAGCGTGGGGAGAGTGGTTGAGACACTGGGTGACGGAGCAGGAAGAGAGTGGCAGAGACACAGGGTGAAGGAGCGGGAGGAGAGTGGTAGAGACACAGGGTGACGGAGCAGGAGGAGAGTGGCAGAGGGACAGGGTGACGGAGCAGGAGGAGAGTGGCAGAGACACAGGGTGAAAGAGCAGGAGGAGAGTGGCAAAGACACAGGGTGACGGAGCGGGAGGAGCATGGCAGAGACACAGGGTGACAGAGCGGGAGGAGAGTGGCAGAGCCACAGGGTGAAATAGCAGAAGGAGAGTGGCAGAGGCACAGGGTGATGGAACGTGAGGAGAGTGGCATAGACACAGGGTGAAGGAGCAGTACGAGAGTGGCAGAGACAGAGGGTGACGGAGCAGGAGGAGAGTGGCATTGACACAGGGTGACGGAGCAGGAGGAGAGTGGCAGAGACACAGGGTGAAAGAGCAGGAGGAGAGTGGCAGAGACACAGGGTGACGGAGAAGGAGGAGAGTGGCAGAGACACAGGGTGAAAGAGCAGGAGGAGAGTGGCAGAGACACAGGGTGATGGAGCAGGAGGAGAGTGGCAGAGACATAGGGTGATGGAGCGGGAGGAGAGTGGCAGAGGCACAGGGTGAAAGAGCAGGAGGAGAGTGGCAGAGACACAGGGTGATGGAGCAGGAGGAGAGTGGCAGAGACACAGTGGGACGGAGCGGGAGGAGAGTGGCAGAGACACAGTGTGACGGAGCGGGAGGAGAGTGGCAGAGACACAGGGTGATAGAGCAGGAGGAGATTGGCAGAGACACAGGGCGACGGAGCGGGAGGAGAGTGGCAGAGACACAGGGTGACGGAGCAGGAGGAGAGTGGCAGAGACACAGGGTGACGGAGCGGGAGGAGAGTGGTAGAGACACACGGTGACGGAGCGGGAGGAGAGTGGCAGAGACACAGGGTGACGGAGCAGGAGGAGAGTGGCAAAGACACAGGGTGACGGAGCAGGAGGAGAATGGCAGAGACACAGGGTGATGGAGCAGGAGGAGAGTGGCAGAGACACAGGGTGACGGAGCGGGAGGAGAGTGGCAGAGACACAGGGTGATAGAGCAGGAGGAGATTGGCAGAGACACAGGGTGACGGAGCGGGAGGAGAGTGGCAGAGGCACTGGGTGATAGAGCAGGAGGAGATTGGCAGAGACACAGGGTGACGGAGCGGGAGGAGAGTGGCAGAGACACAGGGTGACGGAGCGGGAGGAGAGTGGCAGAGACACAGGGTGATAGAGCAGGAGGAGATTGGCAGAGACACAGGGTGACGGAGCGGGAGGAGAGTGGCAGAGACACAGGGTGACGGAGCAGGAGGAGAGTGGCAGAGACACAGGGTGACGGAGCAGGAGGAGAGTGGTTGAGACACAGGGTGACGGAGCGGGAGGAGAGTGGCAGAGACACAGTGTGACGGAGCAGGAGGAGAGTGGCAAAGACACAGGGTGACGGAGCAGGAGGAGAGTGGCAGAGACACTGGGTGACGGAGCAGGAGGAGAGTGGCAGAGACACAGGGTGACGGAGCGGGAGGAGAGTGGCAGAGACACAGGGTGACGGAGCGGGAGGAGAGTGGCAGAGACACAGGGTGACGGAGCGGGAGGAGAGTGGCAGAGACACTGGGTGACGGAACGGGAGGAGAGTGGCAGACGCACAGGGTGACGGAGCGGAAGGAGAGTGGTAGAGACACAGGGTTACGGAGCGGGAGGAGAGTGGCAGAGACACAGGGTGATGGAGCAGGAGGAGAGTAGCAGAGACACAGGGTGACGGAGCGGGAGGAGAGTGGCAGAGTCACAGGGTGACGGAGCGGGTGGAGAGTGGCAGAGGCACAGGGTGACGGAGCGGGAGGAGAGTGGCAGAGACACAGGGTGAAAGAGCGGGAGGAGAGTGGCAGACGCACAGGGTGACGGAGCGGGAGGAGAGTGGCAGAGGCACAGGGTGACGGAGCGGGAGGAGAGTGGCAGAGGCACAGGGTGAAGGAGCGTGAGGAGAGTAGCAGAGACCTAGGGTGAAAGAGCGGGAGGAGAGTGGCAGACGCACAGGGTGACGGAGCGGGAGGAGAGTGGCAGAGGCACAGGGTGAAGGAGCGTGAGGAGAGTGGCAGAGACACAGGGTGACGGTGCGGGAGGAGAGTGGCAGAGGCACAGGGTGAAGGAGCGGGAGGAGAGTGGCAGAGACACAGGGTGACGGTGCGGGAGGAGAGTGGCAGAGACAAAGGGTGACGGTGCGGGAGGAGAGTGGCAGAGGCACAGGGTGAAGGAGCGTGAGGAGAGTAGCAGAGACACAGGGTGAAAGAGCGGGAGGAGAGTGGCAGACGCACAGGGTGACGGAGCGGGAGGAGAGTGGCAGAGGCACAGGGTGACGGAGCGGGAGGAGAGTGGCAGAGACACAGGGTGACAGAGCGGGAGGAGAGTGGCAGAGATACAGGGTGACGGAGCGGGAGGAGAGAGGCAGAGGCACAGGGTGACGGAGCAGGAGGAGCGTGGCAGAGACACAGGGTGACAGAGCGGGAGGAGAGTGGCAGAGCCACAGGGTGAAACAGCAGGAGGAGAGTGGCAGAGACACAGGGTGAAGGTACGTGAGGAGAGTGGCAGAGACACAGGGTGACGGAGCAGGAGGAGAGTGGCAGAGACACAGGGTGACGGAGCGGGAGGAGAGTGGCAGAGACACAGGGTGAAGGAGCGGGAGGAGAGTGGCAGAGACACAGGGTGATGGAGCGGGAGGAGAGTGGCAGAGACACAGGGTGAAGGAGCGGGAGGAGAGT
Source organism: Scyliorhinus torazame (assembly GCF_047496885.1). NCBI lineage: Eukaryota > Metazoa > Chordata > Chondrichthyes > Carcharhiniformes > Scyliorhinidae > Scyliorhinus > Scyliorhinus torazame. The sequence goes on from NC_092722.1 coordinate 89,512,757, forward strand.
GGCAGAGACACAGGGTGACGGGGCGGGAGGAGAGTGGCAGGGACACAGGGTGACGGAGCGGGAGGAGAGTGGCAGAGACACAGGATGACCGAGCTGGAGGAGAGCGGCAGAGACACAGTCTGACAGAGCGGGAGGAGAGTGGCAGTGACACAGGATGACGGAGCGGGAGGAGAGCGGCAGAGACACAGGGTGACGGAGCGGGAGGAGAGTGGCAGAGACACAGGATGACCGAGCTGGAGGAGAGTGGCAGTGACACAGTCTGACAGAGCGGGAGGAGAGTGGCAGAGACACAGAATGACCGAGCTGGAGGAGAGTGGCAGAGACACAGTGTGATGGAGCAGGAGGAGAGCGGCAGAGACACAGGGTGACGGAGCGGGAGGAGAGTGGCAGAGACACAGGGTGACGGAGCAGGAGGAGAGCGGCAGAGACACAGGGTGACGGAGCGGGAGGAGAGTGGCAGAGACACAGGGTGACGGAGCAGGAGGAGAGCGGCAGAGACACAGGGTGACGGAGCGGGAGGAGAGTGGCAGAGACACAGGGTGACGGAGCAGGAGGAGAGCGGCAGAGACACAGGGTGACGGAGCGGGAGGAGAGTAGCAGAGACACGGGATTACAGAGCAGGAGGAGAGCGGCAGAGGCACAGGGTGACGGAGCGGGAGGAGAGTGGCAGTGACACAGTCTGACAGAGCGGGAGGAGAGTGGCAGAGACACAGTCTGACAGAGCGGGAGGAGAGTGGCAGAGACACAGGGTGACGGAGCGGGAGGAGAGTGGCAGAGACACAGGGTGACGGAGCAGGAGGAGAGTAGCAGAGACACAGGGTGACGGAGCGGGAGGAGAGTGGTAGAGACACAGGGTGACGGAGCGGGAGGAGAGTGGCAGAGACACAGGGTGACTGAGCAGGAGGAGAGTGGCAAAGACACAGGGTGACGGAGCAGGAGGAGAGTGGCAGAGACACAGGGTGATGGAGCAGGAGGAGAGTGGCAGAGACACAGGGTGACGGAGCGGGAGGAGAGTGGCAGAGACACAGGGTGATAGAGCAGGAGGAGATTGGCAGAGACACAGGGTGACGGAGCGGGAGGAGAGTGGCAGAGGCACAGGGTGATAGAGCAGGAGGAGATTGGCAGAGACACAGGGTGACGGAGCGGGAGGAGAGTGGCAGAGACACAGGGTGACGGAGCGGGAGGAGAGTGGCAGAGACACAGGGTGACAGAGCGGGAGGAGAGTGGCAGAGTCACAGGGTGAAGGAGAGGGTGGGGAGTGGCAAAGACACTGGGTGAAAGAGCAGGAGGAGAGTGGCAGAGACACTGGGTGACAGAGCGGGAGGAGAGTGGCATAGACACAGGGTGATGGAGCACAGGAGAGTGGCAGAGACACAGGGTGATGGAGCGGGAGGAGAGTGGCAGAGACACAGGGTGACGGAGCAGGAGGAGAGTGGCACAAACACTGGGTGACAGAGCGGGAGGAGAGTGGCATAGACACAGGGTGATGGAGCACAGGAGAGTGGCAGAGACACAGGGTGATGGAGCGGGAGGAGAGTGGCAGAGACACAGGGTGACGGAGCGGGAGGAGACTGGCAGAGACACAGGGTGACGGTGCGGGAGGAGAGTAGCAGAGTCACAGGGTGAAAGAGCAGGAGGAGACTGGCAGAGACACTGGGTGACAGAGCGGGAGGAGAGTGGCATAGACACAGGGTGATGGAGCAGGAGGAGAGTGGCAGAGACACAGGGTGACGGAGCGGGAGGAGAGTGGCATAGACACAGGGTGACAGAGCAGGAGGAGAGTGGCAGAGACACAGGATGACGGAGCGGGAGGAGAGTGGCAGAGACACAGGGTGACGGTGCGGGAGGAGAGTGGCAGAGACACAGGGTGAAAGAGAAGGAGGAGAGTAGCAGAGACACTGGGTGACAGAGCGGGAGGAGAGTGGCATAGACACAGGGTGATGGCGCAGGAGGAGAGTGGCAGAGACACAGGGTGATGGAGCAGGAGGAGAGTGGCAGAGACACAGGGTGACGGAGCAGGAGGAGAGTGGCAGAGACACAGGGTGAAAGAGCAGGAGGAGAGTGACAGAGACACAGGGTGAAAGAGCAGGAGGAGAGTGGCAGAGACACAGTGTGACGGAGAAGGAGGAGAGTGGCAGAGACACAGGGTGATGGAGCAGGAGGAGAGTGGCAGAGACACAGGGTGAAAGAGCAGGAGGAGAGTGGCAGAGACACAGGGTGAAAGAGCAGGAGGAGAGTGGCAGAGACACAGGGTGACGGAGCGGGAGGAGAACGGCACAGACACAGGGTGACGGATTAGGAGGAGAGTGGCAGAGACACAGGGTGACGGAGCGGGAGGAGAGTGGCAGAGACACAGGGTGACGGAGCGGGAGGAGAGTGGCAGAGACACAGGGTGAAAGAGCAGGAGGAGAGTGGCAAAGACACAGGGTGACGGAGCGGGAGGAGCATGGCAGAGACACAGGGTGACAGAGCGGGAGGAGAGTGGCAGAGCCACAGGGTGAAATAGCAGAAGGAGAGTGGCAGAGGCACAGGGTGATGGAACGTGAGGAGAGTGGCATAGACACAGGGTGAAGGAGCAGTACGAGAGTGGCAGAGACAGAGGGTGACGGAGCAGGAGGAGAGTGGCATTGACACAGGGTGACGGAGCAGGAGGAGAGTGGCAGAGACACAGGGTGAAAGAGCAGGAGGAGAGTGGCAGAGACACAGGGTGACGGAGAAGGAGGAGAGTGGCAGAGACACAGGGTGAAAGAGCAGGAGGAGAGTGGCAGAGACACAGGGTGATGGAGCTGGAGGAGAGTGGCAGAGACACAGGGTGATGGAGCGGGAGGAGAGTGGCAGAGGCACAGGGTGAAAGAGCAGGAGGAGAGTGGCAGAGACACAGGGTGATGGAGCAGGAGGAGAGTGGCAGAGACACAGTGTGACGGAGCGGGAGGAGAGTGGCAGAGACACAGTGTGACGGAGCGGGAGGAGAGTGGCAGAGACACAGGGTGATAGAGCAGGAGGAGATTGGCAGAGACACAGGGTGACGGAGCGGGAGGAGAGTGGCAGAGACACAGGGTGACGGAGCAGGAGGAGAGTGGCAGAGACACAGGGTGACGGAGCGGGAGGAGAGTGGTAGAGACACAGGGTGACGGAGCGGGAGGAGAGTGGCAGAGACACAGGGTGACGGAGCAGGAGGAGAGTGGCAAAGACACAGGGTGACGGAGCAGGAGGAGAGTGGCAGAGACACAGGGTGATGGAGCAGGAGGAGAGTGGCAGAGACACAGGGTGACGGAGCGGGAGGAGAGTGGCAGAGACACAGGGTGATAGAGCAGGAGGAGATTGGCAGAGACACAGGGTGACGGAGCGGGAGGAGAGTGGCAGAGGCACAGGGTGATAGAGCAGGAGGAGATTGGCAGAGACACAGGGTGACGGAGCGGGAGGAGAGTGGCAGAGACACAGGGTGACGGAGCGGGAGGAGAGTGGCAGAGACACAGGGTGATAGAGCAGGAGGAGATTGGCAGAGACACAGGGTGACGGAGCGGGAGGAGAGTGGCAGAGACACAGGGTGACGGAGCAGGAGGAGAGTGGCAGAGACACAGGGTGACGGAGCAGGAGGAGAGTGGTTGAGACACAGGGTGACGGAGCGGGAGGAGAGTGGCAGAGACACAGTGTGACGGAGCAGGAGGAGAGTGGCAAAGACACAGGGTGACGGAGCAGGAGGAGAGTGGCAGAGACACTGGGTGACGGAGCAGGAGGAGAGTGGCAGAGACACAGGGTGACGGAGCGGGAGGAGAGTGGCAGAGACACAGGGTGACGGAGCGGGAGGAGAGTGGCAGAGACACAGGGTGACGGAGCGGGAGGAGAGTGGCAGAGACACTGGGTGACGGAACGGGAGGAGAGTGGCAGACGCACAGGGTGACGGAGCGGAAGGAGAGTGGTAGAGACACAGGGTTACGGAGCGGGAGGAGAGTGGCAGAGACACAGGGTGATGGAGCAGGAGGAGAGTAGCAGAGACACAGGGTGACGGAGCGGGAGGAGAGTGGCAGAGTCACAGGGTGACGGAGCGGGAGGAGAGTGGCAGAGGCACAGGGTGACGGAGCGGGAGGAGAGTGGCAGAGACACAGGGTGAAAGAGCGGGAGGAGAGTGGCAGACGCACAGGGTGACGGAGCGGGAGGAGAGTGGCAGAGGCACAGGGTGACGGAGCGGGAGGAGAGTGGCAGAGGCACAGGGTGAAGGAGCGTGAGGAGAGTAGCAGAGACCTAGGGTGAAAGAGCGGGAGGAGAGTGGCAGACGCACAGGGTGACGGAGCGGGAGGAGAGTGGCAGAGGCACAGGGTGAAGGAGCGTGAGGAGAGTGGCAGAGACACAGGGTGACGGTGCGGGAGGAGAGTGGCAGAGGCACAGGGTGAAGGAGCGGGAGGAGAGTGGCAGAGACACAGGGTGACAGAGCGGGAGGAGAGTGGCAGAGACAAAGGGTGACGGTGCGGGAGGAGAGTGGCAGAGGCACAGGGTGAAGGAGCGTGAGGAGAGTAGCAGAGACACAGGGTGAAAGAGCGGGAGGAGAGTGGCAGACGCACAGGGTGACGGAGCGGGAGGAGAGTGGCAGAGGCACAGGGTGACGGAGCGGGAGGAGAGTGGCAGAGACACAGGGTGACAGAGCGGGAGGAGAGTGGCAGAGATACAGGGTGACGGAGCGGGAGGAGAGAGGCAGAGGCACAGGGTGACGGAGCAGGAGGAGCGTGGCAGAGACACAGGGTGACAGAGCGGGAGGAGAGTGGCAGAGCCACAGGGTGAAACAGCAGGAGGAGAGTGGCAGAGACACAGGGTGAAGGAACGTGAGGAGAGTGGCAGAGACACAGGGTGACGGAGCAGGAGGAGAGTGGCAGAGACACAGGGTGACGGGGCGGGAGGAGAGTGGCAGGGACACAGGGTGACTGAGCGGGAGGAGAGTGGCAGAGACACAGGATGACCGAGCTGGAGGAGAGCGGCAGAGACACAGTCTGACAGAGCGGGAGGAGAGTGGCAGTGACACAGGATGACGGAGCGGGAGGAGAGCGGCAGAGACACAGGGTGACGGAGCGGGAGGAGAGTGGCAGTGACACAGTCTGACAGAGTTGGAGGAGAGTGGCAGAGACACAGGGTGACGGAGCGGGAGGAGAGTGGTAGAGACACAGGGTGACGGAGCGGGAGGAGAGTGGCAGAGACACAGGGTGACGGAGCAGGAGGAGAGTGGCAAAGACACAGGGTGACGGAGCAGGAGGAGAGTGGCAGAGACACAGGGTGATGGAGCAGGAGGAGAGTGGCAGAGACACAGGGTGACGGAGCGGGAGGAGAGTGGCAGAGACACAGGGTGATAGAGCAGGAGGAGATTGGCAGAGACACAGGGTGACGGAGCGGGAGGAGAGTGGCAGAGGCAAAGGGTGATAGAGCAGGAGGAGATTGGCAGAGACACAGGGTGACGGAGCGGGAGGAGAGTGGCAGAGACACAGGGTGACGGAGCGGGAGGAGAGTGGCAGAGACACAGGGTGATAGAGCAGGAGGAGATTGGCAGAGACACAGGGTGACGGAGCGGGAGGAGAGTGGCAGAGACACAGGGTGACGGAGCAGGAGGAGAGTGGCAGAGACACAGGGTGACGGAGCAGGAGGAGAGTGGTTGAGACACAGGGTGACGGAGCGGGAGGAGAGTGGCAGAGACACAGTGTGACGGAGCAGGAGGAGAGTGGCAAAGACACAGGGTGACGGAGCAGGAGGAGAGTGGCAGAGACACTGGGTGACGGAGCAGGAGGAGAGTGGCAGAGACACAGGGTGACGGAGCGGGAGGAGAGTGGCAGAGACACAGGGTGACGGAGCGGGAGGAGAGTGGCAGAGACACAGGGTGACGGAGCGGGAGGAGAGTGGCAGAGACACTGGGTGACGGAACGGGAGGAGAGTGGCAGACGCACAGGGTGACGGAGCGGAAGGAGAGTGGTAGAGACACAGGGTTACGGAGCGGGAGGAGAGTGGCAGAGACACAGGGTGATGGAGCAGGAGGAGAGTAGCAGAGACACAGGGTGACAGAGCGGGAGGAGAGTGGCAGAGTCACAGGGTGACGGAGCGGGAGGAGAGTGGCAGAGGCACAGGGTGACGGAGCGGGAGGAGAGTGGCAGAGACACAGGGTGAAAGAGCGGGAGGAGAGTGGCAGACGCACAGGGTGACGGAGCGGGAGGAGAGTGGCAGAGGCACAGGGTGACGGAGCGGGAGGAGAGTGGCAGAGGCACAGGGTGAAGGAGCGTGAGGAGAGTAGCAGAGACCTAGGGTGAAAGAGCGGGAGGAGAGTGGCAGACGCACAGGGTGACGGAGCGGGAGGAGAGTGGCAGAGGCACAGGGTGAAGGAGCGTGAGGAGAGTGGCAGAGACACAGGGTGACGGTGCGGGAGGAGAGTGGCAGAGGCACAGGGTGAAGGAGCGGGAGGAGAGTGGCAGAGACACAGGGTGACAGAGCGGGAGGAGAGTGGCAGAGACAAAGGGTGACGGTGCGGGAGGAGAGTGGCAGAGGCACAGGGTGAAGGAGCGTGAGGAGAGTAGCAGAGACACAGGGTGAAAGAGCGGGAGGAGAGTGGCAGACGCACAGGGTGACGGAGCGGGAGGAGAGTGGCAGAGGCACAGGGTGACGGAGCGGGAGGAGAGTGGCAGAGACACAGGGTGACAGAGCGGGAGGAGAGTGGCAGAGATACAGGGTGACGGAGCGGGAGGAGAGAGGCAGAGGCACAGGGTGACGGAGCAGGAGGAGCGTGGCAGAGACACAGGGTGACAGAGCGGGAGGAGAGTGGCAGAGCCACAGGGTGAAACAGCAGGAGGAGAGTGGCAGAGACACAGGGTGAAGGAACGTGAGGAGAGTGGCAGAGACACAGGGTGACGGAGCAGGAGGAGAGTGGCAGAGACACAGGGTGACGGAGCGGGAGGAGAGTGGCAGAGACACAGTGTGAAGGAGCGGGAGGAGAGTGGCAGAGACACAGGGTGATGGAGCGGGAGGAGAGTGGCAGAGACACAGGGTGAAAGAGCGGGAGGAGAGTGGCAGAGACACAGGGTGACGGGGCGGGAGGAGAGTGGCAGGGACACAGGGTGACGGAGCGGGAGGAGAGTGGCAGAGACACAGGATGACCGAGCTGGAGGAGAGCGGCAGAGACACAGGGTGACGGAGCGGGAGGAGAGTGGCAGAGACAGAGGGTGACGGAGCAGGAGGAGAGCGGCAGAGACACAGGGTGACGGAGCGGGAGGAGAGTGGCAGAGACACAGGGTGACGGAGCAGGAGGAGAGCGGCAGAGACACAGGGTGACGGAGCGGGAGGAGAGTGGCAGAGACACAGGGTGACGGAGCAGGAGGAGAGCGGCAGAGACACAGGGTGACGGAGCGGGAGGAGAGTAGCAGAGACACGGGATTACAGAGCAGGAGGAGAGCGGCAGAGGCACAGGGTGACGGAGCGGGAGGAGAGTGGCAGTGACACAGTCTGACAGAGCGGGAGGAGAGTGGCAGAGACACAGTCTGACAGAGCGGGAGGAGAGTGGCAGAGACACAGGGTGACGGAGCGGGAGGAGAGTGGCAGAGACACAGGGTGACGGAGCAGGAGGAGAGTGGCAGAGACACAGGGTGACGGAGCGGGAGGAGAGTGGTAGAGACACAGGGTGACGGAGCGGGAGGAGAGTGGCAGAGACACAGGGTGACGGAGCAGGAGGAGAGTGGCAAAGACACAGGGTGACGGAGCAGGAGGAGAGTGGCAGAGACACAGGGTGATGGAGCAGGAGGAGAGTGGCAGAGACACAGGGTGACGGAGCGGGAGGAGAGTGGCAGAGACACAGGGTGATAGAGCAGGAGGAGATTGGCAGAGACACAGGGTGACGGAGCGGGAGGAGAGTGGCAGAGGCAAAGGGTGATAGAGCAGGAGGAGATTGGCAGAGACACAGGGTGACGGAGCGGGAGGAGAGTGGCAGAGACACAGGGTGACGGAGCGGGAGGAGAGTGGCAGAGACACAGGGTGATAGAGCAGGAGGAGATTGGCAGAGACACAGGGTGACGGAGCGGGAGGAGAGTGGCAGAGACACAGGGTGACGGAGCAGGAGGAGAGTGGCAGAGACACAGGGTGACGGAGCAGGAGGAGAGTGGTTGAGACACAGGGTGACGGAGCGGGAGGAGAGTGGCAGAGACACAGTGTGACGGAGCAGGAGGAGAGTGGCAAAGACACAGGGTGACGGAGCAGGAGGAGAGTGGCAGAGACACTGGGTGACGGAGCAGGAGGAGAGTGGCAGAGACACAGGGTGACGGAGCGGGAGGAGAGTGGCAGAGACACAGGGTGACGGAGCGGGAGGAGAGTGGCAGAGACACAGGGTGACGGAGCGGGAGGAGAGTGGCAGAGACAGTGGGTGACGGAACGGGAGGAGAGTGGCAGACGCACAGGGTGACGGAGCGGAAGGAGAGTGGTAGAGACACAGGGTTACGGAGCGGGAGGAGAGTGGCAGAGACACAGGGTGATGGAGCAGGAGGAGAGTAGCAGAGACACAGGGTGACAGAGCGGGAGGAGAGTGGCAGAGTCACAGGGTGACGGAGCGGGAGGAGAGTGGCAGAGGCACAGGGTGACGGAGCGGGAGGAGAGTGGCAGAGACACAGGGTGAAAGAGCGGGAGGAGAGTGGCAGACGCACAGGGTGACGGAGCGGGAGGAGAGTGGCAGAGGCACAGGGTGACGGAGCGGGAGGAGAGTGGCAGAGGCACAGGGTGAAGGAGCGTGAGGAGAGTAGCAGAGACCTAGGGTGAAAGAGCGGGAGGAGAGTGGCAGACGCACAGGGTGACGGAGCGGGAGGAGAGTGGCAGAGGCACAGGGTGAAGGAGCGTGAGGAGAGTGGCAGAGACACAGGGTGACGGTGCGGGAGGAGAGTGGCAGAGGCACAGGGTGAAGGAGCGGGAGGAGAGTGGCAGAGACACAGGGTGACAGAGCGGGAGGAGAGTGGCAGAGACAAAGGGTGACGGTGCGGGAGGAGAGTGGCAGAGGCACAGGGTGAAGGAGCGTGAGGAGAGTAGCAGAGACACAGGGTGAAAGAGCGGGAGGAGAGTGGCAGACGCACAGGGTGACGGAGCGGGAGGAGAGTGGCAGAGGCACAGGGTGACGGAGCGGGAGGAGAGTGGCAGAGACACAGGGTGACAGAGCGGGAGGAGAGTGGCAGAGATACAGGGTGACGGAGCGGGAGGAGAGAGGCAGAGGCACAGGGTGACGGAGCAGGAGGAGCGTGGCAGAGACACAGGGTGACAGAGCGGGAGGAGAGTGGCAGAGCCACAGGGTGAAACAGCAGGAGGAGAGTGGCAGAGACACAGGGTGAAGGAACGTGAGGAGAGTGGCAGAGACACAGGGTGACGGAGCAGGAGGAGAGTGGCAGAGACACAGGGTGACGGAGCGGGAGGAGAGTGGCAGAGACACAGGGTGAAGGAGCGGGAGGAGAGTGGCAGAGACACAGGGTGATGGAGCGGGAGGAGAGTGGCAGAGACACAGGGTGAAGGAGCGGGAGGAGAGTGGCAGAGACACAGGGTGACGGGGCGGGAGGAGAGTGGCAGGGACACAGGGTGACGGAGCGGGAGGAGAGTGGCAGAGACACAGGATGACCGAGCTGGAGGAGAGCGGCAGAGACACAGTCTGACAGAGCGGGAGGAGAGTGGCAGTGACACAGGATGACGGAGCGGGAGGAGAGCGGCAGAGACACAGGGTGACGGAGCGGGAGGAGAGTGGCAGTGACACAGTCTGACAGAGTTGGAGGAGAGTGGCAGTGACACAGTCTGACAGAGCGGGAGTAGAGTGGCAGAGACACAGGATGACCGAGCTGGAGGAGAGTGGCAGAGACACAGTCTGACAGAGCGGGAGGAGAGTGGCAGAGACACAGAATGACCGAGCTGGAGGAGAGTGGCAGAGACACAGTGTGATGGAGCAGGAGGAGAGCGGCAGAGACACAGGGTGACGGAGCGGGAGGAGAGTGGCAGAGACACAGGGTGACGGAGCAGGAGGAGAGCGGCAGAGACACAGGGTGACGGAGCGGGAGGAGAGTGGCAGAGACACAGGGTGACGGAGCAGGAGGAGAGCGGCAGAGACACAGGGTGACGGAGCGGGAGGAGAGTGGCAGAGACACAGGGTGACGGAGCAGGAGGAGAGCGGCAGAGACACAGGGTGACGGAGCGGGAGGAGAGTAGCAGAGACACGGGATTACAGAGCAGGAGGAGAGCGGCAGAGGCACAGGGTGACGGAGCGGGAGGAGAGTGGCAGTGACACAGTCTGACAGAGCGGGAGGAGAGTGGCAGAGACACAGTCTGACAGAGCGGGAGGAGAGTGGCAGAGACACAGGGTGACGGAGCGGGAGGAGAGTGGCAGAGACACAGGATGACGGAGCAGGAGGAGAGCGGCAGAGACACAGGGTGACGGAGCAGGAGGAGAGTGGCAGAGACACAGGATGACGGAGCGGGTGGGGAGTGGCAGAGACACAGGGTGAAGGAGCGGGAGGAGAGTGGCAGAGACACAGGGTGAAAGAGCGGGAGGAGAGTGGCAGAGACACAGGGTGACGGAGCGGGAGGAGAGTGGCAGAGACACAGGGTGTCGGAGCGGGAGGAGAGTGGCAGAGACACAGGGTGACTGAGCGGGAGGAGAGTGGCAGAGACACAGGGTGAAGGAGCGGGTGGGGAGTGGCAGAGACACAGGATGACGGAGTGGGAGGAGAGTGGCAGAGACACAGGGTGACAGAGCGGGAGGAGAGTGGCAGAGACACAGGGTGATGGAGCAGGAGGAGAGTGGAAGAGACACAGGGTGACGGAGCAGGAGGAGAGTGGCAGAGACACTGGGTGACGGAGCGGGAGGAGAGTGGCAGAGACACAGGGTGACGGAGCAGGAGGAGAGTGGCAGAGACACAGGATGACGGAGCGGGAGGAGAGTGGCAGAGACACAGGGTGAAAGAGCAGGAGGAGAGTGGCAGAGACACAGGGTGACGGTGCGGGAGGAGAGTGGCAGAGACACTGGGTGACGGAGCGGGAGTGGAGTGGCAGAGACACAGGGTGAAAGAGCAGGAGGAGAGTGGCAGAGACACTGGGTGACAGAGCGGGAGTAGAGTGGCATAGACGCAGTGTGATGGAGCACGAGCAGAGTGGCAAAGACACAGGGTGACGGAGTAGGAGGAGAGTGGCAAAGACACAGGGTGAAAGAGCAGGAGGAGAGTGGCAGAGACACAGGGTGAAAGAGCGGGAGGAGAGTGGCAGAGACACAGGGTGACGGAGCGGGAGGAGAGTGGCAGAGACAATGGGTGACGGAGCGGGAGGAGTGCAGCAGAGACACAGGATGACAGAGCAGGAGGAGAGAGGCAGAGACAAAGGGTGACGGAGCGGGAGGAGAGTGGCAGAGACTCAGGATGACAGAGCAGGAGGAGAGTGGCAGAGACACAGGGTGACGGAGCAGGAGGAGAGCGGCAGAGACACAGGGTGACGGAGCGGGAGGAGAGTGGCAGAAACACAGGGTGACGGAGCAGGAGGAGAGTGGCAGAGACACAGGGTGACGGAGCAGGAGGAGAGCGGCAGAGACACAGGGTGACGGAGCGGGAGGAGACTGGCAGAGACACAGGGTGACGGAGCAGTAGGAGAGTGGCAGAGACACAGGGTGACGGAGCAGGAGGAGAGCGGCAGAGACACAGGGTGACGGAGCGGGAGGAGAGTAGCAGAGACACAGGATGACAGAGCAGGAGGAGAGCGGCAGAGACATAGGGTGACGGAGCAGGAGGAGAGTGGCAGAGACACAGGATGACGGAGCGGGAGGAGAGTGGCAGAGACACAGGGTGAAAGAGCAGGAGGAGAGTGGCAGAGACACAGGGTGACGGTGCGGGAGGAGAGTGGCAGAGACACTGGGTGACGGAGCGGGAGTGGAGTGGCAGAGACACAGGGTGAAAGAGCAGGAGGAGAGTCGCAGAGACACTGGGTGACAGAGCGGGAGGAGAGTGGCATAGACACAGTGTGATGGAGCAGGAGCAGAGTGGCAGAGACACAGGGTGACGGAGTAGGAGGAGAGTGGCAGAGACACAGGGTGAAAGAGCAGGAGGAGAGTGGCAGAGACACAGGGTGAAAGAGCGGGAGGAGAGTGGCAGAGACACAGGGTGACGGAGCGGGAGGAGAGTGGCAGAGACACTGGGTGACGGAGCGGGAGGAGAGCAGCAGAGACACAGGATGACAGAGCAGGAGGAGAGTGGCAGAGACAAAGGGTGACGGAGCGGGAGGAGAGTGGCAGAGACACAGGGTGACGGAGCAGGAGGAGAGCGGCAGAGACACATGGTGACGGAGCGGGAGGAGAGTGGCAGAGACACAGGGTGACGGAGCAGGAGGAGAGTGGCAGAGACACAGGGTGACGGAGCAGGAGGAGAGCGGCAGAGACACAGGGTGACGGAGCGGGAGGAGACTGGCAGAGACACAGGGTGACGGAGCAGTAGGAGAGTGGCAGAGACACAGGGTGACGGAGCAGGAGGAGAGCGGCAGAGACACAGGGTGACGGAGCGGGAGGAGAGTAGCAGAGACACAGGATGACAGAGCAGGAGGAGAGCGGCAGAGACATAGGGTGACGGAGCTGGAGGAGTGTGGCAGTGACACAGGGTGACGGAGCGGGAGGAGAGTGTCAGAGACACAGGGTGACGGAGCGGGAGGAGCGTGGCAGAGACACAGGGTGACGGAGCAGGAGGAGAGCGGCAGAGACACAGGGTGACGGAGAGGGAGGAGAGTGGCAGAGACACAGGGTGACGGAGCGGGAGGAGAGTGGCAGAGACACAGAGCGACGGAGCGGGAGGAGAGTAGCAGAGACACAGCGTGACGGAGAGGGTTGGGAGTGGCAGAGACACAGGGTGAAAGAGCAGGAGGAGAGTGGCAGAGAAACAGTCTGACAGAGCGGGAGGAGGGTGGCAGAGACACAGGGTGACGGAGCAGGAGGAGAGCGGCAGAGACACAGGGTGACGGAGCGGGAGGAGAGTGGCAGAGACACAGGGTGACGGAGCAGGAGGAGAGTGGCAGAGACACAGGGTGACGGAGCCGGAGGAGAGTGTCAGAGACACAGGGTGACGGAGCGGGAGGAGAGTGTCACAGACACAGGGTGACGGAGCGGGAGGAGAGTGGCAGAGACACAGTCTGACAGAGCGGGAGGAGTGTGGCAGAGACACAGGATGACAGAGCAGGAGGAGAGCGGCAGAGACACAGGGTGACGGAGCGGGTGGAGAGTGGCAGAGACACAGGGTGACGGAGCAGGAGGAGAGTGGCAGAGACACAGGATGACGGAGCGGGTGGGGAGTGGCAGAGACACAGGGTGAAGGAGCGGGAGGAGAGTGGCAGAGACACAGGGTGAAAGAGCGGGAGGAGAGTGGCAGAGACACAGGGTGACGGTGCGGGAGGAGAGTGGCAGAGACACTGGGTGACGGAGCGGGAGGAGAGTAGCAGAGACACAGGATGACGGAGCGGGAGGAGAGTGGCAGAGACACAGGGTGACGGAGCGGGAGGAGAGTGGCAGAGACACAGGGTGACGGAGCGGGATGAGAGTGGCTGAGACACAGGGTGAAGGAGCGGGAGGAGAATGGCAGAGACGCAGGGTGACGGAGTAGGAGGAGAGTGGCAGGGACACAGGGTGACAGAGCGGGAGGAGAGTGGCAGAGACACAGGGTGACGGAGCGGGAGGAGAGTGGCAGAGGCACAGGGTGACGGAGCGGGAGGAGCGTGGCAGAGACACAGGATGACGGAGCGGGAGGAGCGTGGCAGAGCCACAGGATGAAATAGCAGGAGGTGAGTGGCAGAGACACTGGGTGAAATAGCAGGATGTGAGTGGCAGAGACACAGGGTGATGGAACGTGAGGAGAGTGGCAGAGACACAGGGTGAAGGAGCGGGAGGAGAGTGGCAGAGACACAGGGTGACGGAGCGGGAGGAGAGTGGCAGAGACACTGGGTGACGGAGCGGGAGGAGAGTAGCAGAGACACAGGATGACGGAGCGGGAGGAGAGTGGCAGAGACACAGGGTGACGGAGCGGGAGGAGAGTGGCAGAGACACAGGGTGATGGAGCGGGAGGAGAGTGGCTGAGACACAGGGTGAAGGAGCGGGAGGAGAATGGCAGAGACACAGGGTGACGGAGTAGGAGGAGAGTGGCAGGGACACAGGGTGACAGAGCGGGAGGAGAGTGGCAGAGACACAGGGTGACGGAGCGGGAGGAGAGTGGCAGAGGCACAGGGTGACGGAGCGGGAGGAGCGTGGCAGAGACACAGGATGACGGAGCGGGAGGAGCGTGGCAGAGCCACAGGATGAAATAGCAGGAGGTGAGTGGCAGAGACACTGGGTGAAATAGCAGGATGTGAGTGGCAGAGACACAGGGTGATGGAACGTGAGGAGAGTGGCAGAGACACAGGGTGAAGGAGCGGGAGGAGAGTGGCAGAGACACAGGGTGACGGAGCGGGAGGAGAGTGGCAGAGACACAGGGTGACGGAGCGGGAGGAGAGTGGCAGAGACACAGGGTGACGGAGCGGGAGGAGAGTGGCAGAAACACTGGGTGATGGAGCGGTAGGAGAGCAGCAGAGACACAGGATGACAGAGCAGGAGGAGAGTGGCAGAGACACAGGATGACGGAGCAGGAGGAGAGTGGCAGAGACACAGGGAGACCGAGCAGGAGGAGAGTGGCAGAGGCACAGGGTGACGGAGCGGGAGGAGAGTGGCATAGACACAGGGTGACGGAGCAGGAGGAGAGTGGCAGAGACACAGGATGACGGAGCGGGAGGAGAGTGGCAGAGACACAGGGTGAAAGAGCAGGAGGAGAGTGGCAGAGACACAGGGTGACGGTGCGGGAGGAGAGTGGCAGAGACACAGGGTGAAAGAGCAGGACGAGAGTGGCAGAGACACTGGGTGACAGAGCGGGAGGAGAGTGGCATAGACACAGGGTGAAAGAGCAGGAGCAGATTGGCAGAGACACAGGGTGACGGAGTAGGAGGAGAGTGGCAGAGACACAGGGTGAAAGAGCAGTAGGAGAGTGGCAGAGACACAGGGTGAAAGAGCGGGAGGAGAGTGGCAGAGACACAGGGTGACGGAGCGGGAGGAGAGTGGCAGAGAGACAGGGTGACGGAGCGGGAGGAGAGTGGCAGAGACACTGGGTGACGGAGCGGGAGGAGAGCAGCAGAGACACAGGATGACAGAGCAGGAGGAGAGTGGCAGAGACAAAGGGTGACGGAGCGGGAGGAGAGTGGCAGAGACTCAGGATGACAGAGCAGGAGGAGAGTGGCAGAGACACAGGGTGACGGAGCAGGAGGAGAGCGGCAGAGACACATGGTGACGGAGCGGGAGGAGATTGGGAGAGACACAGGGTGACGGAGCGGGAGGAGAGTGGCAGAGACACAGGGTGACGGAGCAGGAGGAGAGTGGCAGAGACACAGGGTGACGGAGCAGGAGGAGAGCGGCAGAGACACAGTGTGACGGAGCGGGAGGAGACTGGCAGAGACACAGGGTGACGGAGCATGAGGAGAGCGGCAGAGACATAGGGTGATGGAGCAGGAGGAGAGTGGCAGTGACACAGTCTGACAGAGCGGGAGGAGAGTGGCACAGACACAGTCTGACAGAGCGGGAGGAGAGCGGCAGAGACACAGTCTGACAGAGCGGGAGCAGAGTGGCAGAGACACAGGATGACCGAGCTGGAGGAGAGCGGCAGAGACACAGTCTGACAGAGCGGGAGCAGAGTGGCAGAGACACAGGATGACGGAGCGGGAGGAGAGGGGCAGAGACACAGGGTGACGGAGCAGGAGGAGAGCGGCAGAGACACAGGGTGACGGAGCGGGAGGAGAGTGGCAGAGACACAGGGTGACGGAGCAGGAGGAGAGCGGCAGAGACACAGGGTGACGGAGCGGGAGGAGAGTAGCAGAGAGACAGGATGACAGAGCAGGGGGAGAGCGGCAGAGACACAGGGTGAAAGAGCAGGAGGAGAGTGGCAGAGACAGAGGGTGAAAGAGCAGGAGGAGAGTGGCAGAGACACAGGGGGACGGAGCGGGAGGAGAACGGCAGAGACACAGGGTGACGGAGCGGGAGGAGAGTGGCAGAGACACAGAGTGACGGAGCGGGAGGAGAGTGGCAGAGACACTGGGTGACGGAGCGGGAGGATAGTGGCAGAGACACAGGATGACAGAGCAGGAGGAGAGTGGCAGAGACAAAGGGTGACGGAGCGGGAGGAGAGTGGCAGAGACTCAGGATGACAGAGCAGGAGGAGATTGGCAGAGACACAGGGTGACGGAGCAGGAGGAGAGCGGCAGAGACACAGGGTGACGGAGCGGGAGGAGAGTGGCAGAGACAATGGGTGACGGAGCGGGAGGAGTGCAGCAGAGACACAGGATGACAGAGCAGGAGGAGAGAGGCAGAGACAAAGGGTGACGGAGCGGGAGGAGAGTGGCAGAGACTCAGGATGACAGAGCAGGAGGAGAGTGGCAGAGACACAGGGTGACGGAGCAGGAGGAGAGCGGCAGAGACACAGGGTGACGGAGCGGGAGGAGAGTGGCAGAAACACAGGGTGACGGAGCAGGAGGAGAGTGGCAGAGACACAGGGTGACGGAGCAGGAGGAGAGCGGCAGAGACACAGGGTGACGGAGCGGGAGGAGACTGGCAGAGACACAGGGTGACGGAGCAGTAGGAGAGTGGCAGAGACACAGGGTGACGGAGCAGGAGGAGAGCGGCAGAGACACAGGGTGACGGAGCGGGAGGAGAGTAGCAGAGACACAGGATGACAGAGCAGGAGGAGAGCGGCAGAGACATAGGGTGACGGAGCAGGAGGAGAGTGGCAGAGACACAGGATGACGGAGCGGGAGGAGAGTGGCAGAGACACAGGGTGAAAGAGCAGGAGGAGAGTGGCAGAGACACAGGGTGACGGTGCGGGAGGAGAGTGGCAGAGACACTGGGTGACGGAGCGGGAGTGGAGTGGCAGAGACACAGGGTGAAAGAGCAGGAGGAGAGTCGCAGAGACACTGGGTGACAGAGCGGGAGGAGAGTGGCATAGACACAGTGTGATGGAGCAGGAGCAGAGTGGCAGAGACACAGGGTGACGGAGTAGGAGGAGAGTGGCAGAGACACAGGGTGAAAGAGCAGGAGGAGAGTGGCAGAGACACAGGGTGAAAGAGCGGGAGGAGAGTGGCAGAGACACAGGGTGACGGAGCGGGAGGAGAGTGGCAGAGACACTGGGTGACGGAGCGGGAGGAGAGCAGCAGAGACACAGGATGACAGAGCAGGAGGAGAGTGGCAGAGACAAAGGGTGACGGAGCGGGAGGAGAGTGGCAGAGACACAGGGTGACGGAGCAGGAGGAGAGCGGCAGAGACACATGGTGACGGAGCGGGAGGAGAGTGGCAGAGACACAGGGTGACGGAGCAGGAGGAGAGTGGCAGAGACACAGGGTGACGGAGCAGGAGGAGAGCGGCAGAGACACAGGGTGACGGAGCGGGAGGAGACTGGCAGAGACACAGGGTGACGGAGCAGT
The DNA here is from genome assembly GCF_047496885.1 of Scyliorhinus torazame. NCBI lineage: Eukaryota > Metazoa > Chordata > Chondrichthyes > Carcharhiniformes > Scyliorhinidae > Scyliorhinus > Scyliorhinus torazame. Next base: position 89,530,247 of record NC_092722.1, read on the forward strand.
AGGAGAGTGGCAGAGACACAGGGTGACGGAGCAGGAGGAGAGCGGCAGAGACACAGGGTGACGGAGCGGGAGGAGAGTAGCAGAGACACAGGATGACAGAGCAGGAGGAGAGCGGCAGAGACATAGGGTGACGGAGCTGGAGGAGTGTGGCAGTGACACAGGGTGACGGAGCGGGAGGAGAGTGTCAGAGACACAGGGTGACGGAGCGGGAGGAGCGTGGCAGAGACACAGGGTGACGGAGCAGGAGGAGAGCGGCAGAGACACAGGGTGACGGAGAGGGAGGAGAGTGGCAGAGACACAGGGTGACGGAGCGGGAGGAGAGTGGCAGAGACACAGAGCGACGGAGCGGGAGGAGAGTAGCAGAGACACAGCGTGACGGAGAGGGTTGGGAGTGGCAGAGACACAGGGTGAAAGAGCAGGAGGAGAGTGGCAGAGAAACAGTCTGACAGAGCGGGAGGAGGGTGGCAGAGACACAGGGTGACGGAGCAGGAGGAGAGCGGCAGAGACACAGGGTGACGGAGCGGGAGGAGAGTGGCAGAGACACAGGGTGACGGAGCAGGAGGAGAGTGGCAGAGACACAGGGTGACGGAGCCGGAGGAGAGTGTCAGAGACACAGGGTGACGGAGCGGGAGGAGAGTGTCACAGACACAGGGTGACGGAGCGGGAGGAGATTGTCAGAGACACAGGGTGACGGGGCGGGAGGAGAGTGGCAGAGACACAGGGTGACGGAGCAGGAGGCGAGCGGCAGAGACACAGGGTGACGGAGCGGGAGGAGAGTAGCAGAGACACAGGATGACAGAGCAGGAGGAGAGTGTCAGAGACACAGGGTGACGGAGCGGGAGGAGAGTGGCAGTGACACAGTCTGACAGAGCGGGAGGAGAGTGGCAGAGACACAGTCTGACAGAGCGGGAGGAGTGTGGCAGAGACACAGGATGACAGAGCAGGAGGAGAGCGGCAGAGACACAGGGTGACGGAGCGGGTGGAGAGTGGCAGAGACACAGGGTGACGGAGCAGGAGGAGAGTGGCAGAGACACAGGATGACGGAGCGGGTGGGGAGTGGCAGAGACACAGGGTGAAGGAGCGGGAGGAGAGTGGCAGAGACACAGGGTGAAAGAGCGGGAGGAGAGTGGCAGAGACACAGGGTGACGGTGCGGGAGGAGAGTGGCAGAGACACTGGGTGACGGAGCGGGAGGAGAGTAGCAGAGACACAGGATGACGGAGCGGGAGGAGAGTGGCAGAGACACAGGGTGACGGAGCGGGAGGAGAGTGGCAGAGACACAGGGTGACGGAGCGGGATGAGAGTGGCTGAGACACAGGGTGAAGGAGCGGGAGGAGAATGGCAGAGACGCAGGGTGACGGAGTAGGAGGAGAGTGGCAGGGACACAGGGTGACAGAGCGGGAGGAGAGTGGCAGAGACACAGGGTGACGGAGCGGGAGGAGAGTGGCAGAGGCACAGGGTGACGGAGCGGGAGGAGCGTGGCAGAGACACAGGATGACGGAGCGGGAGGAGCGTGGCAGAGCCACAGGATGAAATAGCAGGAGGTGAGTGGCAGAGACACTGGGTGAAATAGCAGGATGTGAGTGGCAGAGACACAGGGTGATGGAACGTGAGGAGAGTGGCAGAGACACAGGGTGAAGGAGCGGGAGGAGAGTGGCAGAGACACAGGGTGACGGAGCGGGAGGAGAGTGGCAGAGACACTGGGTGACGGAGCGGGAGGAGAGTAGCAGAGACACAGGATGACGGAGCGGGAGGAGAGTGGCAGAGACACAGGGTGACGGAGCGGGAGGAGAGTGGCAGAGACACAGGGTGATGGAGCGGGAGGAGAGTGGCTGAGACACAGGGTGAAGGAGCGGGAGGAGAATGGCAGAGACACAGGGTGACGGAGTAGGAGGAGAGTGGCAGGGACACAGGGTGACAGAGCGGGAGGAGAGTGGCAGAGACACAGGGTGACGGAGCGGGAGGAGAGTGGCAGAGGCACAGGGTGACGGAGCGGGAGGAGCGTGGCAGAGACACAGGATGACGGAGCGGGAGGAGCGTGGCAGAGCCACAGGATGAAATAGCAGGAGGTGAGTGGCAGAGACACTGGGTGAAATAGCAGGATGTGAGTGGCAGAGACACAGGGTGATGGAACGTGAGGAGAGTGGCAGAGACACAGGGTGAAGGAGCGGGAGGAGAGTGGCAGAGACACAGGGTGACGGAGCGGGAGGAGAGTGGCAGAGACACAGGGTGACGGAGCGGGAGGAGAGTGGCAGAGACACAGGGTGACGGAGCGGGAGGAGAGTGGCAGAAACACTGGGTGATGGAGCGGTAGGAGAGCAGCAGAGACACAGGATGACAGAGCAGGAGGAGAGTGGCAGAGACACAGGATGACGGAGCAGGAGGAGAGTGGCAGAGACACAGGGAGACCGAGCAGGAGGAGAGTGGCAGAGGCACAGGGTGACGGAGCGGGAGGAGAGTGGCATAGACACAGGGTGACGGAGCAGGAGGAGAGTGGCAGAGACACAGGATGACGGAGCGGGAGGAGAGTGGCAGAGACACAGGGTGAAAGAGCAGGAGGAGAGTGGCAGAGACACAGGGTGACGGTGCGGGAGGAGAGTGGCAGAGACACAGGGTGAAAGAGCAGGACGAGAGTGGCAGAGACACTGGGTGACAGAGCGGGAGGAGAGTGGCATAGACACAGGGTGAAAGAGCAGGAGCAGATTGGCAGAGACACAGGGTGACGGAGTAGGAGGAGAGTGGCAGAGACACAGGGTGAAAGAGCAGTAGGAGAGTGGCAGAGACACAGGGTGAAAGAGCGGGAGGAGAGTGGCAGAGACACAGGGTGACGGAGCGGGAGGAGAGTGGCAGAGAGACAGGGTGACGGAGCGGGAGGAGAGTGGCAGAGACACTGGGTGACGGAGCGGGAGGAGAGTAGCAGAGACACAGGATGACAGAGCAGGAGGAGAGTGGCAGAGACAAAGGGTGACGGAGCGGGAGGAGAGTGGCAGAGACTCAGGATGACAGAGCAGGAGGAGAGTGGCAGAGACACAGGGTGACGGAGCAGGAGGAGAGCGGCAGAGACACATGGTGACGGAGCGGGAGGAGATTGGGAGAGACACAGGGTGACGGAGCGGGAGGAGAGTGGCAGAGACACAGGGTGACGGAGCAGGAGGAGAGTGGCAGAGACACAGGGTGACGGAGCAGGAGGAGAGCGGCAGAGACACAGTGTGACGGAGCGGGAGGAGACTGGCAGAGACACAGGGTGACGGAGCATGAGGAGAGCGGCAGAGACATAGGGTGATGGAGCAGGAGGAGAGTGGCAGTGACACAGTCTGACAGAGCGGGAGGAGAGTGGCACAGACACAGTCTGACAGAGCGGGAGGAGAGCGGCAGAGACACAGTCTGACAGAGCGGGAGCAGAGTGGCAGAGACACAGGATGACCGAGCTGGAGGAGAGCGGCAGAGACACAGTCTGACAGAGCGGGAGCAGAGTGGCAGAGACACAGGATGACGGAGCGGGAGGAGAGGGGCAGAGACACAGGGTGACGGAGCAGGAGGAGAGCGGCAGAGACACAGGGTGACGGAGCGGGAGGAGAGTGGCAGAGACACAGGGTGACGGAGCAGGAGGAGAGCGGCAGAGACACAGGGTGACGGAGCGGGAGGAGAGTAGCAGAGAGACAGGATGACAGAGCAGGGGGAGAGCGGCAGAGACACAGGGTGAAAGAGCAGGAGGAGAGTGGCAGAGACAGAGGGTGAAAGAGCAGGAGGAGAGTGGCAGAGACACAGGGGGACGGAGCGGGAGGAGAACGGCAGAGACACAGGGTGACGGAGCGGGAGGAGAGTGGCAGAGACACAGAGTGACGGAGCGGGAGGAGAGTGGCAGAGACACTGGGTGACGGAGCGGGAGGATAGTGGCAGAGACACAGGATGACAGAGCAGGAGGAGAGTGGCAGAGACAAAGGGTGACGGAGCGGGAGGAGAGTGGCAGAGACTCAGGATGACAGAGCAGGAGGAGATTGGCAGAGACACAGGGTGACGGAGCAGGAGGAGAGCGGCAGAGACACATGGTGACGGAGCGGGAGGAGAGTGGCAGAGACACAGGGTGAAGGAGCGGGAGGAGTGTGGCAGAGACACAGGGTGACGGAGCGGGAGGAGAGTGGCAGAGACACAGGGTGACGGAGCGGGAGGAGAGTGGCAGAGACACAGGGTGACGGAGCTGTAGGACAGTGGCAGAGACACAGGGTGACGGAGCGGGAGGAGAGTGGCAGAGACACAGGGTGACGGAGTGGGAGGAGATTGGCAGAGACACAGGGTGACGGAGCAGGAGGAGAGCGGCAGAGACACAGGGTGACGGAGCGGGAGGAGAGTAGCAGAGACACAGGATGACAGAGCGAGAGGAGAGTGGCAGTGACACAGTCTGACAGAGCGGGAGGAGAGTGGCAGAGACACAGGATGACCGAGCGGGAGGAGAGTGCCAGAGACACAGGATGACAGAGCGGGAGGAGTGTGGAAGGGACACAGGATGACAGAGCAGGAGGAGAGCGGCAGAGTCACAGATTGACGGAGCGGGAGGAGAGTGGCAGAGACACAGGGTGATGGAGCTGGAGGAGAGTGGCAGAGACACTGGGTGACGGAGCGGGAGGAGAGTAGCAGAGACACAGGATGACAGAGCAGGAGGAGAGCGGGAGAAACACAGGGTGACGGAGCAGGAGGAGAGCGGCAGAGACACAGGATGACGGAGCGGGTGGGGAGTGGCAGAGACACAGGGTGACGGAGCGGGAGGAGAGTGGCAGAGACACAGGGTGAAGGAGCGGGAGGAGAGTGGCAGAGACACAGGGTGACAGAGCGGGTGGGGAGTGGCATAGATACAGGGTGAAGGAGCGGGAGGAGAGTGGCAGAGACACAGGGTGAAAGAGAGGGAGGAGAGTGGCAGAGACACAGGGTGACGGAGCGGGAGGAGATTGGCAGAGACACTGGGTGACGGAACGGGAGGAGAGTAGCAGAGACACAGGATGACGGATCGGGAGGAGAGTGGCAGAGACACAGGGTGACGGAGCGGGAGGAGAGTGGCAGAGACACAGGGTGACGGAGCAGCAGGAGAGTGGCAGAGACACAGGGTGACGGAGCGGTAGGAGACTAGCAGAGACACAGGGTGAAAGAGCAGGAGGAGAGTGGCAGAGACACAGGGTGACGGAGAAGGAGGAGAGTGGCAGAGACACAGGGTGAAAGAGCAGGAGGAGAGTGGCAGAGACACAGGGTGAAGGAGCGGGAGGAGAGTGGCAGAGACACAGGGTGACGGAGCGGGAGGAGAGTGGCAGAGACACTGGGTGATGGAGCGGTAGGAGAGCAGCAGAGACACAGGATGACAGAGCAGGAGGATAGTGGCAGAGACACAGGATGACGGAGCAGGAGGAGAGTGGCAGAGACACAGGGAGACGGAGCAGGAGGAGAGTGGCAGAGGCACAGGGTGACGGAGCGGGAGGAGAGTGGCATAGACACAGGGTGACGGAGCAGGAGGAGAGTGGCAGAGACACAGGATGACGGAGCGGGAGGAGAGTGGCAGAGACACAGGGTGAAAGAGCAGGAGGAGAGTGGCAGAGACACAGGGTGTCGGTGCGGGAGGAGAGTGGCAGAGACACAGGGTGAAAGAGCAGGAGGAGAGTGGCAGAGACACTGGGTGACAGAGCGGGAGAAGAGTGGCATAGATACAGGGTGAAAGAGCAGGAGCAGATTGGCAGAGACACAGGGTGACGGAGTAGGAGGAGAGTGGCAGAGACACAGGGTGAAAGAGCAGGAGGAGAGTGGCAGAGACACAGGGTGAAAGAGCGGGAGGAGAGTGGCAGAGACACAGGGTGACGGAGCGGGAGGAGAGTTGCAGAGACACAGGATGACAGAGCGGGAGGAGAGTGGCAGTGACACAGTCTGACAGAGCGGGAGGAGAGTGGCAGAGACACAGGATGACCGAGCGGGAGGAGAGTGGCAGAGACATAGGATGACAGAGCGGGAGGAGTGTGGAAGGGACACAGGATGACAGAGCAGGAGGAGAGCGGCAGAGTCACAGATTGACGGAGCGGGAGGAGAGTGGCAGAGACACAGGGTGATGGAGCTGGAGGAGAGTGGCAGAGACACTGGGTGACGGAGCGGGAGGAGAGTAGCAGAGACACAGGATGACAGAGCAGGAGGAGAGCGGGAGAAACACAGGGTGACGGAGCAGGAGGAGAGTGGCAGAGACACAGGATGACGGAGCGGGTGGGGAGTGGCAGAGACACAGGGTGACGGAGCGGGAGGAGAGTGGCAGAGACACAGGGTGACGGAGCGGGAGGAGAGTGGCAGAGACACAGGGTGACAGAGCGGGTGGGGAGTGGCATAGATACAGGGTGAAGGAGCGGGAGGAGAGTGGCAGAGACACAGGGTGAAAGAGAGGGAGGAGAGTGGCAGAGACACAGGGTGACGGAGCGGGAGGAGATTGGCAGAGACACTGGGTGACGGAACGGGAGGAGAGTAGCAGAGACACAGGATGACGGATCGGGAGGAGAGTGGCAGAGACAGAGGGTGACGGAGCGGGAGGAGAGTGGCAGAGACACAGGGTGACGGAGCAGCAGGAGAGTGGCAGAGACACAGGGTGACGGAGCGGTAGGAGACTAGCAGAGACACAGGGTGAAAGAGCAGGAGGAGAGTGGCAGAGACACAGGGTGACGGAGAAGGAGGAGAGTGGCAGAGACACAGGGTGAAAGAGCAGGAGGAGAGTGGCAGAGACACAGGGTGAAGGAGCGGGAGGAGAGTGGCAGAGACACAGGGTGACGGAGCGGGAGGAGAGTGGCAGAGACACTGGGTGATGGAGCGGTAGGAGAGCAGCAGAGACACAGGATGACAGAGCAGGAGGATAGTGGCAGAGACACAGGATGACGGAGCAGGAGGAGAGTGGCAGAGACACAGGGAGACGGAGCAGGAGGAGAGTGGCAGAGGCACAGGGTGACGGAGCGGGAGGAGAGTGGCATAGACACAGGGTGACGGAGCAGGAGGAGAGTGGCAGAGACACAGGATGACGGAGCGGGAGGAGAGTGGCAGAGACACAGGATGAAAGAGCAGGAGGAGAGTGGCAGAGACACAGGGTGTCGGTGCGGGAGGAGAGTGGCAGAGACACAGGGTGAAAGAGCAGGAGGAGAGTGGCAGAGACACTGGGTGACAGAGCGGGAGAAGAGTGGCATAGATACAGGGTGAAAGAGCAGGAGCAGATTGGCAGAGACACAGGGTGACGGAGTAGGAGGAGAGTGGCAGAGACACAGGGTGAAAGAGCAGGAGGAGAGTGGCAGAGACACAGGGTGAAAGAGCGGGAGGAGAGTAGCAGAGACACAGGATGACGGAGCGGGAGGAGAGTGGCAGAGACACAGGGTGACGGAGCGGGAGGAGAGTGGCAGAGACACAGGATGACGGAGCGGGAGGAGAGTGGCTGAGACACAGGGTGAAGGAGCGGGAGGAGAATGGCAGAGACACAGGGTGACGGAGTAGGAGGAGAGTGGCAGGGACACAGGGTGACAGAGCGGGAGGAGAGTGGCAGAGACACAGGGTGACGGAGCGGGAGGAGAGTGGCAGAGGCACAGGGTGACGGAGCGGGAGGAGCGTGGCAGAGACACAGGATGACGGAGCGGGAGGAGCGTGGCAGAGCCACAGGATGAAATAGCAGGAGGTGAGTGGCAGAGACACTGGGTGAAATAGCAGGATGTGAGTGGCAGAGACACAGGGTGATGGAACGTGAGGAGAGTGGCAGAGACACAGGGTGAAGGAGCGGGAGGAGAGTGGCAGAGACACAGGGTGACGGAGCGGGAGGAGAGTGGCAGAGACACTGGGTGACGGAGCGGGAGGAGAGTAGCAGAGACACAGGGTGACGGAGCAGGAGGAGAGTGGCAGAGACACTGGGTGACGGAGCGGGAGGAGAGTGGCAGAGACACAGGGTGACGGAGCAGGAGGAGAGTGGCAGAGACACAGGATGACGGAGCGGGAGGAGAGTGGCAGAGACACAGGGTGAAAGAGCAGGAGGAGAGTGGCAGAGACACAGGGTGACGGTGCGGGAGGAGAGTGGCAGAGACACTGGGTGACGGAGCGGGAGTGGAGTGGCAGAGACACAGGGTGAAAGAGCAGGAGGAGAGTGGCAGAGACACTGGGTGACAGAGCGGGAGGAGAGTGGCATAGACGCAGTGTGATGGAGCACGAGCAGAGTGGCAGAGACACAGGGTGACGGAGTAGGAGGAGAGTGGCAAAGACACAGGGTGAAAGAGCAGGAGGAGAGTGGCAGAGACACAGGGTGAAAGAGCGGGAGGAGAGTGGCAGAGACACAGGGTGACGGAGCGGGAGGAGAGTGGCAGAGACAATGGGTGACGGAGCGGGAGGAGTGCAGCAGAGACACAGGATGACAGAGCAGGAGGAGAGAGGCAGAGACAAAGGGTGACGGAGCGGGAGGAGAGTGGCAGAGACTCAGGATGACAGAGCGGGAGGAGTGCAGCAGAGACACAGGATGACAGAGCAGGAGGAGAGAGGCAGAGACAAAGGGTGACGGAGCGGGAGGAGAGTGGCAGAGACTCAGGATGACAGAGCAGGAGGAGAGTGGCAGAGACACAGGGTGACGGAGCAGGAGGAGAGCGGCAGAGACACAGGGTGACGGAGCGGGAGGAGAGTGGCAGAAACACAGGGTGACGGAGCAGGAGGAGAGTGGCAGAGACACAGGGTGACGGAGCAGGAGGAGAGCGGCAGAGACACAGGGTGACGGAGCGGGAGGAGACTGGCAGAGACACAGGGTGACGGAGCAGTAGGAGAGTGGCAGAGACACAGGGTGACGGAGCAGGAGGAGAGCGGCAGAGACACAGGGTGACGGAGCGGGAGGAGAGTAGCAGAGACACAGGATGACAGAGCAGGAGGAGAGCGGCAGAGACATAGGGTGACGGAGCAGGAGGAGAGTGGCAGAGACACAGGATGACGGAGCGGGAGGAGAGTGGCAGAGACACAGGGTGAAAGAGCAGGAGGAGAGTGGCAGAGACACAGGGTGACGGTGCGGGAGGAGAGTGGCAGAGACACTGGGTGACGGAGCGGGAGTGGAGTGGCAGAGACACAGGGTGAAAGAGCAGGAGGAGAGTCGCAGAGACACTGGGTGACAGAGCGGGAGGAGAGTGGCATAGACACAGTGTGATGGAGCAGGAGCAGAGTGGCAGAGACACAGGGTGACGGAGTAGGAGGAGAGTGGCAGAGACACAGGGTGAAAGAGCAGGAGGAGAGTGGCAGAGACACAGGGTGAAAGAGCGGGAGGAGAGTGGCAGAGACACAGGGTGACGGAGCGGGAGGAGAGTGGCAGAGACACTGGGTGACGGAGCGGGAGGAGAGCAGCAGAGACACAGGATGACAGAGCAGGAGGAGAGTGGCAGAGACAAAGGGTGACGGAGCGGGAGGAGAGTGGCAGAGACACAGGGTGACGGAGCAGGAGGAGAGCGGCAGAGACACATGGTGACGGAGCGGGAGGAGAGTGGCAGAGACACAGGGTGACGGAGCAGGAGGAGAGTGGCAGAGACACAGGGTGACGGAGCAGGAGGAGAGCGGCAGAGACACAGGGTGACGGAGCGGGAGGAGACTGGCAGAGACACAGGGTGACGGAGCAGTAGGAGAGTGGCAGAGACACAGGGTGACGGAGCAGGAGGAGAGCGGCAGAGACACAGGGTGACGGAGCGGGAGGAGAGTAGCAGAGACACAGGATGACAGAGCAGGAGGAGAGCGGCAGAGACATAGGGTGACGGAGCGGGAGGAGTGTGGCAGTGACACAGGGTGACGGAGCGGGAGGAGAGTGTCAGAGACACAGGGTGACGGAGCGGGAGGAGCGTGGCAGAGACACAGGGTGACGGAGCAGGAGGAGAGCGGCAGAGACACAGGGTGACGGAGAGGGAGGAGAGTGGCAGAGACACAGGGTGACGGAGCGGGAGGAGAGTGGCAGAGACACAGAGCGACGGAGCGGGAGGAGAGTAGCAGAGACACAGCGTGACGGAGAGGGTGGGGAGTGGCAGAGACACAGGGTGAAAGAGCAGGAGGAGAGTGGCAGAGAAACAGTCTGACAGAGCGGGAGGAGGGTGGCAGAGACACAGGGTGACGGAGCAGGAGGAGAGCGGCAGAGACACAGGGTGACGGAGCGGGAGGAGAGTGGCAGAGACACAGGGTGACGGAGCAGGAGGAGAGTGGCAGAGACACAGGGTGACGGAGCGGGAGGAGAGTGTCAGAGACACAGGGTGACGGAGCGGGAGGAGAGTGTCACAGACACAGGGTGACGGAGCGGGAGGAGATTGTCAGAGACACAGGGTGACGGGGCGGGAGGAGAGTGGCAGAGACACAGGGTGACGGAGCAGGAGGAGAGCGGCAGAGACACAGGGTGACGGAGCGGGAGGAGAGTAGCAGAGACACAGGATGACAGAGCAGGAGGAGAGCGGCAGAGACACAGGGTGACGGAGCGGGAGGAGAGTGGCAGTGACACAGTCTGACAGAGCGGGAGGAGAGTGGCAGAGACACAGTCTGACAGAGCGGGAGGAGTGTGGCAGAGACACAGGATGACAGAGCAGGAGGAGAGCGGCAGAGACACAGGGTGACGGAGCGGGTGGAGAGTGGCAGAGACACAGGGTGACGGAGCAGGAGGACAGTGGCAGAGACACAGGATGACGGAGCGGGTGGGGAGTGGCAGAGACACAGGGTGAAGGAGCGGGAGGAGAGTGGCAGAGACACAGGGTGAAAGAGCGGGAGGAGAGTGGCAGAGACACAGGGTGACGATGCGGGAGGAGAGTGGCAGAGACACTGGGTGACGGAGCGGGAGGAGAGTAGCAGAGACACAGGATGACGGAGCGGGAGGAGAGTGGCAGAGACACAGGGTGACGGAGCGGGAGGAGAGTGGCAGAGACACAGGGTGACGGAGCGGGAGGAGAGTGGCTGAGACACAGGGTGAAGGAGCGGGAGGAGAATGGCAGAGACACAGGGTGACGGAGTAGGAGGAGAGTGGCAGGGACACAGGGTGACAGAGCGGGAGGAGAGTGGCAGAGACACAGGGTGACGGAGCGGGAGGAGAGTGGCAGAGGCACAGGGTGACGGAGCGGGAGGAGCGTGGCAGAGACACAGGATGACGGAGCGGGAGGAGCGTGGCAGAGCCACAGGATGAAATAGCAGGAGGTGAGTGGCAGAGACACTGGGTGAAATAGCAGGATGTGAGTGGCAGAGACACAGGGTGATGGAACGTGAGGAGAGTGGCAGAGACACAGGGTGAAGGAGCGGGAGGAGAGTGGCAGAGACACAGGGTGACGGAGCGGGAGGAGAGTGGCAGAGACACTGGGTGACGGAGCGGGAGGAGAGTAGCAGAGACACAGGATGACGGAGCGGGAGGAGAGTGGCAGAGACACAGGGTGACGGAGCGGGAGGAGAGTGGCAGAGACACAGGGTGACGGAGCGGGAGGAGAGTGGCTGAGACACAGGGTGAAGGAGCGGGAGGAGAATGGCAGAGACACAGGGTGACGGAGTAGGAGGAGAGTGGCAGGGACACAGGGTGACAGAGCGGGAGGAGAGTGGCAGAGACACAGGGTGACGGAGCGGGAGGAGAGTGGCAGAGGCACAGGGTGACGGAGCGGGAGGAGCGTGGCAGAGACACAGGATGACGGAGCGGGAGGAGCGTGGCAGAGCCACAGGATGAAATAGCAGGAGGTGAGTGGCAGAGACACTGGGTGAAATAGCAGGATGTGAGTGGCAGAGACACAGGGTGATGGAACGTGAGGAGAGTGGCAGAGACACAGGGTGAAGGAGCGGGAGGAGAGTGGCAGAGACACAGGGTGACGGAGCGGGAGGAGAGTGGCAGAGACACAGGGTGACGGAGCGGGAGGAGAGTGGCAGAGACACAGGGTGACGGAGCGGGAGGAGAGTGGCAGAAACACTGGGTGATGGAGCGGTAGGAGAGCAGCAGAGACACAGGATGACAGAGCAGGAGGAGAGTGGCAGAGACACAGGATGACGGAGCAGGAGGAGAGTGGCAGAGAAACAGTCTGACAGAGCGGGAGGAGGGTGGCAGAGACACAGGGTGACGGAGCAGGAGGAGAGCGGCAGAGACACAGGGTGACGGAGCGGGAGGAGAGTGGCAGAGACACAGGGTGACGGAGCAGGAGGAGAGTGGCAGAGACACAGGGTGACGGAGCGGGAGGAGAGTGTCAGAGACACAGGGTGACGGAGCGGGAGGAGAGTGTCACAGACACAGGGTGACGGAGCGGGAGGAGATTGTCAGAGACACAGGGTGACGGGGCGGGAGGAGAGTGGCAGAGACACAGGGTGACGGAGCAGGAGGAGAGCGGCAGAGACACAGGGTGACGGAGCGGGAGGAGAGTAGCAGAGACACAGGATGACAGAGCAGGAGGAGAGCGGCAGAGACACAGGGTGACGGAGCGGGAGGAGAGTGGCAGTGACACAGTCTGACAGAGCGGGAGGAGAGTGGCAGAGACACAGTCTGACAGAGCGGGAGGAGTGTGGCAGAGACACAGGATGACAGAGCAGGAGGAGAGCGGCAGAGACACAGGGTGACGGAGCGGGTGGAGAGTGGCAGAGACACAGGGTGACGGAGCAGGAGGACAGTGGCAGAGACACAGGATGACGGAGCGGGTGGGGAGTGGCAGAGACACAGGGTGAAGGAGCGGGAGGAGAGTGGCAGAGACACAGGGTGAAAGAGCGGGAGGAGAGTGGCAGAGACACAGGGTGACGATGCGGGAGGAGAGTGGCAGAGACACTGGGTGACGGAGCGGGAGGAGAGTAGCAGAGACACAGGATGACGGAGCGGGAGGAGAGTGGCAGAGACACAGGGTGACGGAGCGGGAGGAGAGTGGCAGAGACACAGGGTGACGGAGCGGGAGGAGAGTGGCTGAGACACAGGGTGAAGGAGCGGGAGGAGAATGGCAGAGACACAGGGTGACGGAGTAGGAGGAGAGTGGCAGGGACACAGGGTGACAGAGCGGGAGGAGAGTGGCAGAGACACAGGGTGACGGAGCGGGAGGAGAGTGGCAGAGGCACAGGGTGACGGAGCGGGAGGAGCGTGGCAGAGACACAGGATGACGGAGCGGGAGGAGCGTGGCAGAGCCACAGGATGAAATAGCAGGAGGTGAGTGGCAGAGACACTGGGTGAAATAGCAGGATGTGAGTGGCAGAGACACAGGGTGATGGAACGTGAGGAGAGTGGCAGAGACACAGGGTGAAGGAGCGGGAGGAGAGTGGCAGAGACACAGGGTGACGGAGCGGGAGGAGAGTGGCAGAGACACTGGGTGACGGAGCGGGAGGAGAGTAGCAGAGACACAGGATGACGGAGCGGGAGGAGAGTGGCAGAGACACAGGGTGACGGAGCGGGAGGAGAGTGGCAGAGACACAGGGTGACGGAGCGGGAGGAGAGTGGCTGAGACACAGGGTGAAGGAGCGGGAGGAGAATGGCAGAGACACAGGGTGACGGAGTAGGAGGAGAGTGGCAGGGACACAGGGTGACAGAGCGGGAGGAGAGTGGCAGAGACACAGGGTGACGGAGCGGGAGGAGAGTGGCAGAGGCACAGGGTGACGGAGCGGGAGGAGCGTGGCAGAGACACAGGATGACGGAGCGGGAGGAGCGTGGCAGAGCCACAGGATGAAATAGCAGGAGGTGAGTGGCAGAGACACTGGGTGAAATAGCAGGATGTGAGTGGCAGAGACACAGGGTGATGGAACGTGAGGAGAGTGGCAGAGACACAGGGTGAAGGAGCGGGAGGAGAGTGGCAGAGACACAGGGTGACGGAGCGGGAGGAGAGTGGCAGAGACACAGGGTGACGGAGCGGGAGGAGAGTGGCAGAGACACAGGGTGACGGAGCGGGAGGAGAGTGGCAGAAACACTGGGTGATGGAGCGGTAGGAGAGCAGCAGAGACACAGGATGACAGAGCAGGAGGAGAGTGGCAGAGACACAGGATGACGGAGCAGGAGGAGAGTGGCAGAGACACAGGGAGACCGAGCAGGAGGAGAGTGGCAGAGGCACAGGGTGACGGAGCGGGAGGAGAGTGGCATAGACACAGGGTGACGGAGCAGGAGGAGAGTGGCAGAGACACAGGATGACGGAGCGGGAGGAGAGTGGCAGAGACACAGGGTGAAAGAGCAGGAGGAGAGTGGCAGAGACACAGGGTGACGGTGCGGGAGGAGAGTGGCAGAGACACAGGGTGAAAGAGCAGGACGAGAGTGGCAGAGACACTGGGTGACAGAGCGGGAGGAGAGTGGCATAGACACAGGGTGAAAGAGCAGGAGCAGATTGGCAGAGACACAGGGTGACGGAGTAGGAGGAGAGTGGCAGAGACACAGGGTGAAAGAGCAGGAGGAGAGTGGCAGAGACACAGGGTGAAAGAGCGGGAGGAGAGTGGCAGAGACACAGGGTGACGGAGCGGGAGGAGAGTGGCAGAGAGACAGGGTGACGGAGCGGGAGGAGAGTGGCAGAGACACTGGGTGACGGAGCGGGAGGAGAGCAGCAGAGACACAGGATGACAGAGCAGGAGGAGAGTGGCAGAGACAAAGGGTGACGGAGCGGGAGGAGAGTGGCAGAGACTCAGGATGACAGAGCAGGAGGAGAGTGGCAGAGACACAGGGTGACGGAGCAGGAGGAGAGCGGCAGAGACACATGGTGACGGAGCGGGAGGAGATTGGGAGAGACACAGGGTGACGGAGCGGGAGGAGAGTGGCAGAGACACAGGGTGACGGAGCAGGAGGAGAGTGGCAGAGACACAGGGTGACGGAGCAGGAGGAGAGCGGCAGAGACACAGTGTGACGGAGCGGGAGGAGACTGGCAGAGACACAGGGTGACGGAGCATGAGGAGAGCGGCAGAGACATAGGGTGATGGAGCAGGAGGAGAGTGGCAGTGACACAGTCTGACAGAGCGGGAGGAGAGTGGCACAGACACAGTCTGACAGAGCGGGAGGAGAGCGGCAGAGACACAGTCTGACAGAGCGGGAGCAGAGTGGCAGAGACACAGGATGACCGAGCTGGAGGAGAGCGGCAGAGACACAGTCTGACAGAGCGGGAGCAGAGTGGCAGAGACACAGGATGACGGAGCGGGAGGAGAGGGGCAGAGACACAGGGTGACGGAGCAGGAGGAGAGCGGCAGAGACACAGGGTGACGGAGCGGGAGGAGAGTGGCAGAGACACAGGGTGACGGAGCAGGAGGAGAGCGGCAGAGACACAGGGTGACGGAGCGGGAGGAGAGTAGCAGAGAGACAGGATGACAGAGCAGGGGGAGAGCGGCAGAGACACAGGGTGAAAGAGCAGGAGGAGAGTGGCAGAGACAGAGGGTGAAAGAGCAGGAGGAGAGTGGCAGAGACACAGGGGGACGGAGCGGGAGGAGAACGGCAGAGACACAGGGTGACGGAGCGGGAGGAGAGTGGCAGAGACACAGAGTGACGGAGCGGGAGGAGAGTGGCAGAGACACTGGGTGACGGAGCGGGAGGATAGTGGCAGAGACACAGGATGACAGAGCAGGAGGAGAGTGGCAGAGACAAAGGGTGACGGAGCGGGAGGAGAGTGGCAGAGACTCAGGATGACAGAGCAGGAGGAGATTGGCAGAGACACAGGGTGACGGAGCAGGAGGAGAGCGGCAGAGACACATGGTGACGGAGCGGGAGGAGAGTGGCAGAGACACAGGGTGAAGGAGCGGGAGGAGTGTGGCAGAGACACAGGGTGACGGAGCGGGAGGAGAGTGGCAGAGACACAGGGTGACGGAGCGGGAGGAGAGTGGCAGAGACACAGGGTGACGGAGCAGTAGGACAGTGGCAGAGACACAGGGTGACGGAGCGGGAGGAGAGTGGCAGAGACACAGGGTGACGGAGTGGGAGGAGAGTGGCAGAGACACAGGGTGACGGAGCAGGAGGAGAGCGGCAGAGACACAGGGTGACGGAGCGGGAGGAGAGTAGCAGAGACACAGGATGACAGAGCGGGAGGAGAGTGGCAGTGACACAGTCTGACAGAGCGGGAGGAGAGTGGCAGAGACACAGGATGACCGAGCGGGAGGAGAGTGCCAGAGACACAGGATGACAGAGCGGGAGGAGTGTGGAAGGGACACAGGATGACAGAGCAGGAGGAGAGCGGCAGAGTCACAGATTGACGGAGCGGGAGGAGAGTGGCAGAGACACAGGGTGATGGAGCTGGAGGAGAGTGGCAGAGACACTGGGTGACGGAGCGGGAGGAGAGTAGCAGAGACACAGGATGACAGAGCAGGAGGAGAGCGGCAGAGACATAGGGTGACGGAGCGGGAGGAGTGTGGCAGTGACACAGGGTGACGGAGCGGGAGGAGAGTGTCAGAGACACAGGGTGACGGAGCGGGAGGAGCGTGGCAGAGACACAGGGTGACGGAGCAGGAGGAGAGCGGCAGAGACACAGGGTGACGGAGAGGGAGGAGAGTGGCAGAGACACAGGGTGACGGAGCGGGAGGAGAGTGGCAGAGACACAGAGCGACGGAGCGGGAGGAGAGTAGCAGAGACACAGCGTGACGGAGAGGGTGGGGAGTGGCAGAGACACAGGGTGAAAGAGCAGGAGGAGAGTGGCAGAGAAACAGTCTGACAGAGCGGGAGGAGGGTGGCAGAGACACAGGGTGACGGAGCAGGAGGAGAGCGGCAGAGACACAGGGTGACGGAGCGGGAGGAGAGTGGCAGAGACACAGGGTGACGGAGCAGGAGGAGAGTGGCAGAGACACAGGGTGACGGAGCGGGAGGAGAGTGTCAGAGACACAGGGTGACGGAGCGGGAGGAGAGTGTCACAGACACAGGGTGACGGAGCGGGAGGAGATTGTCAGAGACACAGGGTGACGGGGCGGGAGGAGAGTGGCAGAGACACAGGGTGACGGAGCAGGAGGAGAGCGGCAGAGACACAGGGTGACGGAGCGGGAGGAGAGTAGCAGAGACACAGGATGACAGAGCAGGAGGAGAGCGGCAGAGACACAGGGTGACGGAGCGGGAGGAGAGTGGCAGTGACACAGTCTGACAGAGCGGGAGGAGAGTGGCAGAGACACAGTCTGACAGAGCGGGAGGAGTGTGGCAGAGACACAGGATGACAGAGCAGGAGGAGAGCGGCAGAGACACAGGGTGACGGAGCGGGTGGAGAGTGGCAGAGACACAGGGTGACGGAGCAGGAGGACAGTGGCAGAGACACAGGATGACGGAGCGGGTGGGGAGTGGCAGAGACACAGGGTGAAGGAGCGGGAGGAGAGTGGCAGAGACACAGGGTGAAAGAGCGGGAGGAGAGTGGCAGAGACACAGGGTGACGATGCGGGAGGAGAGTGGCAGAGACACTGGGTGACGGAGCGGGAGGAGAGTAGCAGAGACACAGGATGACGGAGCGGGAGGAGAGTGGCAGAGACACAGGGTGACGGAGCGGGAGGAGAGTGGCAGAGACACAGGGTGACGGAGCGGGAGGAGAGTGGCTGAGACACAGGGTGAAGGAGCGGGAGGAGAATGGCAGAGACACAGGGTGACGGAGTAGGAGGAGAGTGGCAGGGACACAGGGTGACAGAGCGGGAGGAGAGTGGCAGAGACACAGGGTGACGGAGCGGGAGGAGAGTGGCAGAGGCACAGGGTGACGGAGCGGGAGGAGCGTGGCAGAGACACAGGATGACGGAGCGGGAGGAGCGTGGCAGAGCCACAGGATGAAATAGCAGGAGGTGAGTGGCAGAGACACTGGGTGAAATAGCAGGATGTGAGTGGCAGAGACACAGGGTGATGGAACGTGAGGAGAGTGGCAGAGACACAGGGTGAAGGAGCGGGAGGAGAGTGGCAGAGACACAGGGTGACGGAGCGGGAGGAGAGTGGCAGAGACACTGGGTGACGGAGCGGGAGGAGAGTAGCAGAGACACAGGATGACGGAGCGGGAGGAGAGTGGCAGAGACACAGGGTGACGGAGCGGGAGGAGAGTGGCAGAGACACAGGGTGACGGAGCGGGAGGAGAGTGGCTGAGACACAGGGTGAAGGAGCGGGAGGAGAATGGCAGAGACACAGGGTGACGGAGTAGGAGGAGAGTGGCAGGGACACAGGGTGACAGAGCGGGAGGAGAGTGGCAGAGACACAGGGTGACGGAGCGGGAGGAGAGTGGCAGAGGCACAGGGTGACGGAGCGGGAGGAGCGTGGCAGAGACACAGGATGACGGAGCGGGAGGAGCGTGGCAGAGCCACAGGATGAAATAGCAGGAGGTGAGTGGCAGAGACACTGGGTGAAATAGCAGGATGTGAGTGGCAGAGACACAGGGTGATGGAACGTGAGGAGAGTGGCAGAGACACAGGGTGAAGGAGCGGGAGGAGAGTGGCAGAGACACAGGGTGACGGAGCGGGAGGAGAGTGGCAGAGACACAGGGTGACGGAGCGGGAGGAGAGTGGCAGAGACACAGGGTGACGGAGCGGGAGGAGAGTGGCAGAAACACTGGGTGATGGAGCGGTAGGAGAGCAGCAGAGACACAGGATGACAGAGCAGGAGGAGAGTGGCAGAGACACAGGATGACGGAGCAGGAGGAGAGTGGCAGAGACACAGGGAGACCGAGCAGGAGGAGAGTGGCAGAGGCACAGGGTGACGGAGCGGGAGGAGAGTGGCATAGACACAGGGTGACGGAGCAGGAGGAGAGTGGCAGAGACACAGGATGACGGAGCGGGAGGAGAGTGGCAGAGACACAGGGTGAAAGAGCAGGAGGAGAGTGGCAGAGACACAGGGTGACGGTGCGGGAGGAGAGTGGCAGAGACACAGGGTGAAAGAGCAGGACGAGAGTGGCAGAGACACTGGGTGACAGAGCGGGAGGAGAGTGGCATAGACACAGGGTGAAAGAGCAGGAGCAGATTGGCAGAGACACAGGGTGACGGAGTAGGAGGAGAGTGGCAGAGACACAGGGTGAAAGAGCAGGAGGAGAGTGGCAGAGACACAGGGTGAAAGAGCGGGAGGAGAGTGGCAGAGACACAGGGTGACGGAGCGGGAGGAGAGTGGCAGAGAGACAGGGTGACGGAGCGGGAGGAGAGTGGCAGAGACACTGGGTGACGGAGCGGGAGGAGAGCAGCAGAGACACAGGATGACAGAGCAGGAGGAGAGTGGCAGAGACAAAGGGTGACGGAGCGGGAGGAGAGTGGCAGAGACTCAGGATGACAGAGCAGGAGGAGAGTGGCAGAGACACAGGGTGACGGAGCAGGAGGAGAGCGGCAGAGACACATGGTGACGGAGCGGGAGGAGATTGGGAGAGACACAGGGTGACGGAGCGGGAGAAGAGTGGCAGAGACACAGGGTGACGGAGCAGGAGGAGAGTGGCAGAGACACAGGGTGACGGAGCAGGAGGAGAGCGGCAGAGACACAGTGTGACGGAGCGGGAGGAGACTGGCAGAGACACAGGGTGACGGAGCATGAGGAGAGCGGCAGAGACATAGGGTGATGGAGCAGGAGGAGAGTGGCAGTGACACAGTCTGACAGAGCGGGAGGAGAGTGGCACAGACACAGTCTGACAGAGCGGGAGGAGAGCGGCAGAGACACAGTCTGACAGAGCGGGAGCAGAGTGGCAGAGACACAGGATGACCGAGCTGGAGGAGAGCGGCAGAGACACAGTCTGACAGAGCGGGAGCAGAGTGGCAGAGACACAGGATGACGGAGCGGGAGGAGAGGGGCAGAGACACAGGGTGACGGAGCAGGAGGAGAGTGGCAGAGACACAGGGTGACGGAGCAGGAGGAGAGCGGCAGAGACACAGGGTGACGGAGCGGGAGGAGAGTAGCAGAGAGACAGGATGACAGAGCAGGGGGAGAGCGGCAGAGACACAGGGTGAAAGAGCAGGAGGAGAGTGGCAGAGACAGAGGGTGAAAGAGCAGGAGGAGAGTGGCAGAGACACAGGGGGACGGAGCGGGAGGAGAACGGCAGAGACACAGGGTGACGGAGCGGGAGGAGAGTGGCAGAGACACAGAGTGACGGAGCGGGAGGAGAGTGGCAGAGACACTGGGTGACGGAGCGGGAGGATAGTGGCAGAGACACAGGATGACAGAGCAGGAGGAGAGTGGCAGAGACAAAGGGTGACGGAGCGGGAGGAGAGTGGCAGAGACTCAGGATGACAGAGCAGGAGGAGATTGGCAGAGACACAGGGTGACGGAGCAGGAGGAGAGCGGCAGAGACACATGGTGACGGAGCGGGAGGAGAGTGGCAGAGACACAGGGTGAAGGAGCGGGAGGAGTGTGGCAGAGACACAGGGTGACGGAGCGGGAGGAGAGTGGCAGAGACACAGGGTGACGGAGCGGGAGGAGAGTGGCAGAGACACAGGGTGACGGAGCAGTAGGACAGTGGCAGAGACACAGGGTGACGGAGCGGGAGGAGAGTGGCAGAGACACAGGGTGACGGAGTGGGAGGAGAGTGGCAGAGACACAGGGTGACGGAGCAGGAGGAGAGCGGCAGAGACACAGGGTGACGGAGCGGGAGGAGAGTAGCAGAGACACAGGATGACAGAGCGGGAGGAGAGTGGCAGTGACACAGTCTGACAGAGCGGGAGGAGAGTGGCAGAGACACAGGATGACCGAGCGGGAGGAGAGTGCCAGAGACACAGGATGACAGAGCGGGAGGAGTGTGGAAGGGACACAGGATGACAGAGCAGGAGGAGAGCGGCAGAGTCACAGATTGACGGAGCGGGAGGAGAGTGGCAGAGACACAGGGTGATGGAGCTGGAGGAGAGTGGCAGAGACACTGGGTGACGGAGCGGGAGGAGAGTAGCAGAGACACAGGATGACAGAGCAGGAGGAGAGCGGGAGAAACACAGGGTGACGGAGCAGGAGGAGAGCGGCAGAGACACAGGATGACGGAGCGGGTGGGGAGTGGCAGAGACACAGGTTGACGGAGCGGGAGGAGAGTGGCAGAGACACAGGGTGACGGAACGTGAGGAGAGTGGCAGAGACACAGGGTGAAGGAGCGGGAGGAGAGTGGCAGAGATACAGGGTGACAGAGCGGGAGGAGAGTGGCAGAGACACAGGGTGAAGGAG
Source organism: Scyliorhinus torazame (assembly GCF_047496885.1). Taxonomy (NCBI): domain Eukaryota; kingdom Metazoa; phylum Chordata; class Chondrichthyes; order Carcharhiniformes; family Scyliorhinidae; genus Scyliorhinus; species Scyliorhinus torazame. Next base: position 89,551,243 of record NC_092722.1, read on the forward strand.
GGGGAGGAGAGTGGCAGAGACACAGGGTGACGGAGCGGGAGGAGAGTGGCAGAAACACTGGGTGATGGAGCGGTAGGAGAGCAGCAGAGACACAGGATGACAGAGCAGGAGGAGAGTGGCAGAGACACAGGATGACGGAGCAGGAGGAGAGTGGCAGAGACACAGGGAGACCGAGCAGGAGGAGAGTGGCAGAGGCACAGGGTGACGGAGCGGGAGGAGAGTGGCATAGACACAGGGTGACGGAGCAGGAGGAGAGTGGCAGAGACACAGGATGACGGAGCGGGAGGAGAGTGGCAGAGACACAGGGTGAAAGAGCAGGAGGAGAGTGGCAGAGACACAGGGTGACGGTGCGGGAGGAGAGTGGCAGAGACACAGGGTGAAAGAGCAGGACGAGAGTGGCAGAGACACTGGGTGACAGAGCGGGAGGAGAGTGGCATAGACACAGGGTGAAAGAGCAGGAGCAGATTGGCAGAGACACAGGGTGACGGAGTAGGAGGAGAGTGGCAGAGACACAGGGTGAAAGAGCAGGAGGAGAGTGGCAGAGACACAGGGTGAAAGAGCGGGAGGAGAGTGGCAGAGACACAGGGTGACGGAGCGGGAGGAGAGTGGCAGAGAGACAGGGTGACGGAGCGGGAGGAGAGTGGCAGAGACACAGGGTGACGGAGCGGGAGGAGAGTGGCAGAGACACAGGGTGACGGAGCAGTAGGACAGTGGCAGAGACACAGGGTGACGGAGCGGGAGGAGAGTGGCAGAGACACAGGGTGACGGAGTGGGAGGAGAGTGGCAGAGACACAGGGTGACGGAGCAGGAGGAGAGCGGCAGAGACACAGGGTGACGGAGCGGGAGGAGAGTAGCAGAGACACAGGATGACAGAGCGGGAGGAGAGTGGCAGTGACACAGTCTGACAGAGCGGGAGGAGAGTGGCAGAGACACAGGATGACCGAGCGGGAGGAGAGTGCCAGAGACACAGGATGACAGAGCGGGAGGAGTGTGGAAGGGACACAGGATGACAGAGCAGGAGGAGAGCGGCAGAGTCACAGATTGACGGAGCGGGAGGAGAGTGGCAGAGACACAGGGTGATGGAGCTGGAGGAGAGTGGCAGAGACACTGGGTGACGGAGCGGGAGGAGAGTAGCAGAGACACAGGATGACAGAGCAGGAGGAGAGCGGGAGAAACACAGGGTGACGGAGCAGGAGGAGAGCGGCAGAGACACAGGATGACGGAGCGGGTGGGGAGTGGCAGAGACACAGGTTGACGGAGCGGGAGGAGAGTGGCAGAGACACAGGGTGAAGGAGCGGGAGGAGAGTGGCAGAGACACAGGGTGACAGAGCGGGTGGGGAGTGGCATAGATACAGGGTGAAGGAGCGGGAGGAGAGTGGCAGAGACACAGGGTGAAAGAGAGGGAGGAGAGTGGCAGAGACACAGGGTGACGGAGCGGGAGGAGATTGGCAGAGACACTGGGTGACGGAACGGGAGGAGAGTAGCAGAGACACAGGATGACGGAGCGGGAGGAGAGTGGCAGAGACACAGGGTGACGGAGCGGGAGGAGAGTGGCAGAGACACAGGGTGACGGAGCGGGAGGAGAGTGGCTGAGACACAGGGTGAAGGAGCGGGAGGAGAATGGCAGAGACACAGGGTGACGGAGTAGGAGGAGAGTGGCAGGGACACAGGGTGACAGAGCGGGAGGAGAGTGGCAGAGACACAGGGTGACGGAGCGGGAGGAGAGTGGCAGAGGCACAGGGTGACGGAGCGGGAGGAGCGTGGCAGAGACACAGGATGACGGAGCGGGAGGAGCGTGGCAGAGCCACAGGATGAAATAGCAGGAGGTGAGTGGCAGAGACACTGGGTGAAATAGCAGGATGTGAGTGGCAGAGACACAGGGTGATGGAACGTGAGGAGAGTGGCAGAGACACAGGGTGAAGGAGCGGGAGGAGAGTGGCAGAGACACAGGGTGACGGAGCGGGAGGAGAGTGGCAGAGACACTGGGTGACGGAGCGGGAGGAGAGTAGCAGAGACACAGGATGACGGAGCGGGAGGAGAGTGGCAGAGACACAGGGTGACGGAGCGGGAGGAGAGTGGCAGAGACACAGGGTGACGGAGCGGGAGGAGAGTGGCTGAGACACAGGGTGAAGGAGCGGGAGGAGAATGGCAGAGACACAGGGTGACGGAGTAGGAGGAGAGTGGCAGGGACACAGGGTGACAGAGCGGGAGGAGAGTGGCAGAGACACAGGGTGACGGAGCGGGAGGAGAGTGGCAGAGGCACAGGGTGACGGAGCGGGAGGAGCGTGGCAGAGACACAGGATGACGGAGCGGGAGGAGCGTGGCAGAGCCACAGGATGAAATAGCAGGAGGTGAGTGGCAGAGACACTGGGTGAAATAGCAGGATGTGAGTGGCAGAGACACAGGGTGATGGAACGTGAGGAGAGTGGCAGAGACACAGGGTGAAGGAGCGGGAGGAGAGTGGCAGAGATACAGGGTGACGGAGCGGGAGGAGAGTGGCAGAGACACAGGGTGAAGGAGGGGGAGGAGAGTGGCAGAGACACAGGGTGACGGAGCGGGAGGAGAGTGGCAGAAACACTGGGTGATGGAGCGGTAGGAGAGCAGCAGAGACACAGGATGACAGAGCAGGAGGAGAGTGGCAGAGACACAGGATGACGGAGCAGGAGGAGAGTGGCTGAGACACAGGGAGACCGAGCAGGAGGAGAGTGGCAGAGGCACAGGGTGACGGAGCGGGAGGAGAGTGGCATAGACACAGGGTGACGGAGCAGGAGGAGAGTGGCAGAGACACAGGATGACGGAGCGGGAGGAGAGTGGCAGAGACACAGGGTGAAAGAGCAGGAGGAGAGTGGCAGAGACACAGGGTGACGGTGCGGGAGGAGAGTGGCAGAGACACAGGGTGAAAGAGCAGGACGAGAGTGGCAGAGACACTGGGTGACAGAGCGGGAGGAGAGTGGCATAGACACAGGGTGAAAGAGCAGGAGCAGATTGGCAGAGACACAGGGTGACGGAGTAGGAGGAGAGTGGCAGAGACACAGGGTGAAAGAGCAGGAGGAGAGTGGCAGAGACACAGGGTGAAAGAGCGGGAGGAGAGTGGCAGAGACACAGGGTGACGGAGCGGGAGGAGAGTGGCAGAGAGACAGGGTGACGGAGCGGGAGGAGAGTGGCAGAGACACTGGGTGACGGAGCGGGAGGAGAGCAGCAGAGACACAGGATGACAGAGCAGGAGGAGAGTGGCAGAGACAAAGGGTGACGGAGCGGGAGGAGAGTGGCAGAGACTCAGGATGACAGAGCAGGAGGAGAGTGACAGAGACACAGGGTGACGGAGCAGGAGGAGAGCGGCAGAGACACATGGTGACGGAGCGGGAGGAGATTGGGAGAGACACAGGGTGACGGAGCGGGAGGAGAGTGGCAGAGACACAGGGTGACGGAGCAGGAGGAGAGTGGCAGAGACACAGGGTGACGGAGCAGGAGGAGAGCGGCAGAGACACATTGTGACGGAGCGGGAGGAGACTGGCAGAGACACAGGGTGACGGAGCATGAGGAGAGCGGCAGAGACATAGGGTGATGGAGCAGGAGGAGAGTGGCAGTGACACAGTCTGACAGAGCGGGAGGAGAGTGGCACAGACACAGTCTGACAGAGCGGGAGGAGAGCGGCAGAGACACAGTCTGACAGAGCGGGAGCAGAGTGGCAGAGACACAGGATGACCGAGCTGGAGGAGAGCGGCAGAGACACAGTCTGACAGAGCGGGAGCAGAGTGGCAGAGACACAGGATGACGGAGCGGGAGGAGAGGGGCAGAGACACAGGGTGATGGAGCAGGAGGAGAGCGGCAGAGACACAGGGTGACGGAGCGGGAGGAGAGTGGCAGAGACACAGGGTGACGGAGCAGGAGGAGAGCGGCAGAGACACAGGGTGACGGAGCGGGAGGAGAGTAGCAGAGAGACAGGATGACAGAGCAGGGGGAGAGCGGCAGAGACACAGGGTGAAAGAGCAGGAGGAGAGTGGCAGAGACAGAGGGTGAAAGAGCAGGAGGAGAGTGGCAGAGACACAGGGGGACGGAGCGGGAGGAGAATGGCAGAGACACAGGGTGACGGAGCGGGAGGAGAGTGGCAGAGACACAGAGTGACGGAGCGGGAGGAGAGTGGCAGAGACACTGGGTGACGGAGCGGGAGGATAGTGGCAGAGACACAGGATGACAGAGCAGGAGGAGAGTGGCAGAGACAAAGGGTGACGGAGCGGGAGGAGAGTGGCAGAGACTCAGGATGACAGAGCAGGAGGAGATTGGCAGAGACACAGGGTGACGGAGCAGGAGGAGAGCGGCAGAGACACATGGTGACGGAGCGGGAGGAGAGTGGCAGAGACACAGGGTGAAGGAGCGGGAGGAGTGTGGCAGAGACACAGGGTGACGGAGCGGGAGGAGAGTGGCAGAGACACAGGGTGACGGAGCGGGAGGAGAGTGGCAGAGACACAGGGTGACGGAGCAGTAGGACAGTGGCAGAGACACAGGGTGACGGAGCGGGAGGAGAGTGGCAGAGACACAGGGTGACGGAGTGGGAGGAGAGTGGCAGAGACACAGGGTGACGGAGCAGGAGGAGAGCGGCAGAGACACAGGGTGACGGAGCGGGAGGAGAGTAGCAGAGACACAGGATGACAGAGCGGGAGGAGAGTGGCAGTGACACAGTCTGACAGAGCGGGAGGAGAGTGGCAGAGACACAGGATGACCGAGCGGGAGGAGAGTGCCAGAGACACAGGATGACAGAGCGGGAGGAGTGTGGAAGGGACACAGGATGACAGAGCAGGAGGAGAGCGGCAGAGTCACAGATTGACGGAGCGGGAGGAGAGTGGCAGAGACACAGGGTGATGGAGCTGGAGGAGAGTGGCAGAGACACTGGGTGACGGAGCGGGAGGAGAGTAGCAGAGACACAGGATGACAGAGCAGGAGGAGAGCGGGAGAAACACAGGGTGACGGAGCAGGAGGAGAGCGGCAGAGACACAGGATGACGGAGCGGGTGGGGAGTGGCAGAGACACAGGGTGACGGAGCGGGAGGAGAGTGGCAGAGACACAGGGTGAAGGAGCGGGAGGAGAGTGGCAGAGACACAGGGTGACAGAGCGGGTGGGGAGTGGCATAGATACAGGGTGAAGGAGCGGGAGGAGAGTGGCAGAGACACAGGGTGAAAGAGAGGGAGGAGAGTGGCAGAGACACAGGGTGACGGAGCGGGAGGAGATTGGCAGAGACACTGGGTGACGGAACGGGAGGAGAGTAGCAGAGACACAGGATGACGGATCGGGAGGAGAGTGGCAGAGACACAGGGTGACGGAGCGGGAGGAGAGTGGCAGAGACACAGGGTGACGGAGCAGCAGGAGAGTGGCAGAGGCACAGGGTGACGGAGCGGTAGGAGACTAGCAGAGACACAGGGTGAAAGAGCAGGAGGAGAGTGGCAGAGACACAGGGTGACGGAGAAGGAGGAGAGTGGCAGAGACACAGGGTGAAAGAGCAGGAGGAGAGTGGCAGAGACACAGGGTGAAGGAGCGGGAGGAGAGTGGCAGAGACACAGGGTGACGGAGCGGGAGGAGAGTTGCAGAGACACTGGGTGATGGAGCGGTAGGAGAGCAGCAGAGACACAGGATGACAGAGCAGGAGGATAGTGGCAGAGACACAGGATGACGGAGCAGGAGGAGAGTGGCAGAGACACAGGGAGACGGAGCAGGAGGAGAGTGACAGAGGCACAGGGTGACGGAGCGGGAGGAGAGTGGCATAGACACAGGGTGACGGAGCAGGAGGAGAGTGGCAGAGACACAGGATGACGGAGCGGGAGGAGAGTGGCAGAGACACAGGGTGAAAGAGCAGGAGGAGAGTGGCAGAGACACAGGGTGTCGGTGCGGGAGGAGAGTGGCAGAGACACAGGGTGAAAGAGCAGGAGGAGAGTGGCAGAGACACAGGGTGAAAGAGCGGGAGGAGAGTGGCAGAGACACAGGGTGACGGAGCGGGAGGAGAGTGGCAGAGACACAGGATGACAGAGCGGGAGGAGAGTGGCAGTGACACAGTCTGACAGAGCGGGAGGAGAGTGGCAGAGACACAGGATGACCGAGCGGGAGGAGAGTGGCAGAGACATAGGATGACAGAGCGGGAGGAGTGTGGAAGGGACACAGGATGACAGAGCAGGAGGAGAGCGGCAGAGTCACAGATTGACGGAGCGGGAGGAGAGTGGCAGAGACACAGGGTGATGGAGCTGGAGGAGAGTGGCAGAGACACTGGGTGACGGAGCGGGAGGAGAGTAGCAGAGACACAGGATGACAGAGCAGGAGGAGAGCGGGAGAAACACAGGGTGACGGAGCAGGAGGAGAGCGGCAGAGACACAGGATGACGGAGCGGGTGGGGAGTGGCAGAGACACAGGGTGACGGAGCGGGAGGAGAGTGGCAGAGACACAGGGTGACGGAGCGGGAGGAGAGTGGCAGAGACACAGGGTGACAGAGCGGGTGGGGAGTGGCAGAGACACAGGGTGACGGAGCAGGAGGAGAGCGGCAGAGACACAGGGTGACGGAGCGGGAGGAGAGTGGCAGAGACACAGGGTGACGGAGCAGGAGGAGAGCGGCAGAGACACAGTCTGACAGAGCGGGAGCAGAGTGGCAGAGACACAGGATGACGGAGCGGGAGGAGAGGGGCAGAGACACAGGGTGACGGAGCAGGAGGAGAGCGGCAGAGACACAGGGTGACGGAGCGGGAGGAGAGTGGCAGAGACACAGGGTGACGGAGCAGGAGGAGAGCGGCAGAGACACAGGGTGACGGAGCGGGAGGAGAGTAGCAGAGAGACAGGATGACAGAGCAGGGGGAGAGCGGCAGAGACACAGGGTGAAAGAGCAGGAGGAGAGTGGCAGAGACAGAGGGTGAAAGAGCAGGAGGAGAGTGGCAGAGACACAGGGGGACGGAGCGGGAGGAGAATGGCAGAGACACAGGGTGACGGAGCGGGAGGAGAGTGGCAGAGACACAGAGTGACGGAGCGGGAGGAGAGTGGCAGAGACACTGGGTGACGGAGCGGGAGGATAGTGGCAGAGACACAGGATGACAGAGCAGGAGGAGAGTGGCAGAGACAAAGGGTGACGGAGCGGGAGGAGAGTGGCAGAGACTCAGGATGACAGAGCAGGAGGAGATTGGCAGAGACACAGGGTGACGGAGCAGGAGGAGAGCGGCAGAGACACATGGTGACGGAGCGGGAGGAGAGTGGCAGAGACACAGGGTGAAGGAGCGGGAGGAGTGTGGCAGAGACACAGGGTGACGGAGCGGGAGGAGAGTGGCAGAGACACAGGGTGACGGAGCGGGAGGAGAGTGGCAGAGACACAGGGTGACGGAGCAGTAGGACAGTGGCAGAGACACAGGGTGACGGAGCGGGAGGAGAGTGGCAGAGACACAGGGTGACGGAGTGGGAGGAGAGTGGCAGAGACACAGGGTGACGGAGCAGGAGGAGAGCGGCAGAGACACAGGGTGACGGAGCGGGAGGAGAGTAGCAGAGACACAGGATGACAGAGCGGGAGGAGAGTGGCAGTGACACAGTCTGACAGAGCGGGAGGAGAGTGGCAGAGACACAGGATGACCGAGCGGGAGGAGAGTGCCAGAGACACAGGATGACAGAGCGGGAGGAGTGTGGAAGGGACACAGGATGACAGAGCAGGAGGAGAGCGGCAGAGTCACAGATTGACGGAGCGGGAGGAGAGTGGCAGAGACACAGGGTGATGGAGCTGGAGGAGAGTGGCAGAGACACTGGGTGACGGAGCGGGAGGAGAGTAGCAGAGACACAGGATGACAGAGCAGGAGGAGAGCGGGAGAAACACAGGGTGACGGAGCAGGAGGAGAGCGGCAGAGACACAGGATGACGGAGCGGGTGGGGAGTGGCAGAGACACAGGGTGACGGAGCGGGAGGAGAGTGGCAGAGACACAGGGTGAAGGAGCGGGAGGAGAGTGGCAGAGACACAGGGTGACAGAGCGGGTGGGGAGTGGCATAGATACAGGGTGAAGGAGCGGGAGGAGAGTGGCAGAGACACAGGGTGAAAGAGAGGGAGGAGAGTGGCAGAGACACAGGGTGACGGAGCGGGAGGAGATTGGCAGAGACACTGGGTGACGGAACGGGAGGAGAGTAGCAGAGACACAGGATGACGGATCGGGAGGAGAGTGGCAGAGACACAGGGTGACGGAGCGGGAGGAGAGTGGCAGAGACACAGGGTGACGGAGCAGCAGGAGAGTGGCAGAGACACAGGGTGACGGAGCGGTAGGAGACTAGCAGAGACACAGGGTGAAAGAGCAGGAGGAGAGTGGCAGAGACACAGGGTGACGGAGAAGGAGGAGAGTGGCAGAGACACAGGGTGAAAGAGCAGGAGGAGAGTGGCAGAGACACAGGGTGAAGGAGCGGGAGGAGAGTGGCAGAGACACAGGGTGACGGAGCGGGAGGAGAGTTGCAGAGACACTGGGTGATGGAGCGGTAGGAGAGCAGCAGAGACACAGGATGACAGAGCAGGAGGATAGTGGCAGAGACACAGGATGACGGAGCAGGAGGAGAGTGGCAGAGACACAGGGAGACGGAGCAGGAGGAGAGTGACAGAGGCACAGGGTGACGGAGCGGGAGGAGAGTGGCATAGACACAGGGTGACGGAGCAGGAGGAGAGTGGCAGAGACACAGGATGACGGAGCGGGAGGAGAGTGGCAGAGACACAGGGTGAAAGAGCAGGAGGAGAGTGGCAGAGACACAGGGTGTCGGTGCGGGAGGAGAGTGGCAGAGACACAGGGTGAAAGAGCAGGAGGAGAGTGGCAGAGACACAGGGTGAAAGAGCGGGAGGAGAGTGGCAGAGACACAGGGTGACGGAGCGGGAGGAGAGTGGCAGAGACACAGGATGACAGAGCGGGAGGAGAGTGGCAGTGACACAGTCTGACAGAGCGGGAGGAGAGTGGCAGAGACACAGGATGACAGAGCGGGAGGAGTGTGGAAGGGACACAGGATGACAGAGCAGGAGGAGAGCGGCAGAGTCACAGATTGACGGAGCGGGAGGAGAGTGGCAGAGACACAGGGTGATGGAGCTGGAGGAGAGTGGCAGAGACACTGGGTGACGGAGCGGGAGGAGAGTAGCAGAGACACAGGATGACAGAGCAGGAGGAGAGCGGGAGAAACACAGGGTGACGGAGCAGGAGGAGAGCGGCAGAGACACAGGATGACGGAGCGGGTGGGGAGTGGCAGAGACACAGGGTGACGGAGCGGGAGGAGAGTGGCAGAGACACAGGGTGACGGAGCGGGAGGAGAGTGGCAGAGACACAGGGTGACAGAGCGGGTGGGGAGTGGCATAGATACAGGGTGAAGGAGCGGGAGGAGAGTGGCAGAGACACAGGGTGAAAGAGAGGGAGGAGAGTGGCAGAGACACAGGGTGACGGAGCGGGAGGAGATTGGCAGAGACACTGGGTGACGGAACGGGAGGAGATTAGCAGAGACACAGGATGACGGATCGGGAGGAGAGTGGCAGAGACAGAGGGTGACGGAGCGGGAGGAGAGTGGCAGAGACACAGGGTGACGGAGCAGCAGGAGAGTGGCAGAGACACAGGGTGACGGAGCGGTAGGAGACTAGCAGAGACACAGGGTGAAAGAGCAGGAGGAGAGTGGCAGAGACACAGGGTGACGGAGAAGGAGGAGAGTGGCAGAGACACAGGGTGAAAGAGCAGGAGGAGAGTGGCAGAGACACAGGGTGAAGGAGCGGGAGGAGAGTGGCAGAGACACAGGGTGACGGAGCGGGAGGAGAGTGGCAGAGACACTGGGTGATGGAGCGGTAGGAGAGCAGCAGAGACACAGGATGACAGAGCAGGAGGATAGTGGCAGAGACACAGGATGACGGAGCAGGAGGAGAGTGGCAGAGACACAGGGAGACGGAGCAGGAGGAGAGTGGCAGAGGCACAGGGTGACGGAGCGGGAGGAGAGTGGCATAGACACAGGGTGACGGAGCAGGAGGAGAGTGGCAGAGACACAGGATGACGGAGCGGGAGGAGAGTGGCAGAGACACAGGGTGAAAGAGCAGGAGGAGAGTGGCAGAGACACAGGGTGTCGGTGCGGGAGGAGAGTGGCAGAGACACAGGGTGAAAGAGCAGGAGGAGAGTGGCAGAGACACTGGGTGACAGAGCGGGAGAAGAGTGGCATAGATACAGGGTGAAAGAGCAGGAGCAGATTGGCAGAGACACAGGGTGACGGAGTAGGAGGAGAGTGGCAGAGACACAGGGTGAAAGAGCAGGAGGAGAGTGGCAGAGACACAGGGTGAAAGAGCGGGAGGAGAGTGGCAGAGACACAGGGTGACGGAGCGGGAGGAGAGTGGCAGAGACACAGGGTGACGGAGCGGGAGGAGAGTGGCAGAGACACTGGGTGACGGAGCGGGAGGAGAGCAGCAGAGACACAGGATGACAGAGCAGGAAGAGAGTGGCAGAGACAAAGGGTGACGGAGCGGGAGGAGAGTGGCAGAGACTCAGGATGACAGAGCAGAAGGAGAGTGGCAGAGACACAGGGTGACGGAGCAGGAGGAGAGCGGCAGAGACACATGGTGACGGAGCGGGAGGAGATTGGGAGAGACACAGGGTGACGGAGCTGGAGGAGAGTGGCAGAGACACAGGGTGACGGAGCAGGAGGAGAGTGGCAGAGACACAGGGTGACGGAGCAGGAGGAGAGCGGCAGAGACACAGTGTGACGGAGCGGGAGGAGACTGGCAGAGACACAGGGTGACGGAGCAGTAGGAGAGTGGCAGAGACACAGGGTGACGGAGCGGGAGGAGAGTAGCAGAGACACAGGATGACAGAGCAGGAGGAGAGCGGCAGAGACATAGGGTGACGGAGCAGGAGGAGAGTGGCAGTGACACAGTCTGACAGAGCGGGAGGAGAGTGGCAGAGACACAGGATGACGGAGCGGGAGGAGAGGGGCAGAGACACAGGGTGACGGAGCAGGAGGAGAGCGGCAGAGACACAGGGTGACGGAGCGGGAGGAGAGTGGCAGAGACACAGGGTGACGGAGCAGGAGGAGAGTAGCAGAGAGACAGGATGACAGAGCAGGAGGAGAGCGGCAGTGACACAGGGTGAAAGAGCAGGAGGAGAGTGGCAGAGACACAGGGTGAAAGAGCAGGAGGAGAGTGGCAGAGACACAGGGTGACGGAGCGGGAGGAGAACGGCACAGACACAGGGTGACGGAGTAGGAGGAGAGTGGCAGAGACACAGGGTGACGGAGCGGGAGGCGAGTGGCAGAGACACAGGGTGACGGAGCGGGAGGAGAGTGGCAGAGACACAGAGTGACGGAGCGGGAGGAGAGTGGCAGAGACACTGGGTGACGGAGCGGGAGGATAGTGTCAGAGACACAGGATGACAGAGCAGGAGGAGAATGGCAGAGACAAAGGGTGACGGAGCGGGAGGAGAGTGGCAGAGACTCAGGATGACAGAGCAGGAGGAGATTGGCAGAGACACAGGGTGACGGAGCAGGAGGAGAGCGGCAGAGACACATGGTGACGGAGCGGGAGGAGAGTGGCAGAGACACAGGGTGAAGGAGCGGGAGGAGTGTGGCAGAGACACAGGGTGACGGAGCGGGAGGAGAGTGGCAGAGACACAGGGTGACGGAGCGGGAGGAGAGTGGCAGAGACACAGGATGACAGAGCGGGAGGAGTGTGGCAGGGACACAGGATGACAGAGCAGGAGGAGAGCGGCAGAGTCACAGATTGACGGAGCGGGAGGAGAGTGGCAGAGACACAGGGTGATGGAGCTGGAGGAGAGTGGCAGAGACACTGGGTGACGGAGCGGGAGGAGAGTAGCAGAGACACAGGATGACAGAGCAGGAGGAGAGCGGCAGAAACACAGGGTGACGGAGCAGGAGGAGAGCGGCAGAGACACAGGATGACGGAGCGGGTGGGGAGTGGCAGAGACACAGGGTGACGGAGCGGGAGGAGAGTGGCAGAGACACAGGGTGAAGGAGCGGGAGGAGAGTGGCAGAGACACAGGGTGACAGAGCGGGTGGGGAGTGGCATAGATACAGGGTGAAGGAGCGGGAGGAGAGTGGCAGAGACACAGGGTGAAAGAGAGGGAGGAGAGTGGCAGAGACACAGGGTGACGGAGCGGGAGGAGATTGGCAGAGACACTGGGTGACGGAACGGGAGGAGAGTAGCAGAGACACAGGATGACGGATCGGGAGGAGAGTGGCAGAGACACAGGGTGACGAAGCGGGAGGAAAGTGGCACAGACACAGGGTGACGGAGCAGCAGGAGAGTGGCAGAGACACAGGGTGACGGAGCGGTAGGAGACTAGCAGAGACACAGGGTGACGGAGCGGGAGGAGAGTGGCAGAGACACAGGGTGACGGAGCGGGAGGAGAGTGGCAGAGACACAGGGTGACTGAGCAGCAGGAGAGTGGCAGAGACACAGGGTGAAGGAGCGGGTGGGGAGTGGCAGAGACACAGGATGATGGATGGGAGGAGAGTGGCAGAGACACAGGGTGACAGAGCGGGAGGAGAGTGGCAGAGTCACAGGGTGAAGGAGAGGGTGGGGAGTGGCAAAGACACAGGGCGAAAGAGCAGGAGGAGAGTGTCAGAGACACTGGGTGACAGAGCGGGAGGAGAGTGGCAGAGACACTGGGTGACGGAGCGGGAGGATAGTGGCAGAGACACAGGATGACAGAGCAGGAGGAGAGTGGCAGAGACAAAGGGTGACGGAGCGGGAGGAGAGTGGCAGAGACTCAGGATGACAGAGCAAGAGGAGATTGGCAGAGACACAGGGTGACGGAGCAGGAGGAGAGCGGCAGAGACACATGGTGACGGAGCGGGAGGAGAGTGGCAGAGACACAGGGTGAAGGAGCGGGAGGAGAGTGGCAGAGACACAGGGTGACGGAGCGGGAGGAGAGTGGCAGAGACACAGGGTGACGGAGCGGGAGGAGAGTGGCAGAGACACAGGGTGACGGAGCAGTAGGACAGTGGCAGAGACACAGGGTGACGGAGCGGGAGGAGAGTGGCAGAGACACAGGGTGACGGAGCGGGAGGAGAGTGGCAGAGACACAGGGTGACGGAGCAGGAGGAGAGCGGCTGAGACACAGGGTGACGGAGCGGGAGGAGAGTAGCAGAGACACAGGATGACAGAGCAGGAGGAGAGCGGCAGAGACACAGGGTGACGGAGCGGGAGGAGAGTGGCAGTGACACAGTCTGACAGAGCGGGAGGAGAGTGGCAGAGACACAGTCTGACAGAGCGGGAGGAGAGTGGCAGAGACACAGGATGACCGAGCGGGAGGAGAGTGGCAGAGACACAGGATGACAGAGCGGGAGGAGTGTGGCAGGGACACAGGATGACAGAGCAGGAGGAGAGCGGCAGAGTCACAGATTGACGGAGCGGGAGGAGAGTGGCAGAGACACAGGGTGATGGAGCTGGAGGAGAGTGGCAGAGACACTGGGTGACGGAGCGGGAGGAGAGTAGCAGAGACACAGGATGACAGAGCAGGAGGAGAGCGGCAGAAACACAGGGTGACGGAGCAGGAGGAGAGCGGCAGAGACACAGGATGACGGAGCGGGTGGGGAGTGGCAGAGACACAGGGTGACGGAGCGGGAGGAGAGTGGCAGAGACACAGGGTGAAGGAGCGGGAGGAGAGTGGCAGAGACACAGGGTGACAGAGCGGGTGGGGAGTGGCATAGACACAGGGTGAAGGAGCGGGAGGAGAGTGGCAGAGACACAGGGTGAAAGAGAGGGAGGAGAGTGGCAGAGACACAGGGTGACGGAGCGGGAGGAGATTGGCAGAGACACTGGGTGACGGAACGGGAGAAGAGTAGCAGAGACACAGGATGACGGATCGGGAGGAGAGTGGCAGAGACACAGGGTGACGGAGCGGGAGGAGAGTGGCAGAGACACAGGGTGACGGAGCAGCAGGAGAGTGGCAGAGACACAGGGTGACGGAGCGGTAGGAGAGTGGCAGAGACACAGGGTGACGGAGCGGGAGGAGAGTGGCAGAGACACAGGGTGACGGAGCGGGAGGAGAGTGGCAGAGACACAGGGTGACGGAGCGGGAGGAGAGTGGCAGAGACACAGGGTGACTGAGCAGCAGGAGAGTGGCAGAGACACAGGGTGAAGGAGCGGGTGGGGAGTGGCAGAGACACAGGATGACGGAGTGGGAGGAGAGTGGCAGAGACACAGGGTGACAGAGTGGGAGGAGAGTGGCAGAGTCACAGGGTGAAGGAGAGGGTGGGGAGTGGCAAAGACACAGGGTGAAAGAGCAGGAGGAGAGTGGCAGAGACACTGGGTGAAGGAGCGGGTGGGGAGTGGCAGAGACACAGGATGACGGAGTGGGAGGAGAGTGGCAGAGACACAGGGTGACAGAGCGGGAGGAGAGTGGCAGAGTCACAGGGTGAAGGAGAGGGTGGGGAGTGGCAAAGACACAGGGTGAAAGAGCAGGAGGAGCGTGGCAGAGACACTGGGTGACAGAGCGTGAGGAGAGTGGCATAGACACAGGGTGATGGAGCACAGGAGAGTGGCAGAGACACAGGGTGATGGAGCGGGAGGAGAGTGGCAGAGACACAGGGTGACGGAGCAGGAGGAGAGTGGCAGAGACACTGGGTGACAGAGCGGGAGGAGAGTGGCATAGACACAGGGTGATGGAGCACAGGAGAGTGGCAGAGACACAGGGTGATGGAGCGGGAGGAGAGTGGCAGAGACACAGGGTGACGGAGCGGGAGGAGACTGGCAGAGACACAGGGTGACGGTGCGGGAGGAGAGTAGCAGAGTCACAGGGTGAAAGAGCAGGAGGAGACTGGCAGAGACACTGGGTGACAGAGCGGGAGGAGAGTGGCATAGACACAGGGTGATGGAGCAGGAGGAGAGTGGCAGAGACACAGGGTGACGGAGCGGGAGGAGAGTGGCATAGACACAGGGTGACTGAGCAGGAGGAGAGTGGCAGAGACACAGGGTGAAGGAGCGGGTGGGGAGTGGCAGAGACACAGGATGACGGAGTGGGAGGAGAGTGGCAGAGACACAGGGTGATAGAGCGGGAGGAGAGTGGCAGAGACACAGGGTGAAGGAGAGGGTGGGGAGTGGCAAAGACACAGGGTGAAAGAGCAGGAGGAGAGTGGCAGAGACACTGGGTGACAGAGCGGGAGGAGAGTGGCATAGACACAGGGTGATGGAGCACAGGAGAGTGGAAGAGACACAGGGTGATGGAGCGGGAGGAGCGTGGCAGAGACACAGGGTGACGGAGCAGGAGGAGAGTGGCAGAGACACTGGGTGACAGAGCGGGAGGAGAGTGGCATAGACACAGGGTGATGGAGCACAGGAGAGTGGCAGAGAAACAGGGTGATGGAGCGGGAGGAGAGTGGCAGAGACACAGGGTGACGGAGCGGGAGGAGACTGGCAGAGACACAGGGTGACGGTGCGGGAGGAGAGTAGCAGAGTCACAGGGTGAAAGAGCAGGAGGAGACTGGCAGAGACACTGGGTGACAGAGCGGGAGGAGAGTGGCATAGACACAGGGTGATGGAGCAGGAGGAGAGTGGCAGAGACACAGGGTGACGGAGCGGGAGGAGAGTGGCATAGACACAGGGTGACAGAGCAGGAGGAGAGTGGCAGAGACACAGGATGACGGAGCGGGAGGAGAGTGGCAGAGACACAGGGTGACGGTGCGGGAGGAGAGTGGCAGAGACACAGGGTGAAAGAGCAGGAGGAGAGTAGCAGAGACACTGGGTGACAGAGCGGGAGGAGAGTGGCATAGACACAGGGTGATGGCGCAGGAGGAGAGTGGCAGAGACACAGGGTGATGGAGCAGGAGGAGAGTGGCAGAGACACAGGGTGACGGAGCAGGAGGAGAGTGGGAGAGACACAGGGTGAAAGAGCAGGAGGAGAGTGACAGACACAGGGTGAAAGAGCAGGAGGAGAGTGGCAGAGACACAGGGTGACGGAGAAGGAGGAGAGTGGCAGAGACACAGGGTGATGGAGCAGGAGGAGAGTGGCAGAGACACAGGGTGAAAGAGCAGGAGGAGAGTGGCAGAGAGACAGGGTGAAAGAGCAGGAGGAGAGTGGCAGAGACACAGGGTGACGGAGCGGGAGGAGAACGGCACAGACACAGGGTGACGGAGTAGGAGGAGAGTGGCAGAGACACAGGGTGACGGAGCGGGAGGAGAGTGGCAGAGACACAGGGTGACGGAGCGGGAGGAGAATGGCAGTGACACAGGGTGACGGAGCAGGAGGAGAGTGGCAGAGACACAGGGTGACGGAGCGGGAGGAGAGTGGCAGAGACACAAGGTGACGGAGCGGGAGGAGAGTGGCAGAGACACAGGGTGACGGAGCGGGAGGAGAGAGGCAGAGACACAGGGTGACGGATTAGGAGGAGAGTGGCAGAGACACAGGGTGACGGAGCGGGAGGAGAGTGGCAGAGACACAGGGTGACGGAGCGGGAGGAGAATGGCAGAGACACAGGGTGACGGAGTAGGAGGAGAGTGGCAGAGACACAGGGTGATGGAGCGGGAGGAGAGTGGCAGAGACACAGGGTGACGGAGCGGGAGGAGAGTGGCAGAGACACAGGGTGACGGAGCGGGAGGAGAGTGGCAGAGACACAGGGTGACGGAGCGGGAGGAGAGTGGCAGAGACACAGGGTGAAGGAGCGGGAGGAGAGTGGTAGAGACACAGGGTGACGGAGCAGGAGGAGAGTGGCAGAGGGACAGGGTGACGGAGCAGGAGGAGAGTGGCAGAGACACAGGGTGAAAGAGCAGGAGGAGAGTGGCAAAGACACAGGGTGACGGAGCGGGAGGAGCGTGGCAGAGACACAGGGTGACAGAGCGGGAGGAGAGTGGCAGAGCCACAGTGTGAAATAGCAGAAGGAGAGTGGCAAAGGCACAGGGTGATGGAACGTGAGGAGAGTGGCATAGACACAGGGTGAAGGAGCAGTACGAGAGTGGCAGAGACAGAGGGTGACGGAGCAGGAGGAGAGTGGCAGAGACACAGGGTGACGGAGCAGGAGGAGAGTGGCAGAGACACAGGGTGAAAGAGCAGGAGGAGAGTGGCAGAGACACAGGGTGACGGAGAAGGAGGAGAGTGGCAGAGACACAGGGTGAAAGAGCAGGAGGAGAGTGGCAGAGACACAGGGTGATGGAGCAGGAGGAGAGTGGCAGAGACACAGGGAGATGGAGCGGGAGGAGAGTGGCAGAGGCACAGGGTGACGGAGCGGGAGGAGAGTGGCAGAGACACACTGTGACGGAGCGGGAGGAGAGTGGCAGAGACACAGGGTGATAGAGCAGGAGGAGATTGGCAGAGACACAGGGTGACGGAGCGGGAGGAGAGTGGCAGAGACACAGGGTGACGGAGCAACAGGAGAGTGGCAGAGACACAGGGTGACGGAGCGGGAGGAGAGTGGTAGAGACACAGGGTGACGGAGCGGGAGGAGAGTGGCAGAGACACTGGGTGACGGAGCAGGAGGAGAGTGGTTGAGACACAGGGTGACGGAGCGGGAGGAGAGTGGCAGAGACACAGTGTGACGGAGCAGGAGGAGAGTGGCAAAGACACAGGGTGACGGAGCAGGAGGAGAGTGGCAGAGAGACTGGGTGACGGAGCAGGAGGAGAGTGGCAGAGACACAGGGTGACGGAGCGGGAGGAGAGTGGCAGAGACACAGGATGACGGATCGGGAGGAGAGTGGCAGAGACACAGGGTGACGGAGCGGGAGGAGAGTGGCAGAGACACAGGGTGACGGAGCAGCAGGAGAGTGGCAGAGACACAGGGTGACGGAGCGGTAGGAGAGTGGCAGAGACACAGGGTGACGGAGCGGGAGGAGAGTGGCAGAGACACAGGGTGACGGAGCGGGAGGAGAGTGGCAGAGACACAGGGTGACGGAGCGGGAGGAGAGTGGCAGAGACACAGGGTGACTGAGCAGCAGGAGAGTGGCAGAGACACAGGGTGAAGGAGCGGGTGGGGAGTGGCAGAGACACAGGATGACGGAGTGGGAGGAGAGTGGCAGAGACACAGGGTGACAGAGCGGGAGGAGAGTGGCAGAGTCACAGGGTGAAGGAGAGGGTGGGGAGTGGCAAAGACACAGGGTGAAAGAGCAGGAGGAGAGTGACAGAGACACTGGGTGAAGGAGCGGGTGGGGAGTGGCAGAGACACAGGATGACGGAGTGGGAGGAGAGTGGCAGAGACACAGGGTGACAGAGCGGGAGGAGAGTGGCAGAGTCACAGGGTGAAGGAGAGGGTGGGGAGTGGCAAAGACACAGGGTGAAAGAGCAGGAGGAGAGTGGCAGAGACACTGGGTGACAGAGCGTGAGGAGAGTGGCATAGACACAGGGTGATGGAGCACAGGAGAGTGGCAGAGACACAGGGTGATGGAGCGGGAGGAGAGTGGCAGAGACACAGGGTGACGGAGCAGGAGGAGAGTGGCAGAGACACTGGGTGACAGAGCGGGAGGAGAGTGGCATAGACACAGGGTGATGGAGCACAGGAGAGTGGCAGAGACACAGGGTGATGGAGCGGGAGGAGAGTGGCAGAGACACAGGGTGACGGAGCGGGAGGAGACTGGCAGAGACACAGGGTGACGGTGCGGGAGGAGAGTAGCAGAGTCACAGGGTGAAAGAGCAGGAGGAGACTGGCAGAGACACTGGGTGACAGAGCGGGAGGAGAGTGGCATAGACACAGGGTGATGGAGCAGGAGGAGAGTGGCAGAGACACAGGGTGACGGAGCGGGAGGAGAGTGGCATAGACACAGGGTGACTGAGCAGGAGGAGAGTGGCAGAGACACAGGGTGAAGGAGCGGGTGGGGAGTGGCAGAGACACAGGATGACGGAGTGGGAGGAGAGTGGCAGAGACACAGGGTGATAGAGCGGGAGGAGAGTGGCAGAGACACAGGTTGAAGGAGAGGGTGGGGAGTGGCAAAGACACAGGGTGAAAGAGCAGGAGGAGAGTGGCAGAGACACTGGGTGACAGAGCGGGAGGAGAGTGGCATAGACACAGGGTGATGGAGCACAGGAGAGTGGAAGAGACACAGGGTGATGGAGCGGGAGGAGCGTGGCAGAGACACAGGGTGACGGAGCAGGAGGAGAGTGGCAGAGACACTGGGTGACAGAGCGGGAGGAGAGTGGCATAGACACAGGGTGATGGAGCACAGGAGAGTGGCAGAGAAACAGGGTGATGGAGCGGGAGGAGTGTGGCAGAGACACAGGGTGACGGAGCGGGAGGAGACTGGCAGAGACACAGGGTGACGGTGCGGGAGGAGAGTAGCAGAGTCACAGGGTGAAAGAGCAGGAGGAGACTGGCAGAGACACTGGGTGACAGAGCGGGAGGAGAGTGGCATAGACACAGGGTGATGGAGCAGGAGGAGAGTGGCAGAGACACAGGGTGACGGAGCGGGAGGAGAGTGGCATAGACACAGGGTGACAGAGCAGGAGGAGAGTGGCAGAGACACAGGATGACGGAGCGGGAGGAGAGTGGCAGAGACACAGGGTGACGGTGCGGGAGGAGAGTGGCAGAGACACAGGGTGAAAGAGCAGGAGGAGAGTAGCAGAGACACTAGGTGACAGAGCGGGAGGAGAGTGGCATAGACACAGGGTGATGGCGCAGGAGGAGAGTGGCAGAGACACAGGGTGATGGAGCAGGAGGAGAGTGGCAGAGACACAGGGTGACGGAGCAGGAGGAGAGTGGGAGAGACACAGGGTGAAAGAGCAGGAGGAGAGTGACAGACACAGGGTGAAAGAGCAGGAGGAGAGTGGCAGAGACACAGGGTGACGGAGAAGGAGGAGAGTGGCAGAGACACAGGGTGATGGAGCAGGAGGAGAGTGGCAGAGACACAGGGTGAAAGAGCAGGAGGAGAGTGGCAGAGAGACAGGGTGAAAGAGCAGGAGGAGAGTGGCAGAGACACAGGGTGACGGAGCGGGAGGAGAACGGCACAGACACAGGGTGACGGAGTAGGAGGAGAGTGGCAGAGACACAGGGTGACGGAGCGGGAGGAGAGTGGCAGAGACACAGGGTGACGGAGCGGGAGGAGAATGGCAGTGACACAGGGTGACGGAGCAGGAGGAGAGTGGCAGAGACACAGGGTGACGGAGCGGGAGGAGAGTGGCAGAGACACAAGGTGACGGAGCGGGAGGAGAGTGGCAGAGACACAGGGTGACGGAGCGGGAGGAGAGAGGCAGAGACACAGGGTGACGGATTAGGAGGAGAGTGGCAGAGACACAGGGTGACGGAGCGGGAGGAGAGTGGCAGAGACACAGGGTGACGGAGCGGGAGGAGAATGGCAGAGACACAGGGTGACGGAGTAGGAGGAGAGTGGCAGAGACACAGGGTGATGGAGCGGGAGGAGAGTGGCAGAGACACAGGGTGACGGAGCGGGAGGAGAGTGGCAGAGACACAGGGTGACGGAGCGGGAGGAGAGTGGCAGAGACACAGGGTGAAAGAGCGTGGGGAGAGTGGTTGAGACACTGGGTGACGGAGCGGGAGGAGAGTGGCAGAGACACAGGGTGAAGGAGCGGGAGGAGAGTGGTAGAGACACAGGGTGACGGAGCAGGAGGAGAGTGGCAGAGGGACAGGGTGACGGAGCAGGAGGAGAGTGGCAGAGACACAGGGTGAAAGAGCAGGAGGAGAGTGGCAAAGACACAGGGTGACGGAGCGGGAGGAGCGTGGCAGAGACACAGGGTGACAGAGCGGGAGGAGAGTGGCAGAGCCACAGTGTGAAATAGCAGAAGGAGAGTGGCAAAGGCACAGGGTGATGGAACGTGAGGAGAGTGGCATAGACACAGGGTGAAGGAGCAGTACGAGAGTGGCAGAGACAGAGGGTGACGGAGCAGGAGGAGAGTGGCAGAGACACAGGGTGACGGAGCAGGAGGAGAGTGGCAGAGACACAGGGTGAAAGAGCAGGAGGAGAGTGGCAGAGACACAGGGTGACGGAGAAGGAGGAGAGTGGCAGAGACACAGGGTGAAAGAGCAGGAGGAGAGTGGCAGAGACACAGGGTGATGGAGCAGGAGGAGAGTGGCAGAGACACAGGGAGATGGAGCGGGAGGAGAGTGGCAGAGGCACAGGGTGACGGAGCGGGAGGAGAGTGGCAGAGACACACTGTGACGGAGCGGGAGGAGAGTGGCAGAGACACAGGGTGATAGAGCAGGAGGAGATTGGCAGAGACACAGGGTGACGGAGCGGGAGGAGAGTGGCAGAGACACAGGGTGACGGAGCAACAGGAGAGTGGCAGAGACACAGGGTGACGGAGCGGGAGGAGAGTGGTAGAGACACAGGGTGACGGAGCGGGAGGAGAGTGGCAGAGACACAGGGTGACGGAGCAGGAGGAGAGTGGTTGAGACACAGGGTGACGGAGCGGGAGGAGAGTGGCAGAGACACAGTGTGACGGAGCAGGAGGAGAGTGGCAAAGACACAGGGTGACGGAGCAGGAGGAGAGTGGCAGAGACACTGGGTGACGGAGCAGGAGGAGAGTGGCAGAGACACAGGGTGACGGAGCGGGAGGAGAGTGGCAGAGACACAGGGTGACGGAGCGGGAGGAGAGTGGCAGAGGCACAGGGTGACGGAGCGGGAGGAGAGTGGCAGAGACACAGGGTGACGGAGCGGGAGGAGAGTGGCAGAGACACAGGGTGACGGAGCGGGAGGAGAGTGGCAGAGACACAGGGTGACGGAGCGGGAGGAGAGTGGCAGACGCACAGGGTGACGGAGCGGAAGGAGAGTGGTAGAGACACAGGGTTACGGAGCGGGAGGAGAGTGGCAGAGACACAGGGTGATGGAGCAGGAGGAGAGTAGCAGAGACACAGGGTGACGGAGCGGGAGGGGAGTGGCAGAGTCACAGGGTGACGGAGCGGGAGGAGAGTGGCAGAGGCACAGGGTGACGGAGCGGGAGGAGAGTGGCAGAGACACAGGGTGAAAGAGCGGGAGGAGAGTGGCAGACGCACAGGGTGACGGAGCGGGAGGAGAGTGGCAGAGGCACAGGGTGAAAGAGCGGGAGGAGAGTGGCAGACGCACAGGGTGACGGTGCGGGAGGAGAGTGGCACAGACACAGTCTGACAGAGCGGGAGGAGAGTGGCAGAGACACAGGATGACGGAGCGGGAGGAGAGGGGCAGAGACACAGGGTGACCGAGCTGGAGGAGAGCGGCAGAGACACAGTCTGACAGAGCGGGAGGAGAGTGGCAGAGACACAGGATGACGGAGCGGGAGGAGAGGGGCAGAGACACAGGGTGACGGAGCAGGAGGAGAGCGGCAGAGACACAGGGTGACGGAGCGGGAGGCGAGTGGCAGAGGCACAGGGTGAAGGAGCGTGAGGAGAGTAGCAGAGACACAGGGTGAAAGAGCGGGAGGAGAGTGGCAGACGCACAGGGTGACGGAGCGGGAGGAGAGTGGCAGAGGCACAGGGTGACGGAGCGGGAGGAGAGTGGCAGAGACACAGGGTGACGGAGCGGGAGGAGAGTAGCAGAGACACAGGATGACAGAGCAGGAGGAGAGCGGCAGAGACACAGGGTGACGGAGCGGGAGGAGAGTGGCAGAGACACACGATGACAGAGCAGGAGGAGAGCGGCAGAGACACAGGGTGACGGAGCGGGAGGAGAGTGGCAGTGACACAGTCTGACAGAGTGGGAGGAGAGTGGCAGTGACACAGTCTGACAGAGCGGGAGGAGAGTGGCAGAGACACAGGATGACCGAGCTGGAGGAGAGTGGCAGAGACACAGTCTGACAGAGCGGGAGGAGAGTGGCAGAGACACAGAATGACCGAGCTGGAGGAGAGTGGCAGAGACACAGTGTGATGGAGCAGGAGGAGAGCGGCAGAGACACAGGGTGACGGAGCGGGAGGAGAGTGGCAGAGACACAGGGTGACGGAGCAGGAGGAGAGCGGCAGAGACACAGGGTGACGGAGCGGGAGGAGAGTGGCAGAG
The DNA here is from genome assembly GCF_047496885.1 of Scyliorhinus torazame. Classification (NCBI taxonomy): domain Eukaryota; kingdom Metazoa; phylum Chordata; class Chondrichthyes; order Carcharhiniformes; family Scyliorhinidae; genus Scyliorhinus; species Scyliorhinus torazame. Next base: position 89,574,104 of record NC_092722.1, read on the forward strand.
ACACAGGGTGACGGAGCAGGAGGAGAGCGGCAGAGACACAGGGTGACGGAGCGGGAGGAGAGTGGCAGAGACACAGGGTGACGGAGCAGGAGGAGAGCGGCAGAGACACAGGGTGACGGAGCGGGAGGAGAGTAGCAGAGACACGGGATGACAAGCAGGAGGAGAGCGGCAGAGGCACAGGGTGACGGAGCGGGAGGAGAGTGGCAGTGACACAGTCTGACAGAGCGGGAGGAGAGTTGCAGAGACACAGTCTGACAGAGCGGGAGGAGAGTGGCAGAGATCAGGGTGACGGAGCGGGAGGAGAGTGGCAGAGACACAGGATGACGGAGCAGGAGGAGAGCGGCAGAGACACAGGGTGACGGAGCAGGAGGAGAGTGGCAGAGACACAGGATGACGGAGCGGGTGGGGAGTGGCAGAGACACTGGGTGAAGGAGCAGGAGGAGAGTGGCAGAGACACAGGGTGAAAGAGCGGGAGGAGAGTGGCAGAGACACAGGGTGACGGAGCGGGAGGAGAGTGGCAGAGACACAGGGTGTCGGAGCGGGAGGAGAGTGGCAGAGACACAGGCTGACTGAGCGGGAGGAGAGTGGCAGAGACACAGGGTGAAGGAGCGGGTGGGGAGTGGCAGAGACACAGGATGACGGAGTGGGAGGAGAGTGGCAGAGACACAGGGTGACAGAGCGGGAGGAGAGTGGCAGAGACACAGGGTGATGGAGCAGGAGGAGAGTGGCAGAGACACAGGGTGACGGAGCAGGAGGAGAGTGGCAGAGACACTGGGTGACGGAGCGGGAGGAGAGTGGCAGAGACACAGGGTGACGGAGCAGGGGGAGAGTGGCAGAGACACAGGATGACGGAGCGGGAGGAGAGTGGCAGAGACACAGGGTGAAAGATCAGGAGGAGAGTGGCAGAGACACAGGGTGACGGTGCGGGAGGAGAGTGGCAGAGACACTGGGTGACGGAGCGGGAGTGGAGTGGCAGAGACACAGGGTGAAAGAGCAGGAGGAGAGTGGCAGAGACACTGGGTGACAGAGCGGGAGGAGAGTGGCATAGACACAGTGTGATGGAGCAGGAGCAGAGTGGCAGAGACACAGGGTGACGGAGTAGGAGGAGAGTGGCAGAGACACAGGGTGAAAGAGCAGGAGGAGAGTGGCAGAGACACAGGGTGAAAGAGCGGGAGGAGAGTGGCAGAGACACAGGGTGACGGAGCGGGAGGAGAGTGGCAGAGACACTGGGTGACGGAGCGGGAGGAGTGCAGCAGATACACAGGATGACAGAGCAGGAGGAGAGTGGCAGAGACAAAGGGTGACGGAGCGGGAGGAGAGTGGCAGAGACTCAGGATGACAGAGCAGGAGGAGAGTGGCAGAGACACAGGGTGACGGAGCAGGAGGAGAGCGGCAGAGACACAGGGTGACGGAGCGGGAGGAGAGTGGCAGAAACACAGGGTGACGGAGCAGGAGGAGAGTGGCAGAGACACAGGGTGACGGAGCAGGAGGAGAGCGGCAGAGACACAGGGTGACGGAGCGGGAGGAGACTGGCAGAGACACAGGGTGACGGAGCAGTAGGAGAGTGGCAGAGACACAGGGTGACGGAGCAGGAGGAGAGCGGCAGAGACACAGGGTGACGGAGCGGGAGGAGAGTAGCAGAGACACAGGATGACAGAGCAGGAGGAGAGCGGCAGAGACATAGGGTGACGGAGCAGGAGGAGAGTGGCAGAGACACAGGATGACGGAGCGGGAGGAGAGTGGCAGAGACACAGGGTGAAAGAGCAGGAGGAGAGTGGCAGAGACACAGGGTGACGGTGCGGGAGGAGAGTGGCAGAGACACTGGGTGACGGAGCGGGAGTGGAGTGGCAGAGACACAGGGTGAAAGAGCAGGAGGAGAGTGGCAGAGACACTGGGTGACAGAGCGGGAGGAGAGTGGCATAGACACAGTGTGATGGAGCAGGAGCATAGTGGCAGAGACACAGGGTGACGGAGCGGGAGGAGAGTGGCATAGACACAGTGTGATGGAGCAGGAGCAGAGTGGCAGAGACACAGGGTGACGGAGTAGGAGGAGAGTGGCAGAGACACAGGGTGAAAGAGCAGGAGGAGAGTGGCAGAGACACAGGGTGAAAGAGCGGGAGGAGAGTGGCAGAGACACAGGGTGACGGAGCGGGAGGAGAGTGGCAGAGACACTGGGTGACGGAGCGGGAGGAGAGCAGCAGAGACACAGGATGACAGAGCAGGAGGAGAGTGGCAGAGACAAAGGGTGACGGAGCGGGAGGAGAGTGGCAGAGACTCAGGATGACAGAGCAGGAGGAGAGTGGCAGAGACACAGGGTGACGGAGCAGGAGGAGAGCGGCAGAGACACATGGTGACGGAGCGGGAGGAGAGTGGCAGAGACACAGGGTGACGGAGCAGGAGGAGAGCGGCAGAGACACAGGGTGACGGATCGGGAGGAGACTGGCAGAGACACAGGGTGACGGAGCAGTAGGAGAGTGGCAGAGACACAGGGTGACGGAGCAGGAGGAGAGCGGCAGAGACACAGGGTGACGGAGCGGGAGGAGAGTAGCAGAGACACAGGATGGCAGAGCAGGAGGAGAGCGGCAGAGACATAGGGTGACGGAGCGGGAGGAGAGTGGCAGTGACACAGGGTGACGGAGCGGGAGGAGAGTGTCAGAGACACAGGGTGACGGAGCGGGAGGAGAGTGGCAGAGACACAGGGTGACGGAGCAGGAGGAGAGCGGCAGAGACACAGGGTGACGGAGCGGGAGGAGAGTGGCAGAGACACAGGGTGACGGAGCGGGAGGAGAGTGTCAGAGACTCAGGGTGACGGAGCGGGAGGAGAGTGGCAGAGACACAGGGTGACGGAGCAGGAGGAGAGCGGCAGAGACACAGGGTGACGGAGCGGGAGGAGAGTGGCAGAGACACAGGGTGACGGAGCGGGAGGAGAGTGGCAGAGACACAGAGCGACGGAGCGGGAGGAGAGTAGCAGAGACACAGCGTGACGGAGCGGGTGGGGAGTGGCAGAGACACAGGGTGAAAGAGCAGGAGGAGAGTGGCAGAGAAACAGTCTGACAGAGCGGGAGGAGAGTGGCAGAGACACAGGGTGACGGAGCGGGAGGAGAGTGGCAGAGACACAGGGTGAAAGAGCGTGGGGAGAGTGGTTGAGACACTGGGTGACGGAGCGGGAGGAGAGTGGCAGAGACACAGGGTGAAGGAGCGGGAGGAGAGTGGTAGAGACACAGGGTGACGGAGCAGGAGGAGAGTGGCAGAGGGACAGGGTGACGGAGCAGGAGGAGAGTGGCAGAGACACAGGGTGAAAGAGCAGGAGGAGAGTGGCAAAGACACAGGGTGACGGAGCGGGAGGAGCGTGGCAGAGACACAGGGTGACAGAGCGGGAGGAGAGTGGCAGAGCCACAGTGTGAAATAGCAGAAGGAGAGTGGCAAAGGCACAGGGTGATGGAACGTGAGGAGAGTGGCATAGACACAGGGTGAAGGAGCAGTACGAGAGTGGCAGAGACAGAGGGTGACGGAGCAGGAGGAGAGTGGCAGAGACACAGGGTGACGGAGCAGGAGGAGAGTGGCAGAGACACAGGGTGAAAGAGCAGGAGGAGAGTGGCAGAGACACAGGGTGACGGAGAAGGAGGAGAGTGGCAGAGACACAGGGTGAAAGAGCAGGAGGAGAGTGGCAGAGACACAGGGTGATGGAGCAGGAGGAGAGTGGCAGAGACACAGGGAGATGGAGCGGGAGGAGAGTGGCAGAGGCACAGGGTGACGGAGCGGGAGGAGAGTGGCAGAGACACACTGTGACGGAGCGGGAGGAGAGTGGCAGAGACACAGGGTGATAGAGCAGGAGGAGATTGGCAGAGACACAGGGTGACGGAGCGGGAGGAGAGTGGCAGAGACACAGGGTGACGGAGCAACAGGAGAGTGGCAGAGACACAGGGTGACGGAGCGGGAGGAGAGTGGTAGAGACACAGGGTGACGGAGCGGGAGGAGAGTGGCAGAGACACAGGGTGACGGAGCAGGAGGAGAGTGGTTGAGACACAGGGTGACGGAGCGGGAGGAGAGTGGCAGAGACACAGTGTGACGGAGCAGGAGGAGAGTGGCAAAGACACAGGGTGACGGAGCAGGAGGAGAGTGGCAGAGACACTGGGTGACGGAGCAGGAGGAGAGTGGCAGAGACACAGGGTGACGGAGCGGGAGGAGAGTGGCAGAGACACAGGGTGACGGAGCGGGAGGAGAGTGGCAGAGGCACAGGGTGACGGAGCGGGAGGAGAGTGGCAGAGACACAGGGTGACGGAGCGGGAGGAGAGTGGCAGAGACACAGGGTGACGGAGCGGGAGGAGAGTGGCAGAGACACAGGGTGACGGAGCGGGAGGAGAGTGGCAGACGCACAGGGTGACGGAGCGGAAGGAGAGTGGTAGAGACACAGGGTTACGGAGCGGGAGGAGAGTGGCAGAGACACAGGGTGATGGAGCAGGAGGAGAGTAGCAGAGACACAGGGTGACGGAGCGGGAGGGGAGTGGCAGAGTCACAGGGTGACGGAGCGGGAGGAGAGTGGCAGAGGCACAGGGTGACGGAGCGGGAGGAGAGTGGCAGAGACACAGGGTGAAAGAGCGGGAGGAGAGTGGCAGACGCACAGGGTGACGGAGCGGGAGGAGAGTGGCAGAGGCACAGGGTGAAAGAGCGGGAGGAGAGTGGCAGACGCACAGGGTGACGGTGCGGGAGGAGAGTGGCACAGACACAGTCTGACAGAGCGGGAGGAGAGTGGCAGAGACACAGGATGACGGAGCGGGAGGAGAGGGGCAGAGACACAGGGTGACCGAGCTGGAGGAGAGCGGCAGAGACACAGTCTGACAGAGCGGGAGGAGAGTGGCAGAGACACAGGATGACGGAGCGGGAGGAGAGGGGCAGAGACACAGGGTGACGGAGCAGGAGGAGAGCGGCAGAGACACAGGGTGACGGAGCGGGAGGCGAGTGGCAGAGGCACAGGGTGAAGGAGCGTGAGGAGAGTAGCAGAGACACAGGGTGAAAGAGCGGGAGGAGAGTGGCAGACGCACAGGGTGACGGAGCGGGAGGAGAGTGGCAGAGGCACAGGGTGACGGAGCGGGAGGAGAGTGGCAGAGACACAGGGTGACGGAGCGGGAGGAGAGTAGCAGAGACACAGGATGACAGAGCAGGAGGAGAGCGGCAGAGACACAGGGTGACGGAGCGGGAGGAGAGTGGCAGAGACACAGGATGACAGAGCAGGAGGAGAGCGGCAGAGACACAGGGTGACGGAGCGGGAGGAGAGTGGCAGTGACACAGTCTGACAGAGTGGGAGGAGAGTGGCAGTGACACAGTCTGACAGAGCGGGAGGAGAGTGGCAGAGACACAGGATGACCGAGCTGGAGGAGAGTGGCAGAGACACAGTCTGACAGAGCGGGAGGAGAGTGGCAGAGACACAGAATGACCGAGCTGGAGGAGAGTGGCAGAGACACAGTGTGATGGAGCAGGAGGAGAGCGGCAGAGACACAGGGTGACGGAGCGGGAGGAGAGTGGCAGAGACACAGGGTGACGGAGCAGGAGGAGAGCGGCAGAGACACAGGGTGACGGAGCGGGAGGAGAGTGGCAGAGACACAGGGTGACGGAGCAGGAGGAGAGCGGCAGAGACACAGGGTGACGGAGCGGGAGGAGAGTGGCAGAGACACAGGGTGACGGAGCAGGAGGAGAGCGGCAGAGACACAGGGTGACGGAGCGGGAGGAGAGTAGCAGAGACACGGGATGACAGAGCAGGAGGAGAGCGGCAGAGGCACAGGGTGACGGAGCGGGAGGAGAGTGGCAGTGACACAGTCTGACAGAGCGGGAGGAGAGTTGCAGAGACACAGTCTGACAGAGCGGGAGGAGAGTGGCAGAGATCAGGGTGACGGAGCGGGAGGAGAGTGGCAGAGACACAGGATGACGGAGCAGGAGGAGAGCGGCAGAGACACAGGGTGACGGAGCAGGAGGAGAGTGGCAGAGACACAGGATGACGGAGCGGGTGGGGAGTGGCAGAGACACTGGGTGAAGGAGCAGGAGGAGAGTGGCAGAGACACAGGGTGAAAGAGCGGGAGGAGAGTGGCAGAGACACAGGGTGACGGAGCGGGAGGAGAGTGGCAGAGACACAGGGTGTCGGAGCGGGAGGAGAGTGGCAGAGACACAGGCTGACTGAGCGGGAGGAGAGTGGCAGAGACACAGGGTGAAGGAGCGGGTGGGGAGTGGCAGAGACACAGGATGACGGAGTGGGAGGAGAGTGGCAGAGACACAGGGTGACAGAGCGGGAGGAGAGTGGCAGAGACACAGGGTGATGGAGCAGGAGGAGAGTGGCAGAGACACAGGGTGACGGAGCAGGAGGAGAGTGGCAGAGACACTGGGTGACGGAGCGGGAGGAGAGTGGCAGAGACACAGGGTGACGGAGCAGGGGGAGAGTGGCAGAGACACAGGATGACGGAGCGGGAGGAGAGTGGCAGAGACACAGGGTGAAAGATCAGGAGGAGAGTGGCAGAGACACAGGGTGACGGTGCGGGAGGAGAGTGGCAGAGACACTGGGTGACGGAGCGGGAGTGGAGTGGCAGAGACACAGGGTGAAAGAGCAGGAGGAGAGTGGCAGAGACACTGGGTGACAGAGCGGGAGGAGAGTGGCATAGACACAGTGTGATGGAGCAGGAGCAGAGTGGCAGAGACACAGGGTGACGGAGTAGGAGGAGAGTGGCAGAGACACAGGGTGAAAGAGCAGGAGGAGAGTGGCAGAGACACAGGGTGAAAGAGCGGGAGGAGAGTGGCAGAGACACAGGGTGACGGAGCGGGAGGAGAGTGGCAGAGACACTGGGTGACGGAGCGGGAGGAGTGCAGCAGATACACAGGATGACAGAGCAGGAGGAGAGTGGCAGAGACAAAGGGTGACGGAGCGGGAGGAGAGTGGCAGAGACTCAGGATGACAGAGCAGGAGGAGAGTGGCAGAGACACAGGGTGACGGAGCAGGAGGAGAGCGGCAGAGACACAGGGTGACGGAGCGGGAGGAGAGTGGCAGAAACACAGGGTGACGGAGCAGGAGGAGAGTGGCAGAGACACAGGGTGACGGAGCAGGAGGAGAGCGGCAGAGACACAGGGTGACGGAGCGGGAGGAGACTGGCAGAGACACAGGGTGACGGAGCAGTAGGAGAGTGGCAGAGACACAGGGTGACGGAGCAGGAGGAGAGCGGCAGAGACACAGGGTGACGGAGCGGGAGGAGAGTAGCAGAGACACAGGATGACAGAGCAGGAGGAGAGCGGCAGAGACATAGGGTGACGGAGCAGGAGGAGAGTGGCAGAGACACAGGATGACGGAGCGGGAGGAGAGTGGCAGAGACACAGGGTGAAAGAGCAGGAGGAGAGTGGCAGAGACACAGGGTGACGGTGCGGGAGGAGAGTGGCAGAGACACTGGGTGACGGAGCGGGAGTGGAGTGGCAGAGACACAGGGTGAAAGAGCAGGAGGAGAGTGGCAGAGACACTGGCTGACAGAGCGGGAGGAGAGTGGCATAGACACAGTGTGATGGAGCAGGAGCATAGTGGCAGAGACACAGGGTGACGGAGCGGGAGGAGAGTGGCATAGACACAGTGTGATGGAGCAGGAGCAGAGTGGCAGAGACACAGGGTGACGGAGTAGGAGGAGAGTGGCAGAGACACAGGGTGAAAGAGCAGGAGGAGAGTGGCAGAGACACAGGGTGAAAGAGCGGGAGGAGAGTGGCAGAGACACAGGGTGACGGAGCGGGAGGAGAGTGGCAGAGACACTGGGTGACGGAGCGGGAGGAGAGCAGCAGAGACACAGGATGACAGAGCAGGAGGAGAGTGGCAGAGACAAAGGGTGACGGAGCGGGAGGAGAGTGGCAGAGACTCAGGATGACAGAGCAGGAGGAGAGTGGCAGAGACACAGGGTGACGGAGCAGGAGGAGAGCGGCAGAGACACATGGTGACGGAGCGGGAGGAGAGTGGCAGAGACACAGGGTGACGGAGCAGGAGGAGAGCGGCAGAGACACAGGGTGACGGATCGGGAGGAGACTGGCAGAGACACAGGGTGACGGAGCAGTAGGAGAGTGGCAGAGACACAGGGTGACGGAGCAGGAGGAGAGCGGCAGAGACACAGGGTGACGGAGCGGGAGGAGAGTAGCAGAGACACAGGATGGCAGAGCAGGAGGAGAGCGGCAGAGACATAGGGTGACGGAGCGGGAGGAGAGTGGCAGTGACACAGGGTGACGGAGCGGGAGGAGAGTGTCAGAGACACAGGGTGACGGAGCGGGAGGAGAGTGGCAGAGACACAGGGTGACGGAGCAGGAGGAGAGCGGCAGAGACACAGGGTGACGGAGCGGGAGGAGAGTGGCAGAGACACAGGGTGACGGAGCGGGAGGAGAGTGTCAGAGACTCAGGGTGACGGAGCGGGAGGAGAGTGGCAGAGACACAGGGTGACGGAGCAGGAGGAGAGCGGCAGAGACACAGGGTGACGGAGCGGGAGGAGAGTGGCAGAGACACAGGGTGACGGAGCGGGAGGAGAGTGGCAGAGACACAGAGCGACGGAGCGGGAGGAGAGTAGCAGAGACACAGCGTGACGGAGCGGGTGGGGAGTGGCAGAGACACAGGGTGAAAGAGCAGGAGGAGAGTGGCAGAGAAACAGTCTGACAGAGCGGGAGGAGAGTGGCAGAGACACAGGGTGACGGAGCAGGAGGAGAGCGGCAGAGACACAGGGTGACGGAGCGGGAGGAGAGTGGCAGAGACACAGGGTGACGGAGCAGGAGGAGAGTGGCAGAGACACAGGGTGACGGAGCGGGAGGAGAGTGTCAGAGACACAGGGTGACGGAGCGGGAGGAGAGTGTCACAGACACAGGGTGACGGAGCGGGAGGAGATTGTCAGAGACACAGGGTGACGGGGCGGGAGGAGAGTGGCAGAGACACAGGGTGACGGAGCGGGAGGAGAGTGGCAGAGACACTGGGTGACGGAGCGGGAGGAGAGCAGCAGAGACACAGGATGACAGAGCAGGAGGAGAGTGGCAGAGACAAAGGGTGACGGAGCGGGAGGAGAGTGGCAGAGACTCAGGATGACAGAGCAGGAGGAGAGTGGCAGAGACACAGTGTGACGGAGCAGGAGGAGAGCGGCAGAGACACATGGTGACGGAGCGGGAGGAGAGTGGCAGAGACACAGGGTGACGGAGCAGGAGGAGAGCGGCAGAGACACAGGGTGACGGAGCGGGAGGAGACTGCCAGAGACACAGGGTGACGGAGCAGTAGGAGAGTGGCAGAGACACAGGGTGACGTAGCAGGAGGAGAGCGGCAGAGACACAGGGTGACGGAGCGGGAGGAGAGTAGCAGAGACACAGGATGACAGAGCAGGAGGAGAGTGGCAGAGACACAGGGTGACGGAGCGGGAGGAGAGTGGCAGTGACACAGGGTGACGGAGCGGGAGGAGAGTGGCAGAGACACAGGGTGACGGTGCAGGAGGAGAGTGGCAGAGACACAGGGTGACGGAGCAGGAGGAGAGCGGCAGAGACACAGGGTGACGGAGCGGGAGGAGAGTGGCAGAGACACAGGGTGACGGAGCGGGAGGAGAGTGTCAGAGACACAGGGTGACGGAGCGGGAGGAGAGTGGCAGAGACACAGGGTGACGGAACAGGAGGAGAGCGGCAGAGACACAGGGTGACGGAGCGGGAGGAGAGTGGCAGAGACACAGGGTGACGGAGCGGGAGGAGAGTCGCAGAGACACAGAGCGACGGAGCGGGAGGAGAGTAGCAGAGACACAGCGTGACGGAGCGGGTGGCGAGTGGCAGAGACACAGGGTGAAAGAGCAGGAGGAGAGTGGCAGAGAAACAGTCTGACAGAGCGGGAGGAGAGTGGCAGAGACACAGGGTGACGGAGCAGGAGGAGAGCGGCAGAGACACAGGGTGACGGAGCGGGAGGAGAGTGGCAGAGACACAGGGTGACGGAGCAGGAGGAGAGTGGCAGAGACACAGGGTGACGGAGCGGGAGGAGAGTGTCAGAGACACAGGGTGACGGAGCGGGAGGAGAGTGTCACAGACACAGGGTGACGGGGCGGGAGGAGAGTGGCAGAGACACAGGGTGACGGAGCAGGAGGAGAGCGGCAGAGACACAGGGTGACGGAGCGGGAGGAGAGTAGCAGAGACACAGGATGACAGAGCAGGAGGAGAGCGGCAGAGACACAGGGTAACGGAGCGGGAGGAGAGTGGCAGTGACACAGTCTGACAGAGCGGGAGGAGAGTGGCAGAGACACAGTCTGACAGAGCGGGAGGAGTGTGGCAGAGACACAGGATGACAGAGCAGGAGGAGAGCGGCAGAGACACAGGGTGACGGAGCGGGTGGAGAGTGGCAGAGACACAGGGTGACGGAGCAGGAGGAGAGTGGCAGAGACACAGGATGACGGAGCGGGTGGGGAGTGGCAGAGACACAGGGTGAAGGAGCGGGAGGAGTGTGGCAGAGACACCGGGTGAAAGAGCGGGAGGAGAGTGGCAGAGACACAGGGTGACGGAGCGGGAGGAGAGTGGCAGAGACACTGGGTGACGGAGCGGGAGGAGAGTAGCAGAGACACAGGATGACGGAGCGGGAGGAGAGTGGCAGAGGCACAGGGTGACGGAGCGGGAGGAGAGTGGCAGAGACACAGGGTGACGGAGCGGGAGGAGAGTGGCTGAGACACAGGGTGAAGGAGCGGGAGGAGAATGGCAGAGACACAGGGTGACGGAGTAGGAGGAGAGTGGCAGGGACACAGGGTGACAGAGCGGGAGGAGAGTGGCAGAGACACAGGGTGACGGAGCGGGAGGAGAGTGGCAGAGGCACAGGGTGACGGAGCGGGAGGAGCGTGGCAGAGACACAGGATGACGGAGCGGGAGGAGCGTGGCAGAGCCACAGGGTGAAATAGCAGGAGGTGAGTGGCAGAGACACTGGGTGAAAGAGCAGGAGGTGAGTGGCAGAGACACAGGGTGATGGAACGTGAGGAGAGTGGCAGAGACACAGGGTGAAGGAGCGGGAGGAGAGTGGCAGAGACACAGGGTGACGGAGCGGGAGGAGAGTGGCAGAGACACAGGGTGAAGGAGCGGTAGGAGAGTGGCAGAGACACAGGGTGAAAGAGCAGGAGGAGAGTGGCAGAGACACAGGGTGACGGAGAAGGAGGAGAGTGGCAGAGACACAGGGTGAAAGAGCAGGAGGAGAGTGGCAGAGACACAGGGTGACGGAGCGGGAGGAGAGTGGCAGAGACACAGGGTGACGGAGCGGGAGGAGAGTGGCAGAGACACTGGGTGATGGAGCGGTAGGAGAGCAGCAGAGACACAGGATGACAGAGCAGGAGGAGAGTGGCAGAGACACAGGATGACGGAGCAGGAGGAGAGTGGCAGAGACACAGGGAGACGGAGCAGGAGGAGAGTGGCAGAGGCACAGGGTGACGGAGCAGGGGGAGAGTGGCAGAGACACAGGGTGACGGAGCAGGAGGAGAGTGGCAGAGACACAGGATGACGGAGCGGGAGGAGAGTGGCAGAGACACAGGGTGAAAGAGCAGGAGGAGAGTGGCAGAGACACAGGGTGACGGTGCGTGAGGAGAGTGGCAGAGACACAGGGTGAAAGAGCAGGAGGAGAGTGGCAGAGACACTGGGTGACAGAGCGGGAGGAGAGTGGCATCGACACAGGGTGAAAGAGCAGGAGCAGAGTGGCAGAGACACAGGGTGATGGAGTAGGAGGAGAGTGGCAGAGACACAGGGTGAAAGAGCAGGAGGAGAGTGGCAGAGACACAGGGTGAAAGAGCGGGAGGAGAGTGGCAGAGACACAGGGTGACGGAGCGGGAGGAGAGTGGCAGAGACACAGGGTGACGGAGCGGGAGGAGAGTGGCAGAGACACTGGGTGACGGAGCGGGAGGAGAGCAGCAGAGACACAGGATGACAGAGCAGGAGGAGAGTGGCAGAGACAAAGGGTGACGGAGCGGGAGGAGAGTGGCAGAGACTCAGGATGACAGAGCAGGAGGAGAGTGGCAGAGACACAGGGTGACGGAGCAGGAGGAGAGCGGCAGAGACACATGGTGACGGAGCGGGAGGAGAGTGGCAGAGACACAGGGTGACGGAGCGGGAGGAGAGTGGCAGAGACACAGGGTGACGGAGCAGGAGGAGAGCGGCAGAGACACAGGGTGACGGAGCGGGAGGAGACTGGCAGAGACACAGGGTGACGGAGCAGTAGGAGAGTGGCAGAGACACAGGGTGACGGAGCGGGAGGAGAGTAGCAGAGACACAGGATGACAGAGCAGGAGGAGAGCGGCAGAGACATAGGGTGACGGAGCGGGAGGAGAGTGGCAGAGACACATGGTGACGGAGCGGGAGGAGAGTGGCAGAGACACAGGGTGACGGAGCAGGAGGAGAGTGGCAGAGACACAGGGTGACGGTGCAGGAGGAGAGCGGCAGAGACACAGGGTGACGGAGCGGGAGGAGACTGGCAGAGACACAGGGTGACGGAGCAGTAGGAGAGTGGCAGAGACACAGGGTGACGGAGCGGGAGGAGAGTAGCAGAGACACAGGATGACAGAGCAGGAGGAGAGCGGCAGAGACATAGGGTGACGGAGCGGGAGGAGAGTGGCACAGACACAGTCTGACAGAGCGGGAGGAGAGTGGCAGAGACACAGGATGACGGAGCGGGAGGAGAGGGGCAGAGACACAGGGTGACGGAGCAGGAGGAGAGCGGCTGAGACACAGGGGGACGGAGCAGGAGGAGAGCGGCAGAGACACAGGGTGACGGAGCGGGAGGAGAGTAGCAGAGACACAGGATGACAGAGCAAGAGGAGAGCGGCAGAGACACAGGGTGACGGAGCGGGAGGAGAGTGGCAGTGACACAGTCTGACAGAGCGGTAGGAGAGTGGCAGTGACACAGTCTGACAGAGCGGGAGGAGAGTGGCAGAGACACAGGATGACCGAGCTGGAGGAGAGTGGCAGAGACACAGTGTGATGGAGCAGGAGGAGAGCGGCAGAGACACAGGGTGACGGAGCGGGAGGAGAGTGGCAGAGACACAGGGTGACGGAGCAGGAGGAGAGCCGCAGAGACACAGGGTGACGGAGCGGGAGGAGAGTGGCAGAGACACAGGGTGACGGAGCAGGAGGAGAGCGGCAGAGACACAGGGTGACGGAGCGGGAGGAGAGTGGCAGAGACACAGCGTGACGGAGCAGGAGGAGAGCGGCAGAGACACAGGGTGACGGAGCGGGAGGAGAGTGGCAGAGACACAGGGTGACGGAGCAGGAGGAGAGCAGCAGAGACACAGGGTGACGGAGCGGGAGGAGAGTAGCAGAGACACAGGATGACAGAGCAGGAGGAGAGCGGCAGAGACACAGGGTGACGGAGCGGGAGGAGAGTGGCAGTGACACAGTCTGACAGAGCGGGAGGAGAGTGGCAGAGACACAGTCTGACAGAGCGGGAGGAGAGTGGCAGAGACACAGGGTGACGGAGCGGGAGGAGAGTGGCAGAGACACAGGATGACGGAGCAGGAGGAGAGCGGCTGAGACACAGGGTGACGGAGCAGGAGGAGAGTGGCAGAGACACAGGATGACGGAGCGGGAGGAGAGTGGCAGAGACACAGGGTGACGGAGCGGGAGGAGAGTGGCAGAGACACAGGGTGTCGGAGCGGGAGGAGAGTGGCAGAGACACAGGGTGACTGAGCGGGAGGAGAGTGGCAGAGACACAGGGTGAAGGAGCGGGTGGGGAGTGGCAGAGACACAGGATGACGGAGCGGGAGTGGAGTGGCAGAGACACAGGGTGAAAGAGCAGGAGGAGAGTGGCAGAGACACTGGGTGACAGAGCGGGAGGAGAGTGGCATAGACACAGTGTGATGGAGCAATAGCAGAGTGGCAGAGACACAGGGTGACGGAGTAGGAGGAGAGTGGCAGAGACACAGTGTGAAAGAGCAGGAGGAGAGTGGCAGAGACACAGGGTGAAAGAGCGGGAGGAGAGTGGCAGAGACACAGGGTGACGGTGCGGGAGGAGAGTGGCAGAGACACTGGGTGACGGAGCGGAAGGAGAGCAGCAGAGACACAGGATGACAGAGCAGGAGGAGAGTGGCAGAGACAAAGGGTGATGGAGCGGGAGGAGAGTGGCAGAGACTCAGGATGACAGAGCAGGAGGAGAGTGGCAGAGACATAGGGTGACGGAGCAGGAGGAGAGCGGCAGAGACACATGGTGACGGAGCGGGAGGAGAGTGGCAGAGACACAGGATGACGGAGCAGGAGGAGAGTGGCAGAGACACAGGGTGACGGAGCAGGAGGAGAGCGGCAGAGACACAGGGTGACGGAGCGGGAGGAGACTGGCAGAGACACAGGGTGACGGAGCAGTAGGAGAGTGGCAGAGACACAGGGTGACGGAGCAGGAGGAGAGCGGCAGAGACACAGGGTGACGGAGCGGGAGGAGATTAGCAGAGACACAGGATGACAGAGCAGGAGGAGAGCGGCAGAGACATAGGGTGACGGAGCAGGAGGAGAGTGGCAGAGACACAGGATGACGGAGCGGGAGGAGAGTGGCAGAGACACAGGGTGAAAGAGCAGGAGGAGAGTGGCAGAGACACAGGGTGACGGTGCGGGAGGAGAGTGGCAGAGACACTGGGTGACGGAGCGGGAGTGGAGTGGCAGAGACACAGGGTGAAAGAGCAGGAGGAGAGTGGCAGAGACACTGGGTGACAGAGCGGGAGGAGAGTGGCATAGACACAGTGTGATGGAGCAGGAGCAGAGTGGCAGAGACACAGGGTGACGGAGTAGGAGGAGAGTGGCAGAGACACAGGGTGAAAGAGCAGGAGGAGAGTGGCAGAGACACAGGGTGAAAGAGCGGGAGGAGAGTGGCAGAGACACAGGGTGACGGAGCGGGAGGAGAGTGGCAGAGACACTGGGTGACGGAACAAAGAACAAACAAAGAACAAAGAACAAAGAAATGTACAGCACAGGAACAGGCCCTTCGGCCCTCCAAGCTCGTGCCGACCATACTGCCCGACTAAACTACAATCTTCTACACTTCCTGTGTCCGTATCCTTCTATTCCCATCCTATTCATATATTTGTCAAGATGCCCCTTAAATGTCCCTATCGTCCCTGCCTCCACTACCTCCTCCGGTAGTGAGTTCCAGGCACCCACTACCCTCTGCTTTAACAACTTGCCTCGTACATCTACTCTAAACTTTGCCCCTCTCACCTTAAACCTATGCCCCCTAGTAATTGACCCCTCTACCGTGGGGAAAAGCCTCTGACTATCCACTCTGTCTATGCCCCTTATAATTTTGTATACCTCTATCAGGTCGCCCCTCAACCTCCTTCGTTCCAGTGAGAACAAACCGAGTTTATTCAATCGCTCCTCATAGCTTATGCCCTCCATACCAGGCAACATTCTGGTAAATCTCTTCTGCACCCTCTCTAAAGCCTCCACATCCTTCTGGTAGTGTGGCGACCAGAATTGAACACTATACTCCAAGTGTGGCCTAACTAAGGTTCTATACAGCTGCAACATGACTTGCCAATTCTTATACTCAATGCCCCGGCCAATGAAGGCAAGCATGCCGCATGCCTTCTTGACTACCTTCTCCACCTGTGTAGCCCCTTTCAGTGATCTGTGGACCTGTACTCCTAGATCTCTTTGACTTTCAATACTCTTGAGGGTTCTACCATTCACTGTATATTCCCTACCTGCATTAGCCCTTCCAAAATGCATTACCTCACATTTGTCCAGGTTAAACTCCATCTGCCATCTCTCCGCCCAAGTCTCCAGACAATCTAAATCCTGCTGTATCCTCAGACAGTCCTCATCGCTATCCGCAATTCCACCAACCTTTGTGTCGTCTGCAAACTTACTAATCAGACCAGTTACATTTTCCTCCAAATCATTTATATATACTACAAAGAGCAAAGGTCCCAGCACTGATCCCTGTGGAACACCACTGGTCACAGCCCTCCAATTAGAAAAGCATCCCTCCATTGCTACCCTCTGCCTTCTATGGCCTAGCCAGTTCTGTATCCACCTTGCCAGTTCACCCCTGATCCCGTGTGACTTCACCTTTTGTACTAGTCTACCATGAGGGACCTTGTCAAAGGCCTTACTGAAGTCCATATAGACAACATCTACTGCCCTACCTGCATCAATCATCTTAGTGACCTCCTCGAAAAACTCTATCAAGTTAGTGAGACACGACTTCCCCTTCACAAAACCGTCCTGCCTCTCACTAATACGTCCATTTGCTTCCAAATGGGAGTAGATCCTGTCTCGAAGAATTCTCTCCAGTAATTTCCCTACCACTGAAGTAAGGCTCACCGGCCTGTAGTTCCCGGGATTATTCCTGCCACCCTTCTTAAACAGAGGAACAACATTGGCTATTCTCCAGTCCTCCGGGACATCCCCTGAAGACAGCGAGGATCCAAAGATTTCTGTCAAGGCCTCAGCAATTTCCTCTCCAGCCTCCTTCAGTATTGTGGGGTAGATCCCATCCGGCCCTGGGGACTTATCTACCTAAATTTTTTTTACGGCACCCAACACCTCGTCTTTTTGGATCACAATGTGACCCAGGCTATCTACACCCCCTTCTCCAGACTCAACATCTACCAATTCCTTCTCTTTGGTGAATACTGATGCAAAGTATTCATTTAGTACCTCGCCCATTTCCTCTGGCTCCACACATAGATTCCCTTGCCTATCCTTCAGTGGGCCAACCCTTTCCCTGGCTACCCTCTTGCTTTTTATGTAAGTGTAAAAAGCCTTGGGATTTTCCTTAACCCTATTTGCCAATGACTTTTCATGACCCCTTCTAGCCCTTAAGTTCCTTCCTACTTTCCTTATATGCCACACAGGCTTTGTCTGTTCCCAGCCTTTTAGCCCTGACAAATGCCTCCTTTTTCTTTTTGACGAGGCCTACAATATCACTCGTCATCCAAGGTTCCCGAAAATTGCCGTATTTATCTTTCTTCCTCACAGGAACATGCCTGTCCTGTAGTCCTTTCAACTGACACTTGAAAGCCTCCCACATGTCAGATGTTGATTTGCCCTCAAACATCCGCCCCCAATCTATGTTCTTCAGTTCCCGCCTAATATTGTTATAATTAGCCTTCCCCCAATTTAGCACATTCATCCTCAGACCACTCTTATCCTTGTCCACCAGTACTTTAAAACTTACTGAATTGTGGTCACTGTTACCGAAATGCTCCCCTACTGAAACATCTACCACCTGGCCGGGCCCATTCCCCAATACCAGGTCCAGTACCGCCCCTTCCCTAGTTGGACTGTTTACATATTGTTTTAAGAAGCCCTCCTGGATGCTCCTCACAAACTCTGCCCCGTCTAAGCCCATGGCACTAAGTGAGTCCCAGTCAATATTGGGGAAGTTGAAGTCTCCCATCACCACAACCCTGTTGTTTTTACTCTTTTCCAAAATCTGTCTACCAATCTGCTCCTCTATCTCCCGCTGGCTGTTGGGAGGCCTGTAGTATACCCCCAACATTGTGACTGCACCCTTCTTATTCCTGATCTCTACCCATATATCCTCACTGCCCTCTGAGGTGTCCTCTCGCTGTATAGCTGTGATACTCTCCTGAACAAGTAGCGCAACTCCGCCTCCCCTTTTACATCCCCCTCTATCCCGCCTGAAACATCTAAATCCTGGAACGTTTAGCTGCCAATCCTGCCCTTCCCTCAACCAGGTCTCTGTAATGGCAACAACATCATAGTTCCAAGTAGTAATCCAAGCTCTAAGTTCATCTGCCTTACCCGTAATGCTCCTTGCATTAAAACATATGCACTTCAGGCCACCAGACGGAGCGGGAGGAGAGCGGCAGAGACACAGGGTGACAGAGCGGGAGGAGAGTGGCAGAGACACAGGGTGACGGAGCGGGAGGAGAGTGGCAGAGACACAGAGCGACGGAGCGGGAGGAGAGTAGCAGAGACACAGGGTGACGGAGCGGGTGGGGAGTGGCAGAGACACAGGGTGAAAGAGCAGGAGGAGAGTGGCAGAGAAACAGTCTGACAGAGCGGGAGGAGAGTGGCAGAGACACAGGGTGACGGAGCAGGAGGAGAGCGGCAGAGACACAGGGTGACGGAGCGGGAGGAGAGTGGCAGAGACACAGGGTGACGGAGCGGGAGGAGAGTGGCAGAGACACAGGGTGATGGAGCGGGAGGAGAGTGGCAGAGACACAGGGTGACGGAGCAGGAGGAGAGCGGCAGAGACACAGGGTGACGGAGCAGGAGGAGAGTGGCAGAGACACAGGGTGACGGAGCAGGAGGAGAGCGGCAGAGACACAGGGTGACGGAGCGGGAGGAGACTGGCAGAGACACAGGGTGACGGAGCAGTAGGAGAGTGGCAGAGACACAGGGTGACGGAGCAGGAGGAGAGCGGCAGAGACACAGGGTGACGGAGCGGGAGGAGAGTAGCAGAGACACAGGATGACAGAGCAGGAGGAGAGCGGCAGAGACATAGGGTGACGGAGCGGGAGGAGAGTGGCAGTGACACAGGGTGACGGAGCGGGAGGAGAGTGTCAGAGACACAGGGTGACGGAGCGGGAGGAGAGTTGCAGAGACACAGGGTGACGGAGCAGGAGGAGAGCGGCAGAGACACAGCGTGACGGAGCGGGAGGAGAGTGGCAGAGACACAGGGTGACGGAGCGGGAGGAGAGTGTCAGAGACACAGGGTGACGGAGCGGGAGGAGAGTGGCAGAGACACAGGGTGACGGAGCAGGAGGAGAGCGGCAGAGACACAGGGTGACGGAGCGGGAGGAGAGTGGCAGAGACACAGAGCGACGGAGCGGGAGGAGAGTAGCAGTGACACAGGGTGACGGAGCGGGAGGAGAGTGTCAGAGACACAGGGTGACGGAGCGGGAGGAGAGTTGCAGAGACACAGGGTGACGGAGCAGGAGGAGAGCGGCAGAGACACAGCGTGACGGAGCGGGAGGAGAGTGGCAGAGACACAGGGTGACGGAGCGGGAGGAGAGTGTCAGAGACACAGGGTGACGGAGCGGGAGGAGAGTGGCAGAGACACAGGGTGACGGAGCAGGAGGAGAGCGGCAGAGACACAGGGTGACGGAGCGGGAGGAGAGTGGCAGAGACACAGGGTGACGGAGCGGGAGGAGAGTGGCAGAGACACAGAGCGACGGAGCGGGAGGAGAGTAGCAGAGACACAGGGTGACGGAGCGGGTGGGGTGTGGCAGAGACACAGGGTGAAAGAGCAGGAGGAGAGTGGCAGAGAAACAGTCTGACAGAGCGGGAGGAGAGTGGCAGAGACACAGGGTGACGGAGCAGGAGGAGAGCGGCAGAGACACAGGGTGACGGAGCGGGAGGAGAGTGGCAGAGACACAGGGTGACGGAGCAGGAGGAGAGTGGCAGAGACACAGGGTGACGGAGCGGGAGGAGAGTGTCAGAGACACAGGGTGACGGAGCGGGAGGAGAGTGTCAGAGACACAGGGTGACGGAGCGGGAGCAGAGTGTCAGAGACACAGGGTGACGGGGCGGGAGGAGAAGGCAGAGACACAGGGTGACGGAGCAGGAGGAGAGCGGCAGACACACAGGGTGACGGAGCGGGAGGAGAGTAGCAGAGACACAGGATGACAGAGCAGGAGGAGAGCGGCAGAGACACAGGGTGACGGAGCGGGAGGAGAGTGGCAGTGACACAGTCTGACAGAGCGGGAGGAGAGTGGCAGAGACACAGTCTGACAGAGCGGGAGGAGTGTGGCAGAGACACAGGATGACAGAGCAGGAGGAGAGCGGCAGAGTCACAGGGTGACGGAGCGGGAGGAGAGTGGCAGAGACACAGGATGACGGAGCAGGAGGAGAGTGGCAGAGACACAGGGTGGAAGAGCAGGAGGAGAGTGGCAGAGACACAGGGTGACGGTGCGGGAGGAGAGTGGCAGAGACACAGGGTGAAAGAGTAGGAGGAGAGTGGCAGAGACACTGGGTGACAGAGCGGGAGGAGAGTGGCATAGACACAGGGTGATGGAGTAGGAGTAGAGTGGCAGAGACACAGGGTGACGGAGTAGGAGGAGAGTGGCAGAGACACAGGGTGAAAGAGCAGGAGGAGAGTGGCAGAGACACAGGGTGAAAGAGCGGGAGGAGACTGGCAGAGACACAGGATGACGGAGCGGGTGGGGAGTGGCAGAGACACAGGGTGAAGGAGCGGGAGGAGAGTGGCAGAGACACAGGGTGAAAGAGTGGGAGGAGAGTGGCAGAGACACAGGGTGACGGAGCAGGAGGAGAGTGGCAGAGACACAGGATGACGGAGCGGGTGGGGAGTGGCAGAGACACAGGGTGAAGGAGCGGGAGGAGAGTGGCAGAGACACAGGGTGAAAGAGCGGGAGGAGAGTGGCAGAGACACAGGGTGACGGAGCGGGAGGAGAGTGGCAGAGACACTGGGTGACGGAGCGGGAGGAGAGTAGCAGAGACACAGGATGACGGAGCGGGAGGAGAGTGGCAGAGACACAGGGTGACGGAGCGGGAGGAGAGTGGCAGAGACACAGGGTGACTGAGCGGGAGGAGAGTGGCAGAGACACAGGATGACGGAGCGGGTGGGGAGTGGCAGAGACACAGGGTGAAGGAGCGGGAGGAGAGTGGCAGAGACACAGGGTGAAAGAGCGGGAGGAGAGTGGCAGAGACACAGGGTGACGTAGCGGGAGGAGAGTGGCAGAGACACTGGGTGACGGAGCGGGAGGAGAGTAGCAGAGACACAGGATGACGGAGCGGGAGGAGAGTGGCAGAGACACAGGGTGACGGAGCGGGAGGAGAGTGGCAGAGACACAGGGTGACGGAGCGGGAGGAGAGTGGCAGAGACACAGGGTGACTGAGCGGGAGGAGAGTGGCAGAGACACAGGGTGAAGGAGCGGGTGGGTAGTGGCAGAGACACAGGATGACGGAGTGGGAGGAGAGTGGCAGAGACACAGGGTGACAGAGCGGAAGGAGAGTGGCAGAGACACAGGGTGATGGAGCAGGAGGAGAGTGGCAGAGACACAGAGTGACGGAGCAGGAGGAGAGTGGCAGAGACACTGGGTGACGGAGCGGGAGGAGAGTGGCATAGACACAGGGTGACAGAGCAGGAGGAGAGTGGCAGAGGCACAGGATGACGGAGCGGGAGGAGAGTGGCAGAGTCACAGGGTGATGGAGCAGAAGGAGAGTGGCAGAGACACAGGGTGAAAGAGCAGGAGGAGAATGGCAGAGACACAGGGTGACGGAGCAGGAGGAGAGTGGCAGAGACACAGAGTGATGGAGCGGGAGCAGAGTGGCAGAGGCACAGGGTGACGGAGCGGGGGGAGAGTGGCAGAGACACAGGGTGAAAGAGCAGGAGGAGAGTGGCAGAGACACAGGGTGACGGAGCAGGAGGAGAGTGGCAGAGACACAGGGTGACGGAGCGGGAGGAGAGTGGCAGGGACACAGGGTGACGGAGCGGTAGGAGAGTGGCATAGACACAGGGTGATGGAGCAGGAGGGGAGTGGCAGAGACACAGGGCGACGGAGCAGGAGGAGAGTGGCAGGGACACAGGGTGACAGAGCAGGAGGAGAGTGGCAGAGACACAGGGTGACGGAGCGGGAGGAGAATGGCAGAGACACAGGGTGACGGAGCAGGAGGAGAGTGGCAGAGACACAGGGTGAAGGAGCGGGAGGAGAATGGCTGAGACACAGGGTGACGGAGTAGGAGGAGTGTGGCAGAGACACAGGGTGATGGAGCGGGAGGAGAGTGGCAGAGGCACAGGGTGACGGAGCGGGGGGAGAGTGGCAGAGACACAGGGTGAAAGAGCAGGAGGAGAGTGGCAGAGACACAGGGTGACGGAGCAGGAGGAGAGTGGCAGAGACACAGGGTGACGGAGCGGGAGGAGAACGGCAGAGACACAGGGTGACGGAGCGGTAGGAGAGTGGCATAGACACAGGGTGATGGTGCAGGAGGGGAGTGGCAGAGACAAAGGGTGACGGAGCAGGAGGAGAGTGGCAGAGACACAGGGTGACGGAGCGGGAGGAGAGTGGCAGGGACACAGGGGGACGGAGCAGGAGGAGAGTGGCAGAGACACAGGGTGAAGGAGCGGGAGGAGAATGGCTGAGACACAGGGTGACAGAGCAGGAGGAGAGTGGCAGAGACACAGGGTGACGGAGCGGGAGGAGAATGGCTGAGACACAGGGTGACAGAGCAGGAGGAGAGTGGCAGAGACACAGGGTGACGGAGCGGGAGGAGAATGGCAGAGACACAGGGTGACGGAGCAGGAGGAGAGTGGCAGAGACACAGGGTGAAGGAGCGGGAGGAGAATGGCTGAGACACAGGGTGACGGAGTAGGAGGAGTGTGGCAGAGACACAGGGTGAAAGAGCGTGGGGAGAGTGGTTGAGACACTGGGTGACGGAGCGGGAAGAGAGTGGCAGAGACACAGGGTGACGGAGCGGGAGGAGAATGGCAGAGACACAGGGTGACGGTGCAGGAGGAGAGTGGCAGAGACACAGGGTGAAGGAGCGGGAGGAGAATGGCTGAGACACAGGGTGACGGAGTAGGAGGAGTGTGGCAGAGACACAGGGTGAAAGAGCGTGGGGAGAGTGGTTGAGACACTGGGTGACGGAGCGGGAAGAGAGTGGCAGAGACACAGGGTGAAGGAGCGGGAGGAGAGTGGTAGAGACACAGGGTGACGGAGCAAGAGGAGAGTGGCAGAGGGACAGGGTGACGGAGCAGGAGGAGAGTGGCAGGGACACAGGGTGACAGAGCGGGAGGAGAGTGGCAGAGACACAGGGTGACGGAGCGGGAGGAGAGTGGCAGAGGCACAGGGTGACGGAGCGGGAGGAGCATGGCAGAGACACAGGATGACGGAGCGGGAGGAGCGTGGCAGAGACACAGGGTGACAGAACGGGAGGAGAGTGGCAGAGCCACAGGGTGAAATAGCAGGAGGTGAGTGGCAGAGACACAGGGTGATGGAACGTGAGGAGAGTGGCAGAGACACAGGGTGAAGGAGCGGGAGGAGAGTGGCAGAGACACAGGGTGACGGAGCGGGAGGAGAGTGGCAGAGACACAGGGTGACGGAGCGGGAGGAGAGTTGCAGAGACACAGGGTGAAGGAGCGGGAGGAGAGTGTCAGAGACACAGGGTGAAAGAGCAGGAGGAGAGTGGCAGAGACACAGGGTGACGGAGAAGGAGGAGAGTGGCAGAGCCACAGGGTGAAAGAGCAGGAGGAGAGTGGCAGAGACACAGGGTGACGGAGCAGGAGGAGAGTGGCAGAGACACAGGCTGACGGAGCGGGAGGAGAGTGGCAGAGACACAGGGTGACGGAGCAGGAGGAGAGTGGCAGAGACACAGGTTGACGGAGCGGGAGGAGAGTGGCAGAGACACAGGTTGAAGGAGCGGGAGGAGAGTGGCAGAGACACAGGGTGAAAGAGCAGGAGGAGAGTGGCAGAGGCACAGGGTGACGGAGAAGGAGGAGAGTGGCAGAGACACAGGGTGAAAGAGCAGGAGGAGAGTGGCAGAGACACAGGGTGACGGAGCAGGAGGAGAGTGGCAGAGACACAGGTTGACGGAGCGGGAGGAGAGTGGCAGAGACACAGGGTGACGGAGCAGGAGGAGAGTGGCAGAGACACAGGTTGACGGAGCGGGAGGAGAGTGGCAGAGACACAGGTTGAAGGAGCGGGAGGAGAGTGGCAGAGACACAGGGTGAAAGAGCAGGAGGAGAGTGGCAGAGACACAGGTTGACGGAGAAGGAGGAGAGTGGCAGAGACACAGGGTGAAAGAGCGGGAGGAGAGTGGCAGAGACACAGGGGGACGGAGCGGGAGGAGAGTGGTAGAGACACAGGGTGACGGAGCAGGAGGAGAGTGGCAGAGACACAGGGTGATGGAGCAGGAGGAGAGTGGCAGAGACACAGGGTGAAAGAGCAGGAGGAGAGTCGCAGAGACACAGGGTGACGGAGCAGGAGGAGAGTGGCAGAGACACAGGGTGAAATTGCAGGAGGAGAGTAGCAGAGACACAGGGTGATGGAGCGGGAGGAGAGTGGCAGAGGCACAGGGTGAAAGAGCAGGAGGAGAGTGGCAGAGGGACAGGGTGACGGAGCAGGAGGAGAGTGGCAGAGACACAGGGTGAAAGAGCGTGGGGAGAGTGGTTGAGACACAGTGTGACGGAGCGGGAGGAGAGTGGCAGAGACACAGGGTGACGGAGCAGGAGGAGAGTGGCAAAGGCACAGGGTGACGGAGCAGGAGGAGAGTGGCAGAGACACAGGGTGACAGAGCGGGAGGAGAGTGGCAGAGACACAGGGTGACGGAGCAGGAGGAGAGTGGCAGAGACACAGGGTGACAGAGCGGGAGGTGAGTGGCAGAGACACAGGGTGACGGAGCGGGAGGAGACCGGCAGAGACACAGGGTGAAGGAGCGGGTGGGGAATGGCAGAGACACAGGGTGACAGAGCAGGAGGAGAGTGGCAGAGACACAGGGTGACAGAGCGGGAGGAGAGTGGCAAAGGCACAGGGTGACGGAGCAGGAGGAGAGTGGCAGAGACACAGGGTGACAGAGCGGGAGGTGAGTGGCAGAGACACAGGGTGACGGAGCGGGAGGAGACTGGCAGAGACACAGGGTGAAGGAGCGGGTGGGGAGTGGCAGAGACACAGGGTGAAAGAGCAGGAGGAGAGTGGCAGAGACACAGGGTGAAGGAGCGGGAGGAGAGTGGCAGAGACACTGGGTGACAGAGCGGGAGGAGAGTGGCATAGACACAGGGTGAAAGAGCAGGAGGAGAGTGGCAGAGACACTGGGTGACAGAGCGGGCGGAGAGTGGCATAGACACAGGGTGAAAGAGCAGGAGGAGAGTGGCAGAGACACAGGGTGAAGGAGCGGGAGGAGAGTGGCGGAGACACAGGGTGACGGAGCGGGAGGAGAATGGCAGAAACACAGGGTGAAAGAGCAGGAGGAGAGTGGCCGAGACACTGGGTGACAGAGCGGGAGGAGAGTGGCATAGACACAGGGTGATGGAGCAGGAGGAGAGTGGCAGAGACACAGGGTGACGGAGCAGGAGGAGAGTGGCAGATACACAGGATGACGGAGCGGGAGGAGAGTGGCAGAGACACAGGGTGAAAGAGCAGGAGGAGAGTGGCAGAGACACAGGGTGACGGAGCGGGAGGAGAGTGGCAGAGATACACGGTGACGGAGCAGGAGGGGAGTGGCAGAGACACAGGGTGACGGAGCAGGAGGAGAGTGGCAGAGACACAGGTTGATGGAGCGGGAGGAGAGTGGCAGAGACACAGGGTGACGGAGCGGGAGGAGAGTGGCAGAGACACAGGGTGACGGAGCGGGAGGAGAGTGGCAGAGACACAGGGTGACGGAGCGGGAGTAGAGTGGCCGAGACACTGGGTGACAGAGCGGGAGGAGAGTGGCATAGACACAGGGTGATGGAGCAGGAGGAGAGTGGCAGAGACACAGGGTGACGGAGAAGGAGGAGAGTGGCAGAGACACAGGGTGAAAGAGCAGGAGGAGAGTGGCAGAGACACAGGGTGAAACAGCAGGAGGAGAGTGGCAGAGACACAGGGTGAAACAGCAGGAGGTGAGTGGCAGAGACACAGGGTGAAACAGCAGGAGGAGAGTGGCAGAGACACAGGGTGACGGTGCGGGAGGAGAGTGGCAGAGACACAGGGTGACGGAGCAGGAGGAGAGTGGCAGAGACACAGGGTGACGGAGAAGGAGGAGAGTGGCAGAGACACAGGGTGAAAGAGCAGGAGGAGAGTGGCAGAGACACAGGGTGATGGAGCGGGAGGAGAGTGGCAGAGACACAGGGTGACGGAGCGGGAGGAGAGTGGCAGAGACACAGGGTGACGGAGCGGGAGGAGAGTGGCAGAGACACAGGGTGACGGAGCGGGAGGAGAGTGGCAGAGACACAGGGTGAATGAGCAGGAGGAGGGTGGCCGAGACACTGGGTGACGGAGAAGGAGGAGAGTGGCAGAGACACAGGGTGATGGAGCAGGAGGAGAGTGGCAGAGACACAGGGTGATGGAGCGGGAGGAGAGTGGCAGAGGCACAGGGTGACGGAGCGGGAGGAGAGTGGCAGAGACACAGTGTGACGGAGCGGGAGGAGAGTGGCAGAGACACAGGGTGATAGAGCAGGAGGAGATTGGCAGAGACACAGGGTGACGGAGCAGGAGGAGAGTGGCAGAGACACAGGGTGACGGAGCAGGAGGAGAGTGGCAGAGACACAGGGTGACGGAGCGGGAGGAGAGTGGCAGAGACACAGGGTGACGGAGCGGGAGGAGAGTGGCAGAGACACAGGGTGACGGAGCAGGAGGAGAGTGGTTGAGACACAGGGTGACGGAGCGGGAGGAGAGTAGCAGAGACACAGTGTGACGGAGCAGGAGGAGAGTGGCAAAGACACAGGGTGACGGAGCAGGAGGAGAGTGGCAGAGACACTGGGTGACGGAGCAGGAGGAGAGTGGCAGAGACACAGGGTGACGGAGCGGGAGGAGAGTGGCAGAGACACAGGGTGACGGAGCGGGAGGAGAGTGGCAGAGGCACAGGGTGACGGAGCGGGAGGAGAGTGGCAGAGACACAGGGTGACGGAGCGGGAGGAGAGTGGCAGAGACACAGGGTGACGGAGCGGGAGGAGAGTGGCAGAGACACAGGGTGACGGAGCGGGAGGAGAGTAGCAGAGACACTGGGTGACGGAACGGGAGGAGAGTGGCAGACGCACAGGGTGACGGAGCGGAAGGAGAGTGGTAGAGACACAGGGTTACGGAGCGGGAGGAGAGTGGCAGAGACACAGGGTGATGGAGCAGGAGGAGAGTAGCAGAGACACAGGGTGACGGAGCGGGAGGAGAGTGGCAGAGTCACAGGGTGACGGAGCGGGAGGAGAGTGGCAGAGGCACAGGGTGACGGAGCGGGAGGAGAGTGGCAGAGACACAGGGTGACGGAGCAGGAGGAGAGTGGCAGAGACACAGGTTGACGGAGCGGGAGGAGAGTGGCAGAGACACAGGTTGAAGGAGCGGGAGGAGAGTGGCAGAGACACAGGGTGAAAGAGCAGGAGGAGAGTGGCAGAGGCACAGGGTGACGGAGAAGGAGGAGAGTGGCAGAGACACAGGGTGAAAGAGCAGGAGGAGAGTGGCAGAGACACAGGGTGACGGAGCAGGAGGAGAGTGGCAGAGACACAGGTTGACGGAGCGGGAGGAGAGTGGCAGAGACACAGGGTGACGGAGCAGGAGGAGAGTGGCAGAGACACAGGTTGACGGAGCGGGAGGAGAGTGGCAGAGACACAGGTTGAATGAGCGGGAGGAGAGTGGCAGAGACACAGGGTGAAAGAGCAGGAGGAGAGTGGCAGAGACACAGGTTGACGGAGAAGGAGGAGAGTGGCAGAGACACAGGGTGAAAGAGCGGGAGGAGAGTGGCAGAGACACAGGGGGACGGAGCGGGAGGAGAGTGGTAGAGACACAGGGTGACGGAGCAGGAGGAGAGTGGCAGAGACACAGGGTGATGGAGCAGGAGGAGAGTGGCAGAGACACAGGGTGAAAGAGCAGGAGGAGAGTGGCAGAGACACAGGGTGAAAGAGCAGGAGGAGAGTCGCAGAGACACAGGGTGACGGAGCAGGAGGAGAGTGGCAGAGACACAGGGTGAAATTGCAGGAGGAGAGTAGCAGAGACACAGGGTGATGGAGAGGGAGGAGAGTGGCAGAGGCACAGGGTGAAAGAGCAGGAGGAGAGTGGCAGAGGGACAGGGTGACGGAGCAGGAGGAGAGTGGCAGAGACACAGGGTGAAAGAGCGTGGGGAGAGTGGTTGAGACACAGGGTGACGGAGCAGGAGGAGAGTGGCAGAGACACTGGGTGACGGAGCGGGAGGAGAGTGGCAGAGACACAGGGTGACGGAGCAGGAGGAGAGTGGCAGATACACAGGATGACGGAGCGGGAGGAGAGTGGCAGAGACACAGGGTGAAAGAGCAGGAGGAGAGTGGCAGAGACACAGGGTGACGGAGCGGGAGGAGAGTGGCAGAGATACACGGTGACGGAGCAGGAGGGGAGTGGCAGAGACACAGGGTGACGGAGCAGGAGGAGAGTGGCAGAGACACAGGTTGATGGAGCGGGAGGAGAGTGGCAGAGACACAGGGTGACGGAGCGGGAGGAGAGTGGCAGAGACACAGGGTGACGGAGCGGGAGGAGAGTGGCAGAGACACAGGGTGACGGAGCGGGAGTAGAGTGGCCGAGACACTGGGTGACAGAGCGGGAGGAGAGTGGCATAGACACAGGGTGATGGAGCAGGAGGAGAGTGGCAGAGACACAGGGTGACGGAGAAGGAGGACAGTGGCAGAGACACAGGGTGAAAGAGCAGGAGGAGAGTGGCAGAGACACAGGGTGAAACAGCAGGAGGAGAGTGGCAGAGACACAGGGTGAAACAGCAGGAGGAGAGTGGCAGAGACACAGGGTGAAACAGCAGGAGGAGAGTGGCAGAGACACAGAGTGACGGTGCGGGAGGAGAGTGGCAGAGACACAGGGTGACGGAGCAGGAGGAGAGTGGCAGAGACACAGGGTGACGGAGAAGGAGGAGAGTGGCAGAGACACAGGGTGAAAGAGCAGGAGGTGAGTGGCAGAGACACAGGGTGATGGAGCGGGAGGAGAGTGGCAGAGACACAGGGTGACGGAGCGGGAGGAGAGTGGCAGAGACACAGGGTGACGGAGCGGGAGGAGAGTGGCAGAGACACAGGGTGACGGAGCGGGAGGAGAGTGGCAGAGACACAGGGTGAATGAGCAGGAGGAGAGTGGCCGAGACACTGGGTGACGGAGAAGGAGGAGAGTGGCAGAGACACAGGGTGATGGAGCAGGAGGAGAGTGGCAGAGACACAGGGTGATGGAGCGGGAGGAGAGTGGCAGAGGCACAGGGTGACGGAGCGGGAGGAGAGTGGCAGAGACACAGTGTGACAGAGCGGGAGGAGAGTGGCAGAGACACAGGGTGATAGAGCAGGAGGAGATTGGCAGAGACACAGGGTGACGGAGCAGGAGGAGAGTGGCAGAGACACAGGGTGACGGAGCAGGAGGAGAGTGGCAGAGACACAGGGTGACGGAGCGGGAGGAGAGTGGCAGAGACACAGGGTGACGGAGCGGGAGGAGAGTGGCAGAGACACAGGGTGACGGAGCAGGAGGAGAGTGGTTGAGACACAGGGTGACGGAGCGGGAGGAGAGTAGCAGAGACACAGTGTGACGGAGCAGGAGGAGAGTGGCAAAGACACAGGGTGACGGAGCAGGAGGAGAGTGGCAGAGACACTGGGTGACGGAGCAGGAGGAGAGTGGCAGAGACACAGGGTGACGGAGCGGGAGGAGAGTGGCAGAAACACAGGGTGACGGAGCGGGAGGAGAGTGGCAGAGGCACAGGGTGACGGAGCGGGAGGAGAGTGGCAGAGACACAGGGTGACGGAGCGGGAGGAGAGTGGCAGAGACACAGGGTGACGGAGCGGGAGGAGAGTGGCAGAGACACAGGGTGACGGAGCGGGAGGAGATTGGCAGAGACACTGGGTGACGGAACGGGAGGAGAGTGGCAGACGCACAGGGTGACGGAGCGGAAGGAGAGTGGTAGAGACACAGGGTTACGGAGCGGGAGGAGAGTGGCAGAGACACAGGGTGATGGAGCAGGAGGAGAGTAGCAGAGACACAGGGTGACGGAGCGGGAGGAGAGTGGCAGAGTCACAGGGTGACGGAGCGGGAGGAGAGTGGCAGAGGCACAGGGTGACGGAGCGGGAGGAGAGTGGCAGAGACACAGGGTGACAGAGCGGGAGGAGAGTGGCAGAGATACAGGGTGACGGAGCGGGAGGAGAGTGGCAGAGGCACAGGGTGTCGGAGCGGGAGGAGCGTGGCAGAGACACAGGGTGACAGAGCGGTAGGAGAGTGGCAGAGCCACAGGGTGAAACAGCAGGAGGAGAGTGGCAGAGACACAGGGTGAAGGAACGTGAGGAGAGTGGCAGAGACACAGGGTGACGGAGCAGGAGGAGAGTGGCAGAGACACAGGGTGACGGAGCGGGAGGAGAGTGGCAGAGACACAGGGTGAAGGAGCGGGAGGAGAGTGGCAGAGACACAGGGTGATGGAGCGGGAGGAGAGTGGCAGAGACACAGGGTGAAGGAGCGGGAGGAGAGTGGCAGAGACACAGGGTGACGGGGCGGGAGGAGAATGGCAGAGACACAGGGTGACGGAGCGGGAGGAGAGTGGCAGTGACACAGTCTGTCAGAGCGGGAGGAGAGTGGCAGAGACACAGGATGACCGAGCTGGAGGAGAGCGGCAGAGACACAGTCTGACAGAGCGGGAGGAGAGTGGCAGAGACACAGGATGACGGAGCGGGAGGAGAGGGGCAGAGACACAGGGTGACGGAGCAGGAGGAGAGCGGCAGAGACACAGGGTGACGGAGCGGGAGGAGAGCGGCAGAGACACAGGGTGACGGAGCGGGAGGAGAGTAGCAGAGACACAGGATGACAGAGCGGGAGGAGAATGGCAGAGACACAGGATGACGGAGCGGGAGGAGAGGGGCAGAGACACAGGGTGACGGAGCAGGAGGAGAGCGGCAGAGACACAGGGTGACGGAGCGGGAGGAGAGCGGCAGAGACACAGGGTGACGGAGCGGGAGGAGAGTGGCAGAGACACAGGGTGAAGGAGCAGGAGGAGAGCGGCAGAGACACAGGGTGACGGAGCGGGAGGAGAGTGGCAGTGACACAGTCTGACAGAGTGGGAGGAGAGTGGCAGTGACACAGTCTGACAGAGCGGGAGGAGAGTGGCAGAGACACAGGATGACAGAGCGGGAGGAGAGTGGCAGAGACACAGAATGACCGAGCTGGAGGAGAGTGGCAGAGACACAGGGTGACGGAGCAGGAGGAGAGCGGCAGAGACACAGGGTGACGGAGCGGGAGTAGAGTGGCAGAGACACAGGGTGACGGAGCAGGAGGAGAGCGGCAGAGACACAGGGTGAAGGAGCGGGAGGAGAGTGGCAGAGACACAGGGTGACGGAGCAGGAGGAGAGCGGCAGAGACACAGGGTGACGGAGCGGGAGGAGAGTAGCAGAGACACGGGATGACAGAGCAGGAGGAGAGCGGCAGAGGCACAGGGTGACGGAGCGGGAGGAGAGTGGCAGTGACACAGTCTGACAGAGCGGGAGGAGAGTGGCAGAGACACAGTCTGACAGAGCGGGAGGAGAGTGGCAGAGACACAGGGTGGCGGAGCGGGAGGAGAGTGGCAGAGACACAGGATGACGGAGCAGGTGGAGAGCGGCAGAGACACAGGGTGACGGAGCAGGAGGAGAGTGGCAGAGACACAGGATGACGGAGCGGGTGGGGGGTGGCAGAGACACAGGGTGAAGGAGCGGGAGGAGAGTGGCAGAGACACAGGGTGAAAGAGCGGGAGGAGAGTGGCAGAGACACAGGGTGACGGAGCGGGAGGAGAGTGGCAGAGACACAGGGTGTCGGAGCGGGAGGAGAGTGGCAGAGACACAGGGTGACTGAGCGGGAGGAGAGTGGCAGAGACACAGGGTGAAGGAGCGGGTGGGGAGTGGCAGAGACACAGGATGACGGAGTGGGAGGAGAGTGGCAGAGACACAGGGTGACAGAGCGGGAGGAGAGTGGCAGAGACACAGGCTGATGGAGCAGGAGGAGAGTGGCAGAGACACAGGGTGACGGAGCAGGAGGAGAGTGGCAGAGACACTGGGTGACGGAGCGGGAGGAGAGTGGCAGAGACACAGGGTGACGGAGCAGGAGGAGAGTGGTTGAGACACAGGGTGACGGAGCGGGAGGAGAGTAGCAGAGACACAGTGTGACGGAGCAGGAGGAGAGTGGCAAAGACACAGGGTGACGGAGCAGGAGGAGAGTGGCAGAGACTCTGGGTGACGGAGCAGGAGGAGAGTGGCAGAGACACAGGGTGACGGAGCGGGAGGAGAGTGGCAGAGACACAGGGTGACGGAGCGGGAGGAGAGTGGCAGAGGCACAGGGTGACGTAGCGGGAGGAGAGTGGCAGAGACACAGGGTGACGGAGCGGGAGGAGAGTGGCAGAGACACAGGGTGACGGAGCGGGAGGAGAGTGGCAGAGACACAGGGTGACGGAGCGGGAGGAGAGTGGCAGAGACACTGGGTGACGGAACGGGAGGAGAGTGGCAGACGCACAGGGTGACGGAGCGGAAGGAGAGTGGTAGAGACACAGGGTTACGGAGCGGGAGGAGAGTGGCAGAGACACAGGGTGATGGAGCAGGAGGAGAGTAGCAGAGACACAGGGTGACGGAGCGGGAGGAGAGTGGCAGAGTCACAGGGTGACGGAGCGGGAGGAGAGTGGCAGAGGCACAGGGTGACGGAGCGGGAGGAGAGTGGCAGAGACACAGGGTGACAGAGGGGGAGGAGAGTGGCAGAGATACAGGGTGACGGAGCGGGAGGAGAGTGGCAGAGGCACAGGGTGTCGGAGCGGGAGGAGCGTGGCAGAGACACAGGGTGACAGAGCGGGAGGAGAGTGGCAGAGCCACAGGGTGAAACAGCAGGAGGAGAGTGGCAGAGACACAGGGTGAAGGAACGTGAGGAGAGTGGCAGAGACACAGGGTGACGGAGCAGGAGGAGAGTGGCAGAGACACTGGGTGACGGAGCGGGAGGAGAGTGGCAGAGACACAGGGTGACGGAGCAGGAGGAGAGTGGCAGAGACACAGGATGACGGAGCGGGAGGAGAGTGGCAGAGACACAGGGTGAAAGAGCAGGAGGAGAGTGGCAGAGATACAGGGTGACGGTGCGGGAGGAGAGTGGCAGAGACACTGGGTGACGGAGCGGGAGTGGAGTGGCAGAGACACAGGGTGAAAGAGCAGGAGGAGAGTGGCAGAGACACTGGGTGACAGAGCGGGAGGAGAGTGGCATAGACACAGTGTGATGGAGCAGGAGCAGAGTGGCAGAGACACAGGGTGACGGAGTAGGAGGAGAGTGGCAGAGACACAGGGTGACGGAGCAGGAGGAGAGCGGCAGAGACACAGGGTGACGGAGCGGGAGTAGAGTGGCAGAGGCACAGGGTGACGGAGCAGGAGGAGAGCGGCAGAGACACAGGGTGAAGGAGCGGGAGGAGAGTGGCAGAGACACAGGGTGACGGAGCAGGAGGAGAGCGGCAGAGACACAGGGTGACGGAGCGGGAGGAGAGTAGCAGAGACACGGGATGACAGAGCAGGAGGAGAGCGGCAGAGGCACAGGGTGACGGAGCGGGAGGAGAGTGGCAGTGACACAGTCTGACAGAGCGGGAGGAGAGTGGCAGAGACACAGTCTGACAGAGCGGGAGGAGAGTGGCAGAGACACGGGGTGGCGGAGCGGGAGGAGAGTGGCAGAGACACAGGATGACGGAGCAGGTGGAGAGCGGCAGAGACACAGGGTGACGGAGCAGGAGGAGAGTGGCAGAGACACAGGATGACGGAGCGGGTGGGGGGTGGCAGAGACACAGGGTGAAGGAGCGGGAGGAGAGTGGCAGAGACACAGGGTGAAAGAGCGGGAGGAGAGTGGCAGAGACACAGGGTGACGGAGCGGGAGGAGAGTGGCAGAGACACAGGGTGTCGGAGCGGGAGGAGAGTGGCAGAGACACAGGGTGACTGAGCGGGAGGAGAGTGGCAGAGACACAGGGTGAAGGAGCGGGTGGGGAGTGGCAGAGACACAGGATGACGGAGTGGGAGGAGAGTGGCAGAGACACAGGGTGACAGAGCGGGAGGAGAGTGGCAGAGACACAGGCTGATGGAGCAGGAGGAGAGTGGCAGAGACACAGGGTGACGGAGCAGGAGGAGAGTGGCAGAGACACTGGGTGACGGAGCGGGAGGAGAGTGGCAGAGACACAGGGTGACGGAGCAGGAGGAGAGTGGTTGAGACACAGGGTGACGGAGCGGGAGGAGAGTAGCAGAGACACAGTGTGACGGAGCAGGAGGAGAGTGGCAAAGACACAGGGTGACGGAGCAGGAGGAGAGTGGCAGAGACACTGGGTGACGGAGCAGGAGGAGAGTGGCAGAGACACAGGGTGACGGAGCGGGAGGAGAGTGGCAGAGACACAGGGTGACGGAGCGGGAGGAGAGTGGCAGAGGCACAGGGTGACGTAGCGGGAGGAGAGTGGCAGAGACACAGGGTGACGGAGCGGGAGGAGAGTGGCAGAGACACAGGGTGACGGAGCGGGAGGAGAGTGGCAGAGACACAGGGTGACGGAGCGGGAGGAGAGTGGCAGAGACACTGGGTGACGGAACGGGAGGAGAGTGGCAGAGGCACAGGGTGTCGGAGCGGGAGGAGCGTGGCAGAGACACAGGGTGACAGAGCGGGAGGAGAGTGGCAGAGCCACAGGGTGAAACAGCAGGAGGAGAGTGGCAGAGACACAGGGTGAAGGAACGTGAGGAGAGTGGCAGAGACACAGGGTGACGGAGCAGGAGGAGAGTGGCAGAGACACTGGGTGACGGAGCGGGAGGAGAGTGGCAGAGACACAGGGTGACGGAGCAGGAGGAGAGTGGCAGAGACACAGGATGACGGAGCGGGAGGAGAGTGGCAGAGACACAGGGTGAAAGAGCAGGAGGAGAGTGGCAGAGATACAGGGTGACGGTGCGGGAGGAGAGTGGCAGAGACACTGGGTGACGGAGCGGGAGTGGAGTGGCAGAGACACAGGGTGAAAGAGCAGGAGGAGAGTGGCAGAGACACTGGGTGACAGAGCGGGAGGAGAGTGGCATAGACACAGTGTGATGGAGCAGGAGCAGAGTGGCAGAGACACAGGGTGACGGAGTAGGAGGAGAGTGGCAGAGACACAGGGTGACGGAGCAGGAGGAGAGCGGCAGAGACACAGGGTGACGGAGCGGGAGTAGAGTGGCAGAGACACAGGGTGACGGAGCAGGAGGAGAGCGGCAGAGACACAGGGTGAAGGAGCGGGAGGAGAGTGGCAGAGACACAGAGTGACGGAGCAGGAGGAGAGCGGCAGAGACACAGGGTGACGGAGCGGGAGGAGAGTAGCAGAGACACGGGATGACAGAGCAGGAGGAGAGCGGCAGAGGCACAGGGTGACGGAGCGGGAGGAGAGTGGCAGTGACACAGTCTGACAGAGCGGGAGGAGAGTGGCAGAGACACAGTCTGACAGAGCGGGAGGAGAGTGGCAGAGACACGGGGTGGCGGAGCGGGAGGAGAGTGGCAGAGACACAGGATGACGGAGCAGGTGGAGAGCGGCAGAGACACAGGGTGACGGAGCAGGAGGAGAGTGGCAGAGACACAGGATGACGGAGCGGGTGGGGGGTGGCAGAGACACAGGGTGAAGGAGCGGGAGGAGAGTGGCAGAGACACAGGGTGAAAGAGCGGGAGGAGAGTGGCAGAGACACAGGGTGACGGAGCGGGAGGAGAGTGGCAGAGACACAGGGTGTCGGAGCGGGAGGAGAGTGGCAGAGACACAGGGTGACTGAGCGGGAGGAGAGTGGCAGAGACACAGGGTGAAGGAGCGGGTGGGGAGTGGCAGAGACACAGGATGACGGAGTGGGAGGAGAGTGGCAGAGACACAGGGTGACAGAGCGGGAGGAGAGTGGCAGAGACACAGGCTGATGGAGCAGGAGGAGAGTGGCAGAGACACAGGGTGACGGAGCAGGAGGAGAGTGGCAGAGACACTGGGTGACGGAGCGGGAGGAGAGTGGCAGAGACACAGGGTGACGGAGCAGGAGGAGAGTGGTTGAGACACAGGGTGACGGAGCGGGAGGAGAGTAGCAGAGACACAGTGTGACGGAGCAGGAGGAGAGTGGCAAAGACACAGGGTGACGGAGCAGGAGGAGAGTGGCAGAGACACTGGGTGACGGAGCAGGAGGAGAGTGGCAGAGACACAGGGTGACGGAGCGGGAGGAGAGTGGCAGAGACACAGGGTGACGGAGCGGGAGGAGAGTGGCAGAGGCACAGGGTGACGTAGCGGGAGGAGAGTGGCAGAGACACAGGGTGACGGAGCGGGAGGAGAGTGGCAGAGACACAGGGTGACGGAGCGGGAGGAGAGTGGCAGAGACACAGGGTGACGGAGCGGGAGGAGAGTGGCAGAGACACTGGGTGACGGAACGGGAGGAGAGTGGCAGACGCACAGGGTGACGGAGCGGAAGGAGAGTGGTAGAGACACAGGGTTACGGAGCGGGAGGAGAGTGGCAGAGACACAGGGTGATGGAGCAGGAGGAGAGTAGCAGAGACACAGGGTGACGGAGCGGGAGGAGAGTGGCAGAGTCACAGGGTGACGGAGCGGGAGGAGAGTGGCAGAGGCACAGGGTGACGGAGCGGGAGGAGAGTGGCAGAGACACAGGGTGACAGAGCGGGAGGAGAGTGGCAGATATACAGGGTGACGGAGCGGGAGGAGAGTGGCAGAGGCACAGGGTGTCGGAGCGGGAGGAACGTGGCAGAGACACAGGGTGACAGAGCGGGAGGAGAGTGGCAGAGCCACAGGGTGAAACAGCAGGAGGAGAGTGGCAGAGACACAGGGTGAAGGAACGTGAGGAGAGTGGCAGAGACACAGGGTGACGGAGCAGGAGGAGAGTGGCAGAGGCACTGGGTGACGGAGCGGGAGGAGAGTGGCAGAGACACAGGGTGACGGAGCAGGAGGAGAGTGGCAGAGACACAGGATGACGGAGCGGGAGGAGAGTGGCAGAGACACAGGGTGAAAGAGCAGGAGGAGAGTGGCAGAGATACAGGGTGACGGTGCGGGAGGAGAGTGGCAGAGACACTGGGTGACGGAGCGGGAGTGGAGTGGCAGAGACACAGGGTGAAAGAGCAGGAGGAGAGTGGCAGAGACACTGGGTGACAGAGCGGGAGGAGAGTGGCATAGACACAGTGTGATGGAGCAGGAGCAGAGTGGCAGAGACACAGGGTGACGGAGTAGGAGGAGAGTGGCAGAGACACAGGGTGAAAGAGCAGGAGGAGAGTGGCAGAGACACAGGGTGAAAGAGCGGGAGGAGAGTGGCAGAGACACAGGGTGACGGAGCGGGAGGAGAGTGGCAGAGACACTGGGTGACGGAGCGGGAGGAGTGCAGCAGAGACACAGGATGACAGAGCAGGAGGAGAGTGGCAGAGACAAAGGGTGACGGAGCGGGAGGAGAGTGGCAGAGACTCAGGATGACAGAGCAGGAGGAGAGTGGCAGAGACACAGGGTGACGGAGCAGGAGGAGAGCGGCAGAGACACAGGGTGACGGAGCGGGAGGAGAGTGGCAGAAACACAGGGTGACGGAGCAGGAGGAGAGTGGCAGAGACACAGGGTGACGGAGCAGGAGGAGAGCGGCAGAGACACAGGGTGACGGAGCGGGAGGAGACTGGCAGAGACACAGGGTGACGGAGCAGTAGGAGAGTGGCAGAGACACAGGGTGACGGAGCAGGAGGAGAGCGGCAGAGACACAGGGTGACGGAGCGGGAGGAGAGTAGCAGAGACACAGGATGACAGAGCAGGAGGAGAGCGGCAGAGACATAGGGTGACGGAGCAGGAGGAGAGTGGCAGAGACACAGGATGACGGAGCGGGAGGAGAGTGGCAGAGACACAGGGTGAAAGAGCAGGAGGAGAGTGGCAGAGACACAGGGTGACGGTGCGGGAGGAGAGTGGCAGAGACACTGGGTGACGGAGCGGGAGTGGAGTGGCAGAGACACAGGGTGAAAGAGCAGGAGGAGAGTGGCAGAGACACTGGGTGACAGAGCGGGAGGAGGGTGGCATAGACACAGTGTGATGGAGCAGGAGCAGAGTGGCAGAGACACAGGGTGACGGAGTAGGAGGAGAGTGGCAGAGACACAGGGTGAAAAAGCAGGAGGAGAGTGGCAGAGACACAGGGTGAAAGAGCGGGAGGAGAGTGGCAGAGACACAGGGTGACGGAGCGGGAGGAGAGTGGCAGAGACACTGGGTGACGGAGCGGGAGGAGAGCAGCAGAGACACAGGATGACAGAGCAGGAGGAGAGTGGCAGAGACAAAGGGTGACGGAGCGGGAGGAGAGTGGCAGAGACTCAGGATGACAGAGCAGGAGGAGAGTGGCAGAGACACAGGGTGACGGAGCAGGAGGAGAGCGGCAGAGACACATGGTGACGGAGCGGGAGGAGAGTGGCAGAGACACAGGGTGACGGAGCAGGAGGAGAGTGGCAGAGACACAGGGTGACGGAGCAGGAGGAGAGCGGCAGAGACACAGGGTGACGGAGCGGGAGGAGACTGGCAGAGACACAGGGTGACGGAGCAGTAGGAGAGTGGCAGAGACACAGGGTGACGGAGCAGGAGGAGAGCGGCAGAGACACAGGGTGACGGAGCGGGAGGAGAGTAGCAGAGACACAGGATGACAGAGCAGGAGGAGAGCGGCAGAGACATAGGGTGACGGAGCGGGAGGAGAGTGGCAGTGACACAGGGTGACGGAGCGGGAGGAGAGTGGTAGAGACACAGGGTGACGGAGCAGGAGGAGAGCGGCAGAGACACAGGGTGACGGAGCGGGAGGAGAGTGGCAGAGACACAGGGTGACGGAGCGGGAGGAGAGTGTCAGAGACACAGGGTGACGGAGCGGGAGGAGAGTGGCAGAGACACAGGGTGACGGAGCAGGAGGAGAGCGGCAGAGACACAGGGTGACGGAGCGGGAGGAGAGTGGCAGAGACACAGGGTGACGGAGCGGGAGGAGAGTGGCAGAGACACAGAGCGACGGAGCGGGAGGAGAGTAGCACAGACACCGCGTGACGGAGCGGGAGGAGAGTGGCAGAGACACAGGGTGAAAGAGCAGGAGGAGAGTGGCAGAGAAACAATCTGACAGAGCGGGAGGAGAGTGGCAGAGACACAGGGTGACGGAGCAGGAGGAGAGCGGCAGAGACACAGGGTGACGGAGCGGGAGGAGAGTGGCAGAGACACAGGGTGACGGAGTAGGAGGAGAGTGGCAGAGACACAGGGTGACGGAGCGGGAGGAGAGTGTCAGAGACACAGGGTGACGGAGCGGGAGGAGAGTGTCACAGACACAGGGTGACGGAGCGGGAGGAGATTGTCACAGACACAGGATGACAGAGCAGGAGGAGAGCGGCAGAGACACAGGGTGACGGAGCGGGAGGAGAGTAGCAGAGACACAGGATGACAGAGCAGGAGGAGAGCGGCAGAGACACAGGGTGACGGAGCGGGAGGAGAGTGGCAGTGACACAGTCTGACAGAGCGGGAGGAGAGTGGCAGAGACACAGGGTGACGGAGCGGGAGGAGAGTGGCAGAGACACAGGGTGACGGAGCAGGAGGAGAGTGGTTGAGACACAGGGTGACGGAGCGGGAGGAGAGTAGCAGAGACACAGTGTGACGGAGCAGGAGGAGAGTGGCAAAGACACAGGGTGACGGAGCAGGAGGAGAGTGGCAGAGACACTGGGTGACGGAGCAGGAGGAGAGTGGCAGAGACACAGGGTGACGGAGCGGGAGGAGAGTGGCAGAGACACAGGGTGACGGAGCGGGAGGAGAGTGGCAGAGGCACAGGGTGACGGAGCGGGAGGAGAGTGGCAGAGACACAGGGTGACGGAGCGGGAGGAGAGTGGCAGAGACACAGGGTGACGGAGCGGGAGGAGAGTGGCAGAGACACAGGGTGACGGAGCGGGAGGAGAGTAGCAGAGACACTGGGTGACGGAACGGGAGGAGAGTGGCAGACGCACAGGGTGACGGAGCGGAAGGAGAGTGGTAGAGACACAGGGTTACGGAGCGGGAGGAGAGTGGCAGAGACACAGGGTGATGGAGCAGGAGGAGAGTAGCAGAGACACAGGGTGACGGAGCGGGAGGAGAGTGGCAGAGTCACAGGGTGACGGAGCGGGAGGAGAGTGGCAGAGGCACAGGGTGACGGAGCGGGAGGAGAGTGGCAGAGACACAGGGTGACGGAGCAGGAGGAGAGTGGCAGAGACACAGGTTGACGGAGCGGGAGGAGAGTGGCAGAGACACAGGTTGAAGGAGCGGGAGGAGAGTGGCAGAGACACAGGGTGAAAGAGCAGGAGGAGAGTGGCAGAGGCACAGGGTGACGGAGAAGGAGGAGAGTGGCAGAGACACAGGGTGAAAGAGCAGGAGGAGAGTGGCAGAGACACAGGGTGACGGAGCAGGAGGAGAGTGGCAGAGACACAGGTTGACGGAGCGGGAGGAGAGTGGCAGAGACACAGGGTGACGGAGCAGGAGGAGAGTGGCAGAGACACAGGTTGACGGAGCGGGAGGAGAGTGGCAGAGACACAGGTTGAATGAGCGGGAGGAGAGTGGCAGAGACACAGGGTGAAAGAGCAGGAGGAGAGTGGCAGAGACACAGGTTGACGGAGAAGGAGGAGAGTGGCAGAGACACAGGGTGAAAGAGCGGGAGGAGAGTGGCAGAGACACAGGGGGACGGAGCGGGAGGAGAGTGGTAGAGACACAGGGTGACGGAGCAGGAGGAGAGTGGCAGAGACACAGGGTGATGGAGCAGGAGGAGAGTGGCAGAGACACAGGGTGAAAGAGCAGGAGGAGAGTGGCAGAGACACAGGGTGAAAGAGCAGGAGGAGAGTCGCAGAGACACAGGGTGACGGAGCAGGAGGAGAGTGGCAGAGACACAGGGTGAAATTGCAGGAGGAGAGTAGCAGAGACACAGGGTGATGGAGAGGGAGGAGAGTGGCAGAGGCACAGGGTGAAAGAGCAGGAGGAGAGTGGCAGAGGGACAGGGTGACGGAGCAGGAGGAGAGTGGCAGAGACACAGGGTGAAAGAGCGTGGGGAGAGTGGTTGAGACACAGGGTGACGGAGCAGGAGGAGAGTGGCAGAGACACTGGGTGACGGAGCGGGAGGAGAGTGGCAGAGACACAGGGTGACGGAGCAGGAGGAGAGTGGCAGATACACAGGATGACGGAGCGGGAGGAGAGTGGCAGAGACACAGGGTGAAA
This sequence comes from Scyliorhinus torazame, assembly GCF_047496885.1. Taxonomy (NCBI): domain Eukaryota; kingdom Metazoa; phylum Chordata; class Chondrichthyes; order Carcharhiniformes; family Scyliorhinidae; genus Scyliorhinus; species Scyliorhinus torazame. The sequence goes on from NC_092722.1 coordinate 89,614,844, forward strand.
GAGCAGGAGGAGAGTGGCAGAGACACAGGGTGACGGAGCGGGAGGAGAGTGGCAGAGATACACGGTGACGGAGCAGGAGGGGAGTGGCAGAGACACAGGGTGACGGAGCAGGAGGAGAGTGGCAGAGACACAGGTTGATGGAGCGGGAGGAGAGTGGCAGAGACACAGGGTGACGGAGCGGGAGGAGAGTGGCAGAGACACAGGGTGACGGAGCGGGAGGAGAGTGGCAGAGACACAGGGTGACGGAGCGGGAGTAGAGTGGCCGAGACACTGGGTGACAGAGCGGGAGGAGAGTGGCATAGACACAGGGTGATGGAGCAGGAGGAGAGTGGCAGAGACACAGGGTGACGGAGAAGGAGGACAGTGGCAGAGACACAGGGTGAAAGAGCAGGAGGAGAGTGGCAGAGACACAGGGTGAAACAGCAGGAGGAGAGTGGCAGAGACACAGGGTGAAACAGCAGGAGGAGAGTGGCAGAGACACAGGGTGAAACAGCAGGAGGAGAGTGGCAGAGACACAGAGTGACGGTGCGGGAGGAGAGTGGCAGAGACACAGGGTGACGGAGCAGGAGGAGAGTGGCAGAGACACAGGGTGACGGAGAAGGAGGAGAGTGGCAGAGACACAGGGTGAAAGAGCAGGAGGTGAGTGGCAGAGACACAGGGTGATGGAGCGGGAGGAGAGTGGCAGAGACACAGGGTGACGGAGCGGGAGGAGAGTGGCAGAGACACAGGGTGACGGAGCGGGAGGAGAGTGGCAGAGACACAGGGTGACGGAGCGGGAGGAGAGTGGCAGAGACACAGGGTGAATGAGCAGGAGGAGAGTGGCCGAGACACTGGGTGACGGAGAAGGAGGAGAGTGGCAGAGACACAGGGTGATGGAGCAGGAGGAGAGTGGCAGAGACACAGGGTGATGGAGCGGGAGGAGAGTGGCAGAGGCACAGGGTGACGGAGCGGGAGGAGAGTGGCAGAGACACAGTGTGACAGAGCGGGAGGAGAGTGGCAGAGACACAGGGTGATAGAGCAGGAGGAGATTGGCAGAGACACAGGGTGACGGAGCAGGAGGAGAGTGGCAGAGACACAGGGTGACGGAGCAGGAGGAGAGTGGCAGAGACACAGGGTGACGGAGCGGGAGGAGAGTGGCAGAGACACAGGGTGACGGAGCGGGAGGAGAGTGGCAGAGACACAGGGTGACGGAGCAGGAGGAGAGTGGTTGAGACACAGGGTGACGGAGCGGGAGGAGAGTAGCAGAGACACAGTGTGACGGAGCAGGAGGAGAGTGGCAAAGACACAGGGTGACGGAGCAGGAGGAGAGTGGCAGAGACACTGGGTGACGGAGCAGGAGGAGAGTGGCAGAGACACAGGGTGACGGAGCGGGAGGAGAGTGGCAGAAACACAGGGTGACGGAGCGGGAGGAGAGTGGCAGAGGCACAGGGTGACGGAGCGGGAGGAGAGTGGCAGAGACACAGGGTGACGGAGCGGGAGGAGAGTGGCAGAGACACAGGGTGACGGAGCGGGAGGAGAGTGGCAGAGACACAGGGTGACGGAGCGGGAGGAGATTGGCAGAGACACTGGGTGACGGAACGGGAGGAGAGTGGCAGACGCACAGGGTGACGGAGCGGAAGGAGAGTGGTAGAGACACAGGGTTACGGAGCGGGAGGAGAGTGGCAGAGACACAGGGTGATGGAGCAGGAGGAGAGTAGCAGAGACACAGGGTGACGGAGCGGGAGGAGAGTGGCAGAGTCACAGGGTGACGGAGCGGGAGGAGAGTGGCAGAGGCACAGGGTGACGGAGCGGGAGGAGAGTGGCAGAGACACAGGGTGACAGAGCGGGAGGAGAGTGGCAGAGATACAGGGTGACGGAGCGGGAGGAGAGTGGCAGAGGCACAGGGTGTCGGAGCGGGAGGAGCGTGGCAGAGACACAGGGTGACAGAGCGGGAGGAGAGTGGCAGAGCCACAGGGTGAAACAGCAGGAGGAGAGTGGCAGAGACACAGGGTGAAGGAACGTGAGGAGAGTGGCAGAGACACAGGGTGACGGAGCAGGAGGAGAGTGGCAGAGACACAGGGTGACGGAGCGGGAGGAGAGTGGCAGAGACACAGGGTGAAGGAGCGGGAGGAGAGTGGCAGAGACACAGGGTGATGGAGCGGGAGGAGAGTGGCAGAGACACAGGGTGAAGGAGCGGGAGGAGAGTGGCAGAGACACAGGGTGACGGGGCGGGAGGAGAATGGCAGAGACACAGGGTGACGGAGCGGGAGGAGAGTGGCAGTGACACAGTCTGTCAGAGCGGGAGGAGAGTGGCAGAGACACAGGATGACCGAGCTGGAGGAGAGCGGCAGAGACACAGTCTGACAGAGCGGGAGGAGAGTGGCAGAGACACAGGATGACGGAGCGGGAGGAGAGGGGCAGAGACACAGGGTGACGGAGCAGGAGGAGAGCGGCAGAGACACAGGGTGACGGAGCGGGAGGAGAGCGGCAGAGACACAGGGTGACGGAGCGGGAGGAGAGTAGCAGAGACACAGGATGACAGAGCGGGAGGAGAATGGCAGAGACACAGGATGACGGAGCGGGAGGAGAGGGGCAGAGACACAGGGTGACGGAGCAGGAGGAGAGCGGCAGAGACACAGGGTGACGGAGCGGGAGGAGAGCGGCAGAGACACAGGGTGACGGAGCGGGAGGAGAGTGGCAGAGACACAGGGTGAAGGAGCAGGAGGAGAGCGGCAGAGACACAGGGTGACGGAGCGGGAGGAGAGTGGCAGTGACACAGTCTGACAGAGTGGGAGGAGAGTGGCAGTGACACAGTCTGACAGAGCGGGAGGAGAGTGGCAGAGACACAGGATGACAGAGCGGGAGGAGAGTGGCAGAGACACAGAATGACCGAGCTGGAGGAGAGTGGCAGAGACACAGGGTGACGGAGCAGGAGGAGAGCGGCAGAGACACAGGGTGACGGAGCGGGAGTAGAGTGGCAGAGACACAGGGTGACGGAGCAGGAGGAGAGCGGCAGAGACACAGGGTGAAGGAGCGGGAGGAGAGTGGCAGAGACACAGGGTGACGGAGCAGGAGGAGAGCGGCAGAGACACAGGGTGACGGAGCGGGAGGAGAGTAGCAGAGACACGGGATGACAGAGCAGGAGGAGAGCGGCAGAGGCACAGGGTGACGGAGCGGGAGGAGAGTGGCAGTGACACAGTCTGACAGAGCGGGAGGAGAGTGGCAGAGACACAGTCTGACAGAGCGGGAGGAGAGTGGCAGAGACACAGGGTGGCGGAGCGGGAGGAGAGTGGCAGAGACACAGGATGACGGAGCAGGTGGAGAGCGGCAGAGACACAGGGTGACGGAGCAGGAGGAGAGTGGCAGAGACACAGGATGACGGAGCGGGTGGGGGGTGGCAGAGACACAGGGTGAAGGAGCGGGAGGAGAGTGGCAGAGACACAGGGTGAAAGAGCGGGAGGAGAGTGGCAGAGACACAGGGTGACGGAGCGGGAGGAGAGTGGCAGAGACACAGGGTGTCGGAGCGGGAGGAGAGTGGCAGAGACACAGGGTGACTGAGCGGGAGGAGAGTGGCAGAGACACAGGGTGAAGGAGCGGGTGGGGAGTGGCAGAGACACAGGATGACGGAGTGGGAGGAGAGTGGCAGAGACACAGGGTGACAGAGCGGGAGGAGAGTGGCAGAGACACAGGCTGATGGAGCAGGAGGAGAGTGGCAGAGACACAGGGTGACGGAGCAGGAGGAGAGTGGCAGAGACACTGGGTGACGGAGCGGGAGGAGAGTGGCAGAGACACAGGGTGACGGAGCAGGAGGAGAGTGGTTGAGACACAGGGTGACGGAGCGGGAGGAGAGTAGCAGAGACACAGTGTGACGGAGCAGGAGGAGAGTGGCAAAGACACAGGGTGACGGAGCAGGAGGAGAGTGGCAGAGACTCTGGGTGACGGAGCAGGAGGAGAGTGGCAGAGACACAGGGTGACGGAGCGGGAGGAGAGTGGCAGAGACACAGGGTGACGGAGCGGGAGGAGAGTGGCAGAGGCACAGGGTGACGTAGCGGGAGGAGAGTGGCAGAGACACAGGGTGACGGAGCGGGAGGAGAGTGGCAGAGACACAGGGTGACGGAGCGGGAGGAGAGTGGCAGAGACACAGGGTGACGGAGCGGGAGGAGAGTGGCAGAGACACTGGGTGACGGAACGGGAGGAGAGTGGCAGACGCACAGGGTGACGGAGAGGAAGGAGAGTGGTAGAGACACAGGGTTACGGAGCGGGAGGAGAGTGGCAGAGACACAGGGTGATGGAGCAGGAGGAGAGTAGCAGAGACACAGGGTGACGGAGCGGGAGGAGAGTGGCAGAGTCACAGGGTGACGGAGCGGGAGGAGAGTGGCAGAGGCACAGGGTGACGGAGCGGGAGGAGAGTGGCAGAGACACAGGGTGACAGAGGGGGAGGAGAGTGGCAGAGATACAGGGTGACGGAGCGGGAGGAGAGTGGCAGAGGCACAGGGTGTCGGAGCGGGAGGAGCGTGGCAGAGACACAGGGTGACAGAGCGGGAGGAGAGTGGCAGAGCCACAGGGTGAAACAGCAGGAGGAGAGTGGCAGAGACACAGGGTGAAGGAACGTGAGGAGAGTGGCAGAGACACAGGGTGACGGAGCAGGAGGAGAGTGGCAGAGACACTGGGTGACGGAGCGGGAGGAGAGTGGCAGAGACACAGGGTGACGGAGCAGGAGGAGAGTGGCAGAGACACAGGATGACGGAGCGGGAGGAGAGTGGCAGAGACACAGGGTGAAAGAGCAGGAGGAGAGTGGCAGAGATACAGGGTGACGGTGCGGGAGGAGAGTGGCAGAGACACTGGGTGACGGAGCGGGAGTGGAGTGGCAGAGACACAGGGTGAAAGAGCAGGAGGAGAGTGGCAGAGACACTGGGTGACAGAGCGGGAGGAGAGTGGCATAGACACAGTGTGATGGAGCAGGAGCAGAGTGGCAGAGACACAGGGTGACGGAGTAGGAGGAGAGTGGCAGAGACACAGGGTGACGGAGCAGGAGGAGAGCGGCAGAGACACAGGGTGACGGAGCGGGAGTAGAGTGGCAGAGGCACAGGGTGACGGAGCAGGAGGAGAGCGGCAGAGACACAGGGTGAAGGAGCGGGAGGAGAGTGGCAGAGACACAGGGTGACGGAGCAGGAGGAGAGCGGCAGAGACACAGGGTGACGGAGCGGGAGGAGAGTAGCAGAGACACGGGATGACAGAGCAGGAGGAGAGCGGCAGAGGCACAGGGTGACGGAGCGGGAGGAGAGTGGCAGTGACACAGTCTGACAGAGCGGGAGGAGAGTGGCAGAGACACAGTCTGACAGAGCGGGAGGAGAGTGGCAGAGACACGGGGTGGCGGAGCGGGAGGAGAGTGGCAGAGACACAGGATGACGGAGCAGGTGGAGAGCGGCAGAGACACAGGGTGACGGAGCAGGAGGAGAGTGGCAGAGACACAGGATGACGGAGCGGGTGGGGGGTGGCAGAGACACAGGGTGAAGGAGCGGGAGGAGAGTGGCAGAGACACAGGGTGAAAGAGCGGGAGGAGAGTGGCAGAGACACAGGGTGACGGAGCGGGAGGAGAGTGGCAGAGACACAGGGTGTCGGAGCGGGAGGAGAGTGGCAGAGACACAGGGTGACTGAGCGGGAGGAGAGTGGCAGAGACACAGGGTGAAGGAGCGGGTGGGGAGTGGCAGAGACACAGGATGACGGAGTGGGAGGAGAGTGGCAGAGACACAGGGTGACAGAGCGGGAGGAGAGTGGCAGAGACACAGGCTGATGGAGCAGGAGGAGAGTGGCAGAGACACAGGGTGACGGAGCAGGAGGAGAGTGGCAGAGACACTGGGTGACGGAGCGGGAGGAGAGTGGCAGAGACACAGGGTGACGGAGCAGGAGGAGAGTGGTTGAGACACAGGGTGACGGAGCGGGAGGAGAGTAGCAGAGACACAGTGTGACGGAGCAGGAGGAGAGTGGCAAAGACACAGGGTGACGGAGCAGGAGGAGAGTGGCAGAGACACTGGGTGACGGAGCAGGAGGAGAGTGGCAGAGACACAGGGTGACGGAGCGGGAGGAGAGTGGCAGAGACACAGGGTGACGGAGCGGGAGGAGAGTGGCAGAGGCACAGGGTGACGTAGCGGGAGGAGAGTGGCAGAGACACAGGGTGACGGAGCGGGAGGAGAGTGGCAGAGACACAGGGTGACGGAGCGGGAGGAGAGTGGCAGAGACACAGGGTGACGGAGCGGGAGGAGAGTGGCAGAGACACTGGGTGACGGAACGGGAGGAGAGTGGCAGAGGCACAGGGTGTCGGAGCGGGAGGAGCGTGGCAGAGACACAGGGTGACAGAGCGGGAGGAGAGTGGCAGAGCCACAGGGTGAAACAGCAGGAGGAGAGTGGCAGAGACACAGGGTGAAGGAACGTGAGGAGAGTGGCAGAGACACAGGGTGACGGAGCAGGAGGAGAGTGGCAGAGACACTGGGTGACGGAGCGGGAGGAGAGTGGCAGAGACACAGGGTGACGGAGCAGGAGGAGAGTGGCAGAGACACAGGATGACGGAGCGGGAGGAGAGTGGCAGAGACACAGGGTGAAAGAGCAGGAGGAGAGTGGCAGAGATACAGGGTGACGGTGCGGGAGGAGAGTGGCAGAGACACTGGGTGACGGAGCGGGAGTGGAGTGGCAGAGACACAGGGTGAAAGAGCAGGAGGAGAGTGGCAGAGACACTGGGTGACAGAGCGGGAGGAGAGTGGCATAGACACAGTGTGATGGAGCAGGAGCAGAGTGGCAGAGACACAGGGTGACGGAGTAGGAGGAGAGTGGCAGAGACACAGGGTGACGGAGCAGGAGGAGAGCGGCAGAGACACAGGGTGACGGAGCGGGAGTAGAGTGGCAGAGACACAGGGTGACGGAGCAGGAGGAGAGCGGCAGAGACACAGGGTGAAGGAGCGGGAGGAGAGTGGCAGAGACACAGAGTGACGGAGCAGGAGGAGAGCGGCAGAGACACAGGGTGACGGAGCGGGAGGAGAGTAGCAGAGACACGGGATGACAGAGCAGGAGGAGAGCGGCAGAGGCACAGGGTGACGGAGCGGGAGGAGAGTGGCAGTGACACAGTCTGACAGAGCGGGAGGAGAGTGGCAGAGACACAGTCTGACAGAGCGGGAGGAGAGTGGCAGAGACACGGGGTGGCGGAGCGGGAGGAGAGTGGCAGAGACACAGGATGACGGAGCAGGTGGAGAGCGGCAGAGACACAGGGTGACGGAGCAGGAGGAGAGTGGCAGAGACACAGGATGACGGAGCGGGTGGGGGGTGGCAGAGACACAGGGTGAAGGAGCGGGAGGAGAGTGGCAGAGACACAGGGTGAAAGAGCGGGAGGAGAGTGGCAGAGACACAGGGTGACGGAGCGGGAGGAGAGTGGGAGAGACACAGGGTGTCGGAGCGGGAGGAGAGTGGCAGAGACACAGGGTGACTGAGCGGGAGGAGAGTGGCAGAGACACAGGGTGAAGGAGCGGGTGGGGAGTGGCAGAGACACAGGATGACGGAGTGGGAGGAGAGTGGCAGAGACACAGGGTGACAGAGCGGGAGGAGAGTGGCAGAGACACAGGCTGATGGAGCAGGAGGAGAGTGGCAGAGACACAGGGTGACGGAGCAGGAGGAGAGTGGCAGAGACACTGGGTGACGGAGCGGGAGGAGAGTGGCAGAGACACAGGGTGACGGAGCAGGAGGAGAGTGGTTGAGACACAGGGTGACGGAGCGGGAGGAGAGTAGCAGAGACACAGTGTGACGGAGCAGGAGGAGAGTGGCAAAGACACAGGGTGACGGAGCAGGAGGAGAGTGGCAGAGACACTGGGTGACGGAGCAGGAGGAGAGTGGCAGAGACACAGGGTGACGGAGCGGGAGGAGAGTGGCAGAGACACAGGGTGACGGAGCGGGAGGAGAGTGGCAGAGGCACAGGGTGACGTAGCGGGAGGAGAGTGGCAGAGACACAGGGTGACGGAGCGGGAGGAGAGTGGCAGAGACACAGGGTGACGGAGCGGGAGGAGAGTGGCAGAGACACAGGGTGACGGAGCGGGAGGAGAGTGGCAGAGACACTGGGTGACGGAACGGGAGGAGAGTGGCAGACGCACAGGGTGACGGAGCGGAAGGAGAGTGGTAGAGACACAGGGTTACGGAGCGGGAGGAGAGTGGCAGAGACACAGGGTGATGGAGCAGGAGGAGAGTAGCAGAGACACAGGGTGACGGAGCGGGAGGAGAGTGGCAGAGTCACAGGGTGACGGAGCGGGAGGAGAGTGGCAGAGGCACAGGGTGACGGAGCGGGAGGAGAGTGGCAGAGACACAGGGTGACAGAGCGGGAGGAGAGTGGCAGATATACAGGGTGACGGAGCGGGAGGAGAGTGGCAGAGGCACAGGGTGTCGGAGCGGGAGGAACGTGGCAGAGACACAGGGTGACAGAGCGGGAGGAGAGTGGCAGAGCCACAGGGTGAAACAGCAGGAGGAGAGTGGCAGAGACACAGGGTGAAGGAACGTGAGGAGAGTGGCAGAGACACAGGGTGACGGAGCAGGAGGAGAGTGGCAGAGGCACTGGGTGACGGAGCGGGAGGAGAGTGGCAGAGACACAGGGTGACGGAGCAGGAGGAGAGTGGCAGAGACACAGGATGACGGAGCGGGAGGAGAGTGGCAGAGACACAGGGTGAAAGAGCAGGAGGAGAGTGGCAGAGATACAGGGTGACGGTGCGGGAGGAGAGTGGCAGAGACACTGGGTGACGGAGCGGGAGTGGAGTGGCAGAGACACAGGGTGAAAGAGCAGGAGGAGAGTGGCAGAGACACTGGGTGACAGAGCGGGAGGAGAGTGGCATAGACACAGTGTGATGGAGCAGGAGCAGAGTGGCAGAGACACAGGGTGACGGAGTAGGAGGAGAGTGGCAGAGACACAGGGTGAAAGAGCAGGAGGAGAGTGGCAGAGACACAGGGTGAAAGAGCGGGAGGAGAGTGGCAGAGACACAGGGTGACGGAGCGGGAGGAGAGTGGCAGAGACACTGGGTGACGGAGCGGGAGGAGTGCAGCAGAGACACAGGATGACAGAGCAGGAGGAGAGTGGCAGAGACAAAGGGTGACGGAGCGGGAGGAGAGTGGCAGAGACTCAGGATGACAGAGCAGGAGGAGAGTGGCAGAGACACAGGGTGACGGAGCAGGAGGAGAGCGGCAGAGACACAGGGTGACGGAGCGGGAGGAGAGTGGCAGAAACACAGGGTGACGGAGCAGGAGGAGAGTGGCAGAGACACAGGGTGACGGAGCAGGAGGAGAGCGGCAGAGACACAGGGTGACGGAGCGGGAGGAGACTGGCAGAGACACAGGGTGACGGAGCAGTAGGAGAGTGGCAGAGACACAGGGTGACGGAGCAGGAGGAGAGCGGCAGAGACACAGGGTGACGGAGCGGGAGGAGAGTAGCAGAGACACAGGATGACAGAGCAGGAGGAGAGCGGCAGAGACATAGGGTGACGGAGCAGGAGGAGAGTGGCAGAGACACAGGATGACGGAGCGGGAGGAGAGTGGCAGAGACACAGGGTGAAAGAGCAGGAGGAGAGTGGCAGAGACACAGGGTGACGGTGCGGGAGGAGAGTGGCAGAGACACTGGGTGACGGAGCGGGAGTGGAGTGGCAGAGACACAGGGTGAAAGAGCAGGAGGAGAGTGGCAGAGACACTGGGTGACAGAGCGGGAGGAGGGTGGCATAGACACAGTGTGATGGAGCAGGAGCAGAGTGGCAGAGACACAGGGTGACGGAGTAGGAGGAGAGTGGCAGAGACACAGGGTGAAAAAGCAGGAGGAGAGTGGCAGAGACACAGGGTGAAAGAGCGGGAGGAGAGTGGCAGAGACACAGGGTGACGGAGCGGGAGGAGAGTGGCAGAGACACTGGGTGACGGAGCGGGAGGAGAGCAGCAGAGACACAGGATGACAGAGCAGGAGGAGAGTGGCAGAGACAAAGGGTGACGGAGCGGGAGGAGAGTGGCAGAGACTCAGGATGACAGAGCAGGAGGAGAGTGGCAGAGACACAGGGTGACGGAGCAGGAGGAGAGCGGCAGAGACACATGGTGACGGAGCGGGAGGAGAGTGGCAGAGACACAGGGTGACGGAGCAGGAGGAGAGTGGCAGAGACACAGGGTGACGGAGCAGGAGGAGAGCGGCAGAGACACAGGGTGACGGAGCGGGAGGAGACTGGCAGAGACACAGGGTGACGGAGCAGTAGGAGAGTGGCAGAGACACAGGGTGACGGAGCAGGAGGAGAGCGGCAGAGACACAGGGTGACGGAGCGGGAGGAGAGTAGCAGAGACACAGGATGACAGAGCAGGAGGAGAGCGGCAGAGACATAGGGTGACGGAGCGGGAGGAGAGTGGCAGTGACACAGGGTGACGGAGCGGGAGGAGAGTGGTAGAGACACAGGGTGACGGAGCAGGAGGAGAGCGGCAGAGACACAGGGTGACGGAGCGGGAGGAGAGTGGCAGAGACACAGGGTGACGGAGCGGGAGGAGAGTGTCAGAGACACAGGGTGACGGAGCGGGAGGAGAGTGGCAGAGACACAGGGTGACGGAGCAGGAGGAGAGCGGCAGAGACACAGGGTGACGGAGCGGGAGGAGAGTGGCAGAGACACAGGGTGACGGAGCGGGAGGAGAGTGGCAGAGACACAGAGCGACGGAGCGGGAGGAGAGTAGCACAGACACCGCGTGACGGAGCGGGAGGAGAGTGGCAGAGACACAGGGTGAAAGAGCAGGAGGAGAGTGGCAGAGAAACAATCTGACAGAGCGGGAGGAGAGTGGCAGAGACACAGGGTGACGGAGCAGGAGGAGAGCGGCAGAGACACAGGGTGACGGAGCGGGAGGAGAGTGGCAGAGACACAGGGTGACGGAGTAGGAGGAGAGTGGCAGAGACACAGGGTGACGGAGCGGGAGGAGAGTGTCAGAGACACAGGGTGACGGAGCGGGAGGAGAGTGTCACAGACACAGGGTGACGGAGCGGGAGGAGATTGTCACAGACACAGGATGACAGAGCAGGAGGAGAGCGGCAGAGACACAGGGTGACGGAGCGGGAGGAGAGTAGCAGAGACACAGGATGACAGAGCAGGAGGAGAGCGGCAGAGACACAGGGTGACGGAGCGGGAGGAGAGTGGCAGTGACACAGTCTGACAGAGCGGGAGGAGAGTGGCAGAGACACAGTCTGACAGAGCGGGAGGAGTGTGGCAGAGACACAGGATGACAGAGCAGGAGGAGAGCGGCAGAGTCACAGGGTGACGGAGCGGGTGGAGAGTGGCAGAGACACAGGGTGACGGAGCAGGAGGAGAGTGGCAGAGACACAGGATGTCGGAGCGGGTGGGGAGTGGCAGAGACACAGGGTGAAGGAGCAGGAGGAGAGTGGCAGAGACACAGGGTGAAAGAGCGGGAGGAGAGTGGCAGAGACACAGGGTGACGGAGCGGGAGGAGAGTGGCAGAGGCACTGGGTGACGGAGCGGGAGGAGAGTAGCAGAGACACAGGATGACGGAGCGGGAGGAGAGTGGCAGAGACACAGGGTGACGGAGCGGGAGGAGAGTGGCAGAGACACAGGGTGACGGAGCGGGAGGAGAGTGGCTGAGACACAGGGTGAAGGAGCGGGAGGAGAATGGCAGAGACACAGGGTGACGGAGTAGGAGGAGAGTGGCAGGGACACAGGGTGACAGAGCGGGAGGAGAGTGGCAGAGACACAGGGTGACGGAGCGGGAGGAGAGTGGCAGAGGCACAGGGTGACGGAGCGGGAGGAGTGTGGCAGAGACACAGGATGACGGAGCGGGAGGAGCGTGGCAGAGCCACAGGGTGAAATAGCAGGAGGTGAGTGGCAGAGACACTGGGTGAAATAGCAGGAGGTGAGTGGCAGAGACACAGGGTGATGGAACGTGAGGAGAGTGGCAGAGACACAGGGTGAAGGAGCGGGAGGAGAGTGGCAGAGACACAGGGTGACGGAGTGGGAGGAGAGTGGCAGAGACACAGGGTGAAGGAGCGGTAGGAGAGTGGCAGAGACACAGGGTGAAAGAGCAGGAGTAGAGTGGCAGAGACACAGGGTGACGGAGAAGGAGGAGAGTGGCAGAGACACAGGGTGAAAGAGCAGGAGGAGAGTGGCAGAGACACAGGGTGACGGAGCGGGAGGAGAGTGGCAGAGACACAGGGTGACGGAGCGGGAGGAGAGTGGCAGAGACACTGGGTGATGGAGCGGTAGGAGAGCAGCAGAGACACAGGATGACAGAGCAGGAGGAGAGTGGCAGAGACACAGGATGACGGAGCAGGAGGAGAGTGGCAGAGACACAGGGAGACGGAGCAGGAGGAGATTGGCAGAGGCACAGGGTGACGGACCGGGAGGAGAGTGGCAGAGACACAGGGTGACGGAGCAGGAGGAGCGTGCCAGAGACACAGGATGACGGAGCGGGAGGAGGGTGGCAGAGACACAGGGTGAAAGAGCAGGAGGAGAGTGGCAGAGACACAGGGTGACGGTGCGGGAGGAGAGTGGCAGAGACACAGGGTGAAAGAGCAGGAGGAGAGTGGCAGAGACACTGGGTGACAGAGTGGGAGGAGAGTGGCAGAAACACAGGGTGACGGAGCAGGAGGAGAGTGGCAGAGACACAGGGTGACGGAGCAGGAGGAGAGCGGCAGAGACACAGGGTGACGGAGCGGGAGGAGACTGGCAGAGACACAGGGTGACGGAGCAGTAGGAGAGTGGCAGAGACACAGGGTGACGGAGCAGGAGGAGAGTAGCAGAGACACAGGATGACAGAGCAGGAGGAGAGCGGCAGAGACATAGGGTGACGGAGCAGGAGGAGAGTGGCAGAGACACAGGATGACGGAGCGGGAGGAGAGTGGCAGAGACACAGGGTGAAAGAGCAGGAGGAGAGTGGCAGAGACACAGGGTGACGGTGCGGGAGGAGAGTGGCAGAGACACTGGGTGACGGAGCGGGAGTGGAGTGGCAGAGACACAGGGTGAAAGAGCAGGAGGAGAGTGGCAGAGACACTGGGTGACAGAGCGGGAGGAGGGTGGCATAGACACAGTGTGATGGAGCAGGAGCAGAGTGGCAGAGACACAGGGTGACGGAGTAGGAGGAGAGTGGCAGAGACACAGGGTGAAAAAGCAGGAGGAGAGTGGCAGAGACACAGGGTGAAAGAGCGGGAGGAGAGTGGCAGAGACACAGGGTGACGGAGCGGGAGGAGAGTGGCAGAGACACTGGGTGACGGAGCGGGAGGAGAGCAGCAGAGACACAGGATGACAGAGCAGGAGGAGAGTGGCAGAGACAAAGGGTGACGGAGCGGGAGGAGAGTGGCAGAGACACAGGGTGACGGAGCAGTAGGAGAGTGGCAGAGACACAGGGTGACGGAGCAGGAGGAGAGCGGCAGAGACACAGGGTGACGGAGCGGGAGGAGAGTAGCAGAGACACAGGATGACAGAGCAGGAGGAGAGCGGCAGAGACATAGGGTGACGGAGCAGGAGGAGAGTGGCAGAGACACAGGATGACGGAGCGGGAGGAGAGTGGCAGAGACACAGGGTGAAAGAGCAGGAGGAGAGTGGCAGAGACACAGGGTGACGGTGCGGGAGGAGAGTGGCAGAGACACTGGGTGACGGAGCGGGAGTGGAGTGGCAGAGACACAGGGTGAAAGAGCAGGAGGAGAGTGGCAGAGACACTGGGTGACAGAGCGGGAGGAGGGTGGCATAGACACAGTGTGATGGAGCAGGAGCAGAGTGGCAGAGACACAGGGTGACGGAGTAGGAGGAGAGTGGCAGAGACACAGGGTGAAAAAGCAGGAGGAGAGTGGCAGAGACACAGGGTGAAAGAGCGGGAGGAGAGTGGCAGAGACACAGGGTGACGGAGCGGGAGGAGAGTGGCAGAGACACTGGGTGACGGAGCGGGAGGAGAGCAGCAGAGACACAGGATGACAGAGCAGGAGGAGAGTGGCAGAGACAAAGGGTGACGGAGCGGGAGGAGAGTGGCAGAGACTCAGGATGACAGAGCAGGAGGAGAGTGGCAGAGACACAGGGTGACGGAGCAGGAGGAGAGCGGCAGAGACACATGGTGACGGAGCGGGAGGAGAGTGGCAGAGACACAGGGTGACGGAGCAGGAGGAGAGTGGCAGAGACACAGGGTGACGGAGCAGGAGGAGAGCGGCAGAGACACAGGGTGACGGAGCGGGAGGAGACTGGCAGAGACACAGGGTGACGGAGCAGTAGGAGAGTGGCAGAGACACAGGGTGACGGAGCAGGAGGAGAGCGGCAGAGACACAGGGTGACGGAGCGGGAGGAGAGTAGCAGAGACACAGGATGACAGAGCAGGAGGAGAGCGGCAGAGACATAGGGTGACGGAGCGGGAGGAGAGTGGCAGTGACACAGGGTGACGGAGCGGGAGGAGAGTGGTAGAGACACAGGGTGACGGAGCAGGAGGAGAGCGGCAGAGACACAGGGTGACGGAGCGGGAGGAGAGTGGCAGAGACACAGGGTGACGGAGCGGGAGGAGAGTGTCAGAGACACAGGGTGACGGAGCGGGAGGAGAGTGGCAGAGACACAGGGTGACGGAGCAGGAGGAGAGCGGCAGAGACACAGGGTGACGGAGCGGGAGGAGAGTGGCAGAGACACAGGGTGACGGAGCGGGAGGAGAGTGGCAGAGACACAGAGCGACGGAGCGGGAGGAGAGTAGCACAGACACCGCGTGACGGAGCGGGAGGAGAGTGGCAGAGACACAGGGTGAAAGAGCAGGAGGAGAGTGGCAGAGAAACAATCTGACAGAGCGGGAGGAGAGTGGCAGAGACACAGGGTGACGGAGCAGGAGGAGAGCGGCAGAGACACAGGGTGACGGAGCGGGAGGAGAGTGGCAGAGACACAGGGTGACGGAGTAGGAGGAGAGTGGCAGAGACACAGGGTGACGGAGCGGGAGGAGAGTGTCAGAGACACAGGGTGACGGAGCGGGAGGAGAGTGTCACAGACACAGGGTGACGGAGCGGGAGGAGATTGTCACAGACACAGGATGACAGAGCAGGAGGAGAGCGGCAGAGACACAGGGTGACGGAGCGGGAGGAGAGTAGCAGAGACACAGGATGACAGAGCAGGAGGAGAGCGGCAGAGACACAGGGTGACGGAGCGGGAGGAGAGTGGCAGTGACACAGTCTGACAGAGCGGGAGGAGAGTGGCAGAGACACAGTCTGACAGAGCGGGAGGAGTGTGGCAGAGACACAGGATGACAGAGCAGGAGGAGAGCGGCAGAGTCACAGGGTGACGGAGCGGGTGGAGAGTGGCAGAGACACAGGGTGACGGAGCAGGAGGAGAGTGGCAGAGACACAGGATGTCGGAGCGGGTGGGGAGTGGCAGAGACACAGGGTGAAGGAGCAGGAGGAGAGTGGCAGAGACACAGGGTGAAAGAGCGGGAGGAGAGTGGCAGAGACACAGGGTGACGGAGCGGGAGGAGAGTGGCAGAGGCACTGGGTGACGGAGCGGGAGGAGAGTAGCAGAGACACAGGATGACGGAGCGGGAGGAGAGTGGCAGAGACACAGGGTGACGGAGCGGGAGGAGAGTGGCAGAGACACAGGGTGACGGAGCGGGAGGAGAGTGGCTGAGACACAGGGTGAAGGAGCGGGAGGAGAATGGCAGAGACACAGGGTGACGGAGTAGGAGGAGAGTGGCAGGGACACAGGGTGACAGAGCGGGAGGAGAGTGGCAGAGACACAGGGTGACGGAGCGGGAGGAGAGTGGCAGAGGCACAGGGTGACGGAGCGGGAGGAGTGTGGCAGAGACACAGGATGACGGAGCGGGAGGAGCGTGGCAGAGCCACAGGGTGAAATAGCAGGAGGTGAGTGGCAGAGACACTGGGTGAAATAGCAGGAGGTGAGTGGCAGAGACACAGGGTGATGGAACGTGAGGAGAGTGGCAGAGACACAGGGTGAAGGAGCGGGAGGAGAGTGGCAGAGACACAGGGTGACGGAGTGGGAGGAGAGTGGCAGAGACACAGGGTGAAGGAGCGGTAGGAGAGTGGCAGAGACACAGGGTGAAAGAGCAGGAGTAGAGTGGCAGAGACACAGGGTGACGGAGAAGGAGGAGAGTGGCAGAGACACAGGGTGAAAGAGCAGGAGGAGAGTGGCAGAGACACAGGGTGACGGAGCGGGAGGAGAGTGGCAGAGACACAGGGTGACGGAGCGGGAGGAGAGTGGCAGAGACACTGGGTGATGGAGCGGTAGGAGAGCAGCAGAGACACAGGATGACAGAGCAGGAGGAGAGTGGCAGAGACACAGGATGACGGAGCAGGAGGAGAGTGGCAGAGACACAGGGAGACGGAGCAGGAGGAGATTGGCAGAGGCACAGGGTGACGGACCGGGAGGAGAGTGGCAGAGACACAGGGTGACGGAGCAGGAGGAGCGTGCCAGAGACACAGGATGACGGAGCGGGAGGAGGGTGGCAGAGACACAGGGTGAAAGAGCAGGAGGAGAGTGGCAGAGACACAGGGTGACGGTGCGGGAGGAGAGTGGCAGAGACACAGGGTGAAAGAGCAGGAGGAGAGTGGCAGAGACACTGGGTGACAGAGTGGGAGGAGAGTGGCATAGACACAGGGTGAAAGAGCAGGAGCAGAGTGGCAGAGACACAGGGTGACGGAGTAGGAGGAGAGTGGCAGAGACACAGGGTGAAAGAGCAGGAGGAGAGTGGCAGAGACACAGGGTGACGGAGCGGGAGGAGAGTGGCAGAGACACAGGGTGACGGAGCGGGAGGAGAGTGGCAGAGACACAGGGTGACGGAGCGGGAGGAGAGTGGCAGAGACACTGGGTGACGGAGCGGGAGGAGAGCAGCAGAGACACAGGATGACAGAGCAGGAGGAGAGTGGCAGAGACAAAGGGTGACGGAGCGGGAGGAGAGTGGCAGAGACTCAGGATGACAGAGCAGGAGGAGAGTGGCAGAGACACAGGGTGACGGAGCAGGAGGAGAGCGGCAGAGACACATGGTGACGGAGCGGGAGGAGAGTGGCAGAGACACAGGGTGACGGAGCGGGAGGAGAGTGGCAGAGACACAGGGTGACGGAGCAGGAGGAGAGTGGCAGAGACACAGGGTGACGGAGCAGGAGGAGAGCGGCAGAGACACAGGGTGACGGAGCGGGAGGAGACTGGCAGAGACACAGGGTGACGGAGCAGTAGGAGAGTGGCAGAGACACAGGGTGATGGAGCGGGAGGAGAGTAGCAGAGACACAGGATGACAGAGCAGGAGGAGAGCGGCAGAGACATAGGGTGACGGAGCAGGAGGAGAGTGGCAGTGACACAGTCTGACAGAGCGGGAGGAGAGTGGCAGAGACACAGGGTGACGGAGCGGGAGGAGAGTGGCAGAGACACAGGGTGACGGAGCAGGAGGAGAGTAGCAGAGACACAGGATGACAGAGCAGGAGGAGAGCGGCAGAGACACAGGGTGACGGAGCGGGAGGAGAGTAGCAGAGACACAGGATGACGGAGCGGGAGGAGAGTGGCAGAGACACAGGGTGACGGAGCGGGAGGAGAGTGGCAGAGACACAGGGTGACGGAGCGGGAGGAGAGTGGCTGAGACACAGGGTGAAGGAGCGGGAGGAGAATGGCAGAGACACAGGGTGACGGAGTAGGAGGAGAGTGGCAGGGACACAGGGTGACAGAGCGGGAGGAGAGTGGCAGAGACACAGGGTGACGGAGCGGGAGGAGAGTGGCAGAGGCACAGGGTGACGGAGCGGGAGGAGTGTGGCAGAGACACAGGATGACGGAGCGGGCGGAGCGTGGCAGAGCCACAGGGTGAAATAGCAGGAGGTGAGTGGCAGAGACACAGGGTGATGGAACGTGAGGAGAGTGGCAGAGACACAGGGTGAAGGAGCGGGAGGAGAGTGGCAGAGACACAGGGTGACGGAGCGGGAGGAGAGTGGCAGAGACACAGGGTGAAGGAGCGGTAGGAGAGTGGCAGAGACACAGGGTGAAAGAGCAGGAGGAGAGTGGCAGAGACACAGGGTGACGGAGAAGGAGGAGAGTGGCAGAGACACAGGGTGAAAGAGCAGGAGGAGAGTGGCAGAGACACAGGGTGACGGAGCGGGAGGAGAGTGGCAGAGACACAGGGTGACGGAGCGGGAGGAGAGTGGCAGAGACACTGGGTGATGGAGCGGTAGGAGAGCAGCAGAGACCCAGGATGACAGAGCAGGAGGAGAGTGGCAGAGACACAGGATGACGGAGCAGGAGGAGAGTGGCAGAGACACAGGGAGACGGAGCAGGAGGAGAGTGGCAGAGGCACAGGGTGACGCAGCGGGAGGAGAGTGGCAGAGACACAGGGTGACGGAGCAGGAGGAGAGTGGCAGAGACACACGATGACGGAGCGGGAGGAGAGTGGCAGAGACACAGGGTGAAAGAGCAGGAGGAGAGTGGCAGAGACACAGGGTGACGGTGCGGGAGGAGAGTGGCAGAGACACAGGGTGAAAGAGCAGGAGGAGAGTGGCAGAGACACTGGGTGACAGAGCGGGAGGAGAGTGGCATAGACACAGGGTGAAAGAGCAGGAGCAGAGAGGCAGAGACACAGGGTGACGGAGTAGGAGGAGAGTGGCAGAGACACAGGGTGAAAGAGCAGGAGGAGAGTGGCAGAGACACAGGGTGAAAGAGCGGGAGGAGAGTGGCAGAGACACAGGGTGACGGAGCGGGAGGAGAGTGGCAGAGACACAGGGTGACGGAGCGGGAGGAGAGTGGCAGAGACACTGGGTGATGGAGCGGGAGGAGAGCAGCAGAGACACAGGATGACAGAGCAGGAGGAGAGTGGCAGAGACAAAGGGTGACGGAGCGGGAGGAGAGTGGCAGAGACTCAGGATGACAGAGCAGGAGGAGAGTGGCAGAGACACAGGGTGACGGAGCAGGAGGAGAGCGGCAGAGACACATGGTGACGGAGCGGGAGGAGAGTGGCAGAGACACAGGGTGACGGAGCGGGAGGAGAGTGGCAGAGATACAGGGTGACGGAGCAGGAGGAGAGTGGCAGAGACACAGGGTGACGGAGCGGGAGGAGAGTGGCAGTGACACAGTCTGACAGAACGGTAGGAGAGTGGCAGTGACACAGTCTGACAGAGCGGGAGGAGAGTGGCAGAGACACAGGATGACCGAGCTGGAGGAGAGTGGCAGAGACACAGTGTGATGGAGCAGGAGGAGAGCGGCAGAGACACAGGGTGACGGAGCGGGAGGAGAGTGGCAGAGACTCAGGATGACAGAGCAGGAGGAGAGCGGCAGAGACATAGGGTGACGGAGCAGGAGGAGAGTGGCAGAGACACAGGATGACGGAGCGGGAGGAGAGTGGCAGAGACACAGGGTGAAAGAGCAGGAGGAGAGTGGCAGAGACACAGGGTGACGGTGCGGGAGGAGAGTGGCAGAGACACTGGGTGACGGAGCGGGAGTGGAGTGGCAGAGACACAGGGTGAAAGAGCAGGAGGAGAGTGGCAGAGACACTGGGTGACAGAGCGGGAGGAGGGTGGCATAGACACAGTGTGATGGAGCAGGAGCAGAGTGGCAGAGACACAGGGTGACGGAGTAGGAGGAGAGTGGCAGAGACACAGGGTGAAAAAGCAGGAGGAGAGTGGCAGAGACACAGGGTGAAAGAGCGGGAGGAGAGTGGCAGAGACACAGGGTGACGGAGCGGGAGGAGAGTGGCAGAGACACTGGGTGACGGAGCGGGAGGAGAGCAGCAGAGACACAGGATGACAGAGCAGGAGGAGAGTGGCAGAGACAAAGGGTGACGGAGCGGGAGGAGAGTGGCAGAGACACAGGGTGACGGAGCAGTAGGAGAGTGGCAGAGACACAGGGTGACGGAGCAGGAGGAGAGCGGCAGAGACACAGGGTGACGGAGCGGGAGGAGAGTAGCAGAGACACAGGATGACAGAGCAGGAGGAGAGCGGCAGAGACATAGGGTGACGGAGCAGGAGGAGAGTGGCAGAGACACAGGATGACGGAGCGGGAGGAGAGTGGCAGAGACACAGGGTGAAAGAGCAGGAGGAGAGTGGCAGAGACACAGGGTGACGGTGCGGGAGGAGAGTGGCAGAGACACTGGGTGACGGAGCGGGAGTGGAGTGGCAGAGACACAGGGTGAAAGAGCAGGAGGAGAGTGGCAGAGACACTGGGTGACAGAGCGGGAGGAGGGTGGCATAGACACAGTGTGATGGAGCAGGAGCAGAGTGGCAGAGACACAGGGTGACGGAGTAGGAGGAGAGTGGCAGAGACACAGGGTGAAAAAGCAGGAGGAGAGTGGCAGAGACACAGGGTGAAAGAGCGGGAGGAGAGTGGCAGAGACACAGGGTGACGGAGCGGGAGGAGAGTGGCAGAGACACTGGGTGACGGAGCGGGAGGAGAGCAGCAGAGACACAGGATGACAGAGCAGGAGGAGAGTGGCAGAGACAAAGGGTGACGGAGCGGGAGGAGAGTGGCAGAGACTCAGGATGACAGAGCAGGAGGAGAGTGGCAGAGACACAGGGTGACGGAGCAGGAGGAGAGCGGCAGAGACACATGGTGACGGAGCGGGAGGAGAGTGGCAGAGACACAGGGTGACGGAGCAGGAGGAGAGTGGCAGAGACACAGGGTGACGGAGCAGGAGGAGAGCGGCAGAGACACAGGGTGACGGAGCGGGAGGAGACTGGCAGAGACACAGGGTGACGGAGCAGTAGGAGAGTGGCAGAGACACAGGGTGACGGAGCAGGAGGAGAGCGGCAGAGACACAGGGTGACGGAGCGGGAGGAGAGTAGCAGAGACACAGGATGACAGAGCAGGAGGAGAGCGGCAGAGACATAGGGTGACGGAGCGGGAGGAGAGTGGCAGTGACACAGGGTGACGGAGCGGGAGGAGAGTGGTAGAGACACAGGGTGACGGAGCAGGAGGAGAGCGGCAGAGACACAGGGTGACGGAGCGGGAGGAGAGTGGCAGAGACACAGGGTGACGGAGCGGGAGGAGAGTGTCAGAGACACAGGGTGACGGAGCGGGAGGAGAGTGGCAGAGACACAGGGTGACGGAGCAGGAGGAGAGCGGCAGAGACACAGGGTGACGGAGCGGGAGGAGAGTGGCAGAGACACAGGGTGACGGAGCGGGAGGAGAGTGGCAGAGACACAGAGCGACGGAGCGGGAGGAGAGTAGCACAGACACCGCGTGACGGAGCGGGAGGAGAGTGGCAGAGACACAGGGTGAAAGAGCAGGAGGAGAGTGGCAGAGAAACAATCTGACAGAGCGGGAGGAGAGTGGCAGAGACACAGGGTGACGGAGCAGGAGGAGAGCGGCAGAGACACAGGGTGACGGAGCGGGAGGAGAGTGGCAGAGACACAGGGTGACGGAGTAGGAGGAGAGTGGCAGAGACACAGGGTGACGGAGCGGGAGGAGAGTGTCAGAGACACAGGGTGACGGAGCGGGAGGAGAGTGTCACAGACACAGGGTGACGGAGCGGGAGGAGATTGTCACAGACACAGGATGACAGAGCAGGAGGAGAGCGGCAGAGACACAGGGTGACGGAGCGGGAGGAGAGTAGCAGAGACACAGGATGACAGAGCAGGAGGAGAGCGGCAGAGACACAGGGTGACGGAGCGGGAGGAGAGTGGCAGTGACACAGTCTGACAGAGCGGGAGGAGAGTGGCAGAGACACAGTCTGACAGAGCGGGAGGAGTGTGGCAGAGACACAGGATGACAGAGCAGGAGGAGAGCGGCAGAGTCACAGGGTGACGGAGCGGGTGGAGAGTGGCAGAGACACAGGGTGACGGAGCAGGAGGAGAGTGGCAGAGACACAGGATGTCGGAGCGGGTGGGGAGTGGCAGAGACACAGGGTGAAGGAGCAGGAGGAGAGTGGCAGAGACACAGGGTGAAAGAGCGGGAGGAGAGTGGCAGAGACACAGGGTGACGGAGCGGGAGGAGAGTGGCAGAGGCACTGGGTGACGGAGCGGGAGGAGAGTAGCAGAGACACAGGATGACGGAGCGGGAGGAGAGTGGCAGAGACACAGGGTGACGGAGCGGGAGGAGAGTGGCAGAGACACAGGGTGACGGAGCGGGAGGAGAGTGGCTGAGACACAGGGTGAAGGAGCGGGAGGAGAATGGCAGAGACACAGGGTGACGGAGTAGGAGGAGAGTGGCAGGGACACAGGGTGACAGAGCGGGAGGAGAGTGGCAGAGACACAGGGTGACGGAGCGGGAGGAGAGTGGCAGAGGCACAGGGTGACGGAGCGGGAGGAGTGTGGCAGAGACACAGGATGACGGAGCGGGAGGAGCGTGGCAGAGCCACAGGGTGAAATAGCAGGAGGTGAGTGGCAGAGACACTGGGTGAAATAGCAGGAGGTGAGTGGCAGAGACACAGGGTGATGGAACGTGAGGAGAGTGGCAGAGACACAGGGTGAAGGAGCGGGAGGAGAGTGGCAGAGACACAGGGTGACGGAGTGGGAGGAGAGTGGCAGAGACACAGGGTGAAGGAGCGGTAGGAGAGTGGCAGAGACACAGGGTGAAAGAGCAGGAGTAGAGTGGCAGAGACACAGGGTGACGGAGAAGGAGGAGAGTGGCAGAGACACAGGGTGAAAGAGCAGGAGGAGAGTGGCAGAGACACAGGGTGACGGAGCGGGAGGAGAGTGGCAGAGACACAGGGTGACGGAGCGGGAGGAGAGTGGCAGAGACACTGGGTGATGGAGCGGTAGGAGAGCAGCAGAGACACAGGATGACAGAGCAGGAGGAGAGTGGCAGAGACACAGGATGACGGAGCAGGAGGAGAGTGGCAGAGACACAGGGAGACGGAGCAGGAGGAGATTGGCAGAGGCACAGGGTGACGGACCGGGAGGAGAGTGGCAGAGACACAGGGTGACGGAGCAGGAGGAGCGTGCCAGAGACACAGGATGACGGAGCGGGAGGAGGGTGGCAGAGACACAGGGTGAAAGAGCAGGAGGAGAGTGGCAGAGACACAGGGTGACGGTGCGGGAGGAGAGTGGCAGAGACACAGGGTGAAAGAGCAGGAGGAGAGTGGCAGAGACACTGGGTGACAGAGTGGGAGGAGAGTGGCATAGACACAGGGTGAAAGAGCAGGAGCAGAGTGGCAGAGACACAGGGTGACGGAGTAGGAGGAGAGTGGCAGAGACACAGGGTGAAAGAGCAGGAGGAGAGTGGCAGAGACACAGGGTGACGGAGCGGGAGGAGAGTGGCAGAGACACAGGGTGACGGAGCGGGAGGAGAGTGGCAGAGACACAGGGTGACGGAGCGGGAGGAGAGTGGCAGAGACACTGGGTGACGGAGCGGGAGGAGAGCAGCAGAGACACAGGATGACAGAGCAGGAGGAGAGTGGCAGAGACAAAGGGTGACGGAGCGGGAGGAGAGTGGCAGAGACTCAGGATGACAGAGCAGGAGGAGAGTGGCAGAGACACAGGGTGACGGAGCAGGAGGAGAGCGGCAGAGACACATGGTGACGGAGCGGGAGGAGAGTGGCAGAGACACAGGGTGACGGAGCGGGAGGAGAGTGGCAGAGACACAGGGTGACGGAGCAGGAGGAGAGTGGCAGAGACACAGGGTGACGGAGCAGGAGGAGAGCGGCAGAGACACAGGGTGACGGAGCGGGAGGAGACTGGCAGAGACACAGGGTGACGGAGCAGTAGGAGAGTGGCAGAGACACAGGGTGATGGAGCGGGAGGAGAGTAGCAGAGACACAGGATGACAGAGCAGGAGGAGAGCGGCAGAGACATAGGGTGACGGAGCAGGAGGAGAGTGGCAGTGACACAGTCTGACAGAGCGGGAGGAGAGTGGCAGAGACACAGGGTGACGGAGCGGGAGGAGAGTGGCAGAGACACAGGGTGACGGAGCAGGAGGAGAGTAGCAGAGACACAGGATGACAGAGCAGGAGGAGAGCGGCAGAGACACAGGGTGACGGAGCGGGAGGAGAGTAGCAGAGACACAGGATGACGGAGCGGGAGGAGAGTGGCAGAGACACAGGGTGACGGAGCGGGAGGAGAGTGGCAGAGACACAGGGTGACGGAGCGGGAGGAGAGTGGCTGAGACACAGGGTGAAGGAGCGGGAGGAGAATGGCAGAGACACAGGGTGACGGAGTAGGAGGAGAGTGGCAGGGACACAGGGTGACAGAGCGGGAGGAGAGTGGCAGAGACACAGGGTGACGGAGCGGGAGGAGAGTGGCAGAGGCACAGGGTGACGGAGCGGGAGGAGTGTGGCAGAGACACAGGATGACGGAGCGGGCGGAGCGTGGCAGAGCCACAGGGTGAAATAGCAGGAGGTGAGTGGCAGAGACACAGGGTGATGGAACGTGAGGAGAGTGGCAGAGACACAGGGTGAAGGAGCGGGAGGAGAGTGGCAGAGACACAGGGTGACGGAGCGGGAGGAGAGTGGCAGAGACACAGGGTGAAGGAGCGGTAGGAGAGTGGCAGAGACACAGGGTGAAAGAGCAGGAGGAGAGTGGCAGAGACACAGGGTGACGGAGAAGGAGGAGAGTGGCAGAGACACAGGGTGAAAGAGCAGGAGGAGAGTGGCAGAGACACAGGGTGACGGAGCGGGAGGAGAGTGGCAGAGACACAGGGTGACGGAGCGGGAGGAGAGTGGCAGAGACACTGGGTGATGGAGCGGTAGGAGAGCAGCAGAGACCCAGGATGACAGAGCAGGAGGAGAGTGGCAGAGACACAGGATGACGGAGCAGGAGGAGAGTGGCAGAGACACAGGGAGACGGAGCAGGAGGAGAGTGGCAGAGGCACAGGGTGACGCAGCGGGAGGAGAGTGGCAGAGACACAGGGTGACGGAGCAGGAGGAGAGTGGCAGAGACACACGATGACGGAGCGGGAGGAGAGTGGCAGAGACACAGGGTGAAAGAGCAGGAGGAGAGTGGCAGAGACACAGGGTGACGGTGCGGGAGGAGAGTGGCAGAGACACAGGGTGAAAGAGCAGGAGGAGAGTGGCAGAGACACTGGGTGACAGAGCGGGAGGAGAGTGGCATAGACACAGGGTGAAAGAGCAGGAGCAGAGAGGCAGAGACACAGGGTGACGGAGTAGGAGGAGAGTGGCAGAGACACAGGGTGAAAGAGCAGGAGGAGAGTGGCAGAGACACAGGGTGAAAGAGCGGGAGGAGAGTGGCAGAGACACAGGGTGACGGAGCGGGAGGAGAGTGGCAGAGACACAGGGTGACGGAGCGGGAGGAGAGTGGCAGAGACACTGGGTGACGGAGCGGGAGGAGAGCAGCAGAGACACAGGATGACAGAGCAGGAGGAGAGTGGCAGAGACAAAGGGTGACGGAGCGGGAGGAGAGTGGCAGAGACTCAGGATGACAGAGCAGGAGGAGAGTGGCAGAGACACAGGGTGACGGAGCAGGAGGAGAGCGGCAGAGACACATGGTGACGGAGCGGGAGGAGAGTGGCAGAGACACAGGGTGACGGAGCGGGAGGAGAGTGGCAGAGATACAGGGTGACGGAGCAGGAGGAGAGTGGCAGAGACACAGGGTGACGGAGCGGGAGGAGAGTGGCAGTGACACAGTCTGACAGAACGGTAGGAGAGTGGCAGTGACACAGTCTGACAGAGCGGGAGGAGAGTGGCAGAGACACAGGATGACCGAGCTGGAGGAGAGTGGCAGAGACACAGTGTGATGGAGCAGGAGGAGAGCGGCAGAGACACAGGGTGACGGAGCGGGAGGAGAGTGGCAGAGACTCAGGATGACAGAGCAGGAGGAGAGTGGCAGAGACACAGGGTGACGGAGCAGGAGGAGAGCGGCAGAGACACATGGTGACGGAGCGGGAGGAGAGTGGCAGAGACACAGGGTGACGGAGCGGGAGGAGAGTGGCAGAGACACAGGGTGACGGAGCAGGAGGAGAGTGGCAGAGACACAGGGTGACGGAGCGGGAGGAGAGTGGCAGTGACACAGTCTGACAGAGCGGTAGGAGAGCGGCAGAGACACAGGGTGACGGAGCGGGAGGAGAGTAGCAGAGACACAGGATGACAGAGCAGGAGGAGAGCGGCAGAGACACAGGGTGACGGAGCGGGAGGAGAGTGGCAGTGACACAGTCTGACAGAGCGGGAGGAGAGTGGCAGAGACACAGTCTGACAGAGCGGGAGGAGAGTGGCAGAGACACAGGGTGACGGAGCGGGAGGAGAGTGTCAGAGACACAGGGTGACGGAGCGGGAGGAGAGTGTCACAGACACAGGGTGACGGAGCGGGAGGAGATTGTCAGAGACACAGGGTGACGGGGCGGGAGGAGAGTGGCAGAGACACAGGGTGACGGAGCAGGAGGAGAGCGGCAGAGACACAGGGTGACGGAGCGGGAGGAGAGTAGCAGAGACACAGGATGACAGAGCAGGAGGAGAGCGGCAGAGACACAGGGTGACGGAGCGGGAGGAGAGTGGCAGTGACACAGTCTGACAGAGCGGGAGGAGAGTGGCAGAGACACAGTCTGACAGAGCGGGAGGAGTGTGGCAGAGACACAGGATGACAGAGCAGGAGGAGAGCGGCAGAGACACAGGGTGACGGGGCGGGTGGAGAGTGGCAGAGACACAGGGTGACGGAGCAGGAGGAGAGTGGCAGAGACACAGGATGTCGGAGCGGGTGGGGAGTGGCAGAGACACAGGGTGAAGGAGCGGGAGGAGAGTGGCAGAGACACAGGGTGAAAGAGCGCGAGGAGAGTGGCAGAGACACAGGGTGACGGAGCGGGAGGAGAGTGGCAGAGACACTGGGTGACGGAGCGGGAGGAGAGTAGCAGAGACACAGGATGACGGAGCGGGAGGAGAGTGGCAGAGACACAGGGTGACGGAGCGGGAGGAGAGTGGCAGAGACACAGGGTGACGGAGCGGGAGGAGAGTGGCTGAGACACAGGGTGAAGGAGCGGGAGGAGAATGGCAGAGACACAGGGTGACGGAGTAGGAGGAGAGTGGCAGGGACACAGGGTGACAGAGCGGGAGGAGAGTGGCAGAGACACAGGGTGACGGAGCGGGAGGAGAGTGGCAGAGGCACAGGGTGACGGAGCGGGAGGAGTGTGGCAGAGACACAGGATGACGGAGCGGGAGGAGCGTGGCAGAGCCACAGGGTGAAATAGCAGGAGGTGAGTGGCAGAGACACAGGGTGATGGAACGTGAGGAGAGTGGCAGAGACACAGGGTGAAGGAGCGGGAGGAGAGTGGCAGAGACACAGGGTGACGGAGCGGGAGGAGAGTGGCAGAGACACAGGGTGAAGGAGCGGTAGGAGAGTGGCAGAGACACAGGGTGAAAGAGCAGGAGGAGAGTGGCAGAGACACAGGGTGACGGAGAAGGAGGAGAGTGGCAGAGACACAGGGTGAAAGAGCAGGAGGAGAGTGGCAGAGACACAGGGTGACGGAGCGGGAGGAGAGTGGCAGAGACACAGGGTGACGGAGCGGGAGGAGAGCGGCAGAGAAACTGGGTGATGGAGCGGTAGGAGAGCAGCAGAGACACAGGATGACAGAGCAGGAGGAGAGTGGCAGAGACACAGGATGACGGAGCAGGAGGAGAGTGGCAGAGACACAGGGTGACGGAGCGGGAGGAGAGTGTCAGAGACACAGGGTGACGGAGCGGGAGGAGAGTGTCACAGACACAGGGTGACGGAGCGGGAGGAGATTGTCAGAGACACAGGGTGACGGGGCGGGAGGAGAGTGGCAGAGACACAGGGTGACGGAGCAGGAGGAGACCGGCAGAGACACAGGGTGACGGAGCGGGAGGAGAGTAGCAGAGACACAGGATGACAGAGCAGGAGGAGAGCGGCAGAGACACAGGGTGACGGAGCGGGAGGAGAGTGGCAGTGACACAGTCTGACAGAGCGGGAGGAGAGTGGCAGAGACACAGGGTGACGGGGCGGGTGGAGAGTGGCAGAGACACAGGGTGACGGAGCAGGAGGAGAGTGGCAGAGACACAGGATGTCGGAGCGGGTGGGGAGTGGCAGAGACACAGGGTGAAGGAGCGGGAGGAGAGTGGCAGAGACACAGGGTGAAAGAGCGCGAGGAGAGTGGCAGAGACACAGGGTGACGGAGCGGGAGGAGAGTGGCAGAGACACTGGGTGACGGAGCGGGAGGAGAGTGGCAGTGACACAGTCTGACAGAGCGGTAGGAGAGCGGCAGAGACACAGGGTGACGGAGCGGGAGGAGAGTAGCAGAGACACAGGATGACAGAGCAGGAGGAGAGCGGCAGAGACACAGGGTGACGGAGCGGGAGGAGAGTGGCAGTGACACAGTCTGACAGAGCGGGAGGAGAGTGGCAGAGACACAGTCTGACAGAGCGGGAGGAGAGTGGCAGAGACACAGGGTGACGGAGCGGGAGGAGAGTGTCAGAGACACAGGGTGACGGAGCGGGAGGAGAGTGTCACAGACACAGGGTGACAGAGCGGGAGGAGATTGTCAGAGACACAGGGTGACGGGGCGGGAGGAGAGTGGCAGAGACACAGGGTGACGGAGCAGGAGGAGAGCGGCAGAGACACAGGGTGACGGAGCGGGAGGAGAGTAGCAGAGACACAGGATGACAGAGCAGGAGGAGAGCGGCAGAGACACAGGGTGACGGAGCGGGAGGAGAGTGGCAGTGACACAGTCTGACAGAGCGGGAGGAGAGTGGCAGAGACACAGTCTGACAGAGCGGGAGGAGTGTGGCAGAGACACAGGATGACAGAGCAGGAGGAGAGCGGCAGAGACACAGGGTGACGGGGCGGGTGGAGAGTGGCAGAGACACAGGGTGACGGAGCAGGAGGAGAGTGGCAGAGACACAGGATGTCGGAGCGGGTGGGGAGTGGCAGAGACACAGGGTGAAGGAGCGGGAGGAGAGTGGCAGAGACACAGGGTGAAAGAGCGCGAGGAGAGTGGCAGAGACACAGGGTGACGGAGCGGGAGGAGAGTGGCAGAGACACTGGGTGACGGAGCGGGAGGAGAGTAGCAGAGACACAGGATGACGGAGCGGGAGGAGAGTGGCAGAGACACAGGGTGACGGAGCGGGAGGAGAGTGGCAGAGACACAGGGTGACGGAGCGGGAGGAGAGTGGCTGAGACACAGGGTGAAGGAGCGGGAGGAGAATGGCAGAGACACAGGGTGACGGAGTAGGAGGAGAGTGGCAGGGACACAGGGTGACAGAGCGGGAGGAGAGTGGCAGAGACACAGGGTGACGGAGCGGGAGGAGAGTGGCAGAGGCACAGGGTGACGGAGCGGGAGGAGTGTGGCAGAGACACAGGATGACGGAGCGGGAGGAGCGTGGCAGAGCCACAGGGTGAAATAGCAGGAGGTGAGTGGCAGAGACACAGGGTGATGGAACGTGAGGAGAGTGGCAGAGACACAGGGTGAAGGAGCGGGAGGAGAGTGGCAGAGACACAGGGTGACGGAGCGGGAGGAGAGTGGCAGAGACACAGGGTGAAGGAGCGGTAGGAGAGTGACAGAGACACAGGGTGAAAGAGCAGGAGGAGAGTGGCAGAGACACAGGGTGACGGAGAAGGAGGAGAGTGGCAGAGACACAGGGTGAAAGAGCAGGAGGAGAGTGGCAGAGACACAGGGTGACGGAGCGGGAGGAGAGTGGCAGAGACACAGGGTGACGGAGCGGGAGGAGAGCGGCAGAGACACTGGGTGATGGAGCGGTAGGAGAGCAGCAGAGACACAGGATGACAGAGCAGGAGGAGAGTGGCAGATACACAGGATGACGGAGCAGGAGGAGAGTGGCAGAGACACAGGGAGACGGAGCAGGAGGAGAGTGGCAGAGGCACAGGGTGACGGACCGGGAGGAGATTGGCAGAGACACAGTCTGACAGAGCGGGAGGAGTGTGGCAGAGACACAGGATGACAGAGCAGGAGGAGAGCGGCAGAGACACAGGGTGACGGGGCGGGTGGAGAGTGGCAGAGACACAGGGTGACGGAGCAGGAGGAGAGTGGCAGAGACACAGGATGTCGGAGCGGGTGGGGAGTGGCAGAGACACAGGGTGAAGGAGCGGGAGGAGAGTGGCAGAGACACAGGGTGAAAGAGCGCGAGGAGAGTGGCAGAGACACAGGGTGACGGAGCGGGAGGAGAGTGGCAGAGACACTGGGTGACGGAGCGGGAGGAGAGTAGCAGAGACACAGGATGACGGAGCGGGAGGAGCGTGGCAGAGCCACAGGGTGAAATAGCAGGAGGTGAGTGGCAGAGACACAGGGTGATGGAACGTGAGGAGAGTGGCAGAGACACAGGGTGAAGGAGCGGGAGGAGAGTGGCAGAGACACAGGGTGACGGAGCGGGAGGAGAGTGGCAGAGACACAGGGTTAAGGAGCGGTAGGAGAGTGGCAGAGACACAGGGTGAAAGAGCAGGAGGAGAGTGGCAGAGACACAGGGTGACGGAGAAGGAGGAGAGTGGCAGAGACACAGGGTGAAAGAGCAGGAGGAGAGTGGCAGAGACACAGGGTGACGGAGCGGGAGGAGAGTGGCAGAGACACAGGGTGACGGAGCGGGAGGAGAGCGGCAGAGACACTGGGTGATGGAGCGGTAGGAGAGCAGCAGAGACACAGGATGACAGAGCAGGAGGAGAGTGGCAGAGACACAGGATGACGGAGCAGGAGGAGAGTGGCAGAGACACAGGGTGACGGAGCGGGAGGAGAGTGTCAGAGACACAGGGTGACGGAGCGGGAGGAGAGTGTCACAGACACAGGGTGACGGAGCGGGAGGAGATTGTCAGAGACACAGGGTGACGGGGCGGGAGGAGAGTGGCAGAGACACAGGGTGACGGAGCAGGAGGAGACCGGCAGAGACACAGGGTGACGGAGCGGGAGGAGAGTAGCAGAGACACAGGATGACAGAGCAGGAGGAGAGCGGCAGAGACACAGGGTGACGGAGCGGGAGGAGAGTGGCAGTGACACAGTCTGACAGAGCGGGAGGAGAGTGGCAGAGACACAGGGTGACGGGGCGGGTGGAGAGTGGCAGAGACACAGGGTGACGGAGCAGGAGGAGAGTGGCAGAGACACAGGATGTCGGAGCGGGTGGGGAGTGGCAGAGACAAAGGGTGAAGGAGCGGGAGGAGAGTGGCAGAGACACAGGGTGAAAGAGCGCGAGGAGAGTGGCAGAGACACAGGGTGACGGAGCGGGAGGAGAGTGGCAGAGACACTGGGTGACGGAGCGGGAGGAGAGTGGCAGTGACACAGTCTGACAGAGCGGTAGGAGAGCGGCAGAGACACAGGGTGACGGAGCGGGAGGAGAGTAGCAGAGACACAGGATGACAGAGCAGGAGGAGAGCGGCAGAGACACAGGGTGACGGAGCGGGAGGAGAGTGGCAGTGACACAGTCTGACAGAGCGGGAGGAGAGTGGCAGAGACACAGTCTGACAGAGCGGGAGGAGAGTGGCAGAGACACAGGGTGACGGAGCGGGAGGAGAGTGTCAGAGACACAGGGTGACGGAGCGGGAGGAGAGTGTCACAGACACAGGGTGACGGAGCGGGAGGAGATTGTCAGAGACACAGGGTGACGGGGCGGGAGGAGAGTGGCAGAGACACAGGGTGACGGAGCAGGAGGAGAGCGGCAGAGACACAGGGTGACGGAGCGGGAGGAGAGTAGCAGAGACACAGGATGACAGAGCAGGAGGAGAGCGGCAGAGACACAGGGTGACGGAGCGGGAGGAGAGTGGCAGTGACACAGTCTGACAGAGCGGGAGGAGAGTGGCAGAGACACAGTCTGACAGAGCGGGAGGAGTGTGGCAGAGACACAGGATGACAGAGCAGGAGGAGAGCGGCAGAGACACAGGGTGACGGGGCGGGTGGAGAGTGGCAGAGACACAGGGTGACGGAGCAGGAGGAGAGTGGCAGAGACACAGGATGTCGGAGCGGGTGGGGAGTGGCAGAGACACAGGGTGAAGGAGCGGGAGGAGAGTGGCAGAGACACAGGGTGAAAGAGCGCGAGGAGAGTGGCAGAGACACAGGGTGACGGAGCGGGAGGAGAGTGGCAGAGACACTGGGTGACGGAGCGGGAGGAGAGTAGCAGAGACACAGGATGACGGAGCGGGAGGAGAGTGGCAGAGACACAGGGTGACGGAGCGGGAGGAGAGTGGCAGAGACACAGGGTGACGGAGCGGGAGGAGAGTGGCTGAGACACAGGGTGAAGGAGCGGGAGGAGAATGGCAGAGACACAGGGTGACGGAGTAGGAGGAGAGTGGCAGGGACACAGGGTGACAGAGCGGGAGGAGAGTGGCAGAGACACAGGGTGACGGAGCGGGAGGAGAGTGGCAGAGGCACAGGGTGACGGAGCGGGAGGAGTGTGGCAGAGACACAGGATGACGGAGCGGGAGGAGCGTGGCAGAGCCACAGGGTGAAATAGCAGGAGGTGAGTGGCAGAGACACAGGGTGATGGAACGTGAGGAGAGTGGCAGAGACACAGGGTGAAGGAGCGGGAGGAGAGTGGCAGAGACACAGGGTGACGGAGCGGGAGGAGAGTGGCAGAGACACAGGGTGAAGGAGCGGTAGGAGAGTGACAGAGACACAGGGTGAAAGAGCAGGAGGAGAGTGGCAGAGACACAGGGTGACGGAGAAGGAGGAGAGTGGCAGAGACACAGGGTGAAAGAGCAGGAGGAGAGTGGCAGAGACACAGGGTGACGGAGCGGGAGGAGAGTGGCAGAGACACAGGGTGACGGAGCGGGAGGAGAGCGGCAGAGACACTGGGTGATGGAGCGGTAGGAGAGCAGCAGAGACACAGGATGACAGAGCAGGAGGAGAGTGGCAGAGACACAGGATGACGGAGCAGGAGGAGAGTGGCAGAGACACAGGGTGACGGAGCGGGAGGAGAGTGTCAGAGACACAGGGTGACGGAGCGGGAGGAGAGTGTCACAGACACAGGGTGGCGGAGCGGGAGGAGATTGTCAGAGACACAGGGTGACGGGGCGGGAGGAGAGTGGCAGAGACACAGGGTGACGGAGCAGGAGGAGACCGGCAGAGACACAGGGTGACGGAGCGGGAGGAGAGTAGCAGATACACAGGATGACAGAGCAGGAGGAGAGCGGCAGAGACACAGGGTGACGGAGCGGGAGGAGAGTGGCAGTGACACAGTCTGACAGAGCGGGAGGAGAGTGGCAGAGACACAGGGTGACGGGGCGGGTGGAGAGTGGCAGAGACACAGGGTGACGGAGCAGGAGGAGAGTGGCAGAGACACAGGATGTCGGAGCGGGTGGGGAGTGGCAGAGACACAGGGTGAAGGAGCGGGAGGAGAGTGGCAGAGACACAGGGTGAAAGAGCGCGAGGAGAGTGGCAGAGACACAGGGTGACGGAGCGGGAGGAGAGTGGCAGAGACACTGGGTGACGGAGCGGGAGGAGAGTAGCAGAGACACAGGATGACGGAGCGGGAGGAGAGTGGCAGAGACACAGGGTGACGGAGCGGGAGGAGAGTGGCAGAGACACAGGGTGACGGAGCGGGAGGAGAGTGGCTGAGACACAGGGTGAAGGAGCGGGAGGAGAATGGCAGAGACACAGGGTGACGGAGTAGGAGGAGAGTGGCAGGGACACAGGGTGACAGAGCGGGAGGAGAGTGGCAGAGACACAGGGTGACGGAGCGGGAGGAGAGTGGCAGAGGCACAGGGTGACGGAGCGGGAGGAGTGTGGCAGAGACACAGGATGACGGAGCGGGAGGAGCGTGGCAGAGCCACAGGGTGAAATAGCAGGAGGTGAGTGGCAGAGACACAGGGTGATGGAACGTGAGGAGAGTGGCAGAGACACAGGGTGAAGGAGCGGGAGGAGAGTGGCAGAGACACAGGGTGACGGAGCGGGAGGAGAGTGGCAGAGACACAGGGTGAAGGAGCGGTAGGAGAGTGGCAGAGACACAGGGTGAAAGAGCAGGAGGAGAGTGGCAGAGACACAGGGTGACGGAGAAGGAGGAGAGTGGCAGAGACACAGGGTGAAAGAGCAGGAGGAGAGTGGCAGAGACACAGGGTGACGGAGCGGGAGGAGAGTGGCGGAGACACAGGGTGACGGAGCGGGAGGAGAGCGGCAGAGACACTGGGTGATGGAGCGGTAGGAGAGCAGCAGAGACACAGGATGACAGAGCAGGAGGAGAGTGGCAGATACACAGGATGACGAAGAAGGAGGAGAGTGGCAGAGACACAGGGAGACGGAGCAGGAGGAGAGTGGCAGAGGCACAGGGTGACGGACCGGGAGGAGATTGGCAGAGACACAGGGTGACGGAGCAGGAGGAGAGTGGCAGAGACACAGGATGACGGAACGGGAGGTGAGTGGCAGAGACACAGGGTGAAAGAGCAGGAGGAGAGTGGCAGAGACACAGGGTGACGGTGCGGGAGGAGAGTGGCAGAGACACAGGGTGAAAGAGCAGGAGGAGAGTGGCAGAGACACTGGGTGACAGAGCGGGAGGAGAGTGGCATAGACACAGGGTGAAAGAGCAGGAGCAGATTGGCAGAGACACAGGGTGACGGAGTAGGAGGAGAGTGGCAGAGACACAGGGTGAAAGAGCAGGAGGAGAGTGGCAGAGACACAGGGTGAAAGAGCGGGAGGAGAGTGGCAGAGACACAGGGTGACGGAGCGGGAGGAGAGTGGCAGAGACACAGGGTGACGGAGCGGGAGGAGAGTGGCAGAGACACTGGGTGACGGAGCGGGAGGAGAGCAGCAGAGACACAGGATGACAGAGCAGGAGGAGAGTGGCAGAGACAAAGGGTGACGGAGCGGGAGGAGAGTGGCAGAGACTCAGGATGACAGAGCAGGAGGAGAGTGGCAGAGACACAGGGTGACGGAGCAGGAGGAGAGCGGCAGAGACACATGGTGACGGAGCGGGAGGAGAGTGGCAGAGACACAGGGTGACGGAGCGGGAGGAGAGTGGCAGAGACACAGGGTGACGGAGCAGGAGGAGAGTGGCAGAGACACAGGGTGACGGAGCGGGAGGAGAGTGGCAGTGACACAGTCTGACAGAGCGGTAGGAGAGTGGCAGTGACACAGTCTGACAGAGCGGGAGGAGAGTGGCAGAGACACAGGATGACCGAGCTGGAGGAGAGTGGCAGAGACACAGTGTGATGGAGCAGGAGGAGAGCGGCAGAGACACAGGGTGACGGAGCGGGAGGAGAGTGGCAGAGACTCAGGATGACAGAGCAGGAGGAGAGTGGCAGAGACACAGGGTGACGGAGCAGGAGGAGAGCGGCAGAGACACATGGTGACGGAGCGGGAGGAGAGTGGCAGAGACACAGGGTGACGGAGCGGGAGGAGAGTGGCAGAGACACAGGGTGACGGAGCAGGAGGAGAGTGGCAGAGACACAGGGTGACGGAGCGGGAGGAGAGTGGCAGTGACACAGTCTGACAGAGCGGTAGGAGAGCGGCAGAGACACAGGGTGACGGAGCGGGAGGAGAGTAGCAGAGACACAGGATGACAGAGCAGGAGGAGAGCGGCAGAGACACAGGGTGACGGAGCGGGAGGAGAGTGGCAGTGACACAGTCTGACAGAGCGGGAGCGGAGTGGCAGAGACACAGTCTGACAGAGCGGGAGGAGAGTGGCAGAGACACAGGGTGACGGAGCGGGAGGAGAGTGGCAGAGACACAGGATGACGGAGCAGGAGGAGAGCGGCTGAGACACAGGATGACGGAGCGGGTGGGGAGTGGCAGAGACACAGGGTGAAGGAGCGGGAGGAGAGTGGCAGAGACACAGGGTGAAAGAGCGGGAGGAGAGTGGCAGAGACACAGGGTGACGGAGCGGGAGGAGAGTGGCAGAGACACAGGGTGTCGGAGCGGGAGGAGAGTGGCAGAGACACAGGGTGACTGAGCGGGAGGAGAGTGGCAGAGACACAGTCTGACAGAGCGGGAGGAGAGTGGCAGAGACACAGGGTGACGGAGCGGGAGGAGAGTGTCAGAGACACAGGGTGACGGAGCGGGAGGAGAGTGTCACAGACACAGGGTGACGGAGCGGGAGGAGATTGTCAGAGACACAGGGTGACGGGGCGGGAGGAGAGTGGCAGAGACACAGGGTGACGGAGCAGGAGGAGAGCGGCAGAGACACAGGGTGACGGAGCGGGAGGAGAGTAGCAGAGACACAGGATGACAGAGCAGGAGGAGAGCGGCAGAGACACAGGGTGACGGAGCGGGAGGAGAGTGGCAGTGACACAGTCTGACAGAGCGGGAGGAGAGTGGCAGAGACACAGTCTGACAGAGCGGGAGGAGTGTGGCAGAGACACAGGATGACAGAGCAGGAGGAGAGCGGCAGAGACACAGGGTGACGGGGCGGGTGGAGAGTGGCAGAGACACAGGGTGACGGAGCAGGAGGAGAGTGGCAGAGACACAGGATGTCGGAGCGGGTGGGGAGTGGCAGAGACACAGGGTGAAGGAGCGGGAGGAGAGTGGCAGAGACACAGGGTGAAAGAGCGCGAGGAGAGTGGCAGAGACACAGGGTGACGGAGCGGGAGGAGAGTGGCAGAGACACTGGGTGACGGAGCGGGAGGAGAGTAGCCGAGACACAGGATGACGGAGCGGGAGGAGAGTGGCAGAGACACAGGGTGACGGAGCGGGAGGAGAGTGGCAGAGACACAGGGTGACGGAGCGGGAGGAGAGTGGCTGAGACACAGGGTGAAGGAGCGGGAGGAGAATGGCAGAGACACAGGGTGACGGAGTAGGAGGAGAGTGGCAGGGACACAGGGTGACAGAGCGGGAGGAGAGTGGCAGAGACACAGGGTGACGGAGCGGGAGGAGAGTGGCAGAGGCACAGGGTGACGGAGCGGGAGGAGTGTGGCAGAGACACAGGATGACGGAGCGGGAGGAGCGTGGCAGAGCCACAGGGTGAAATAGCAGGAGGTGAGTGGCAGAGACACAGGGTGATGGAACGTGAGGAGAGTGGCAGAGACACAGGGTGAAGGAGCGGGAGGAGAGTGGCAGAGACACAGGGTGACGGAGCGGGAGGAGAGTGGCAGAGACACAGGGTGAAGGAGCGGTAGGAGAGTGGCAGAGACACAGGGTGAAAGAGCAGGAGGAGACTGGCAGAGACACAGGGTGACGGAGAAGGAGGAGAGTGGCAGAGACACAGGGTGAAAGAGCAGGAGGAGAGTGGCAGAGACACAGGGTGACGGAGCGGGAGGAGAGTGGCAGAGACACAGGGTGACGGAGCGGGAGGAGAGCGGCAGAGACACTGGGTGATGGAGCGGTAGGAGAGCAGCAGAGACACAGGATGACAGAGCAGGAGGAGAGTGGCAGAGACACAGGATGACGGAGCAGGAGGAGAGTGGCAGAGACACAGGGTGACGGAGCGGGAGGAGAGTGTCAGAGACACAGGGTGACGGAGCGGGAGGAGAGTGTCACAGACACAGGGTGACGGAGCGGGAGGAGATTGTCAGAGACACAGGGTGACGGGGCGGGAGGAGAGTGGCAGAGACACAGGGTGACGGAGCAGGAGGAGACCGGCAGAGACACAGGGTGACGGAGCGGGAGGAGAGTAGCAGAGACACAGGATGACAGAGCAGGAGGAGAGCGGCAGAGACACAGGGTGACGGAGCGGGAGGAGAGTGGCAGTGACACAGTCTGACAGAGCGGGAGGAGAGTGGCAGAGACACAGGGTGACGGGGCGGGTGGAGAGTGGCAGAGACACAGGGTGACGGAGCAGGAGGAGAGTGGCAGAGACACAGGATGTCGGAGCGGGTGGGGAGTGGCAGAGACACAGGGTGAAGGAGCGGGAGGAGAGTGGCAGAGACACAGGGTGAAAGAGCGCGAGGAGAGTGGCAGAGACACAGGGTGACGGAGCGGGAGGAGAGTGGCAGAGACACTGGGTGACGGAGCGGGAGGAGAGTGGCAGTGACACAGTCTGACAGAGCGGTAGGAGAGCGGCAGAGACACAGGGTGACGGAGCGGGAGGAGAGTAGCAGAGACACAGGATGACAGAGCAGGAGGAGAGCGGCAGAGACACAGGGTGACGGAGCGGGAGGAGAGTGGCAGTGACACAGTCTGACAGAGCGGGAGGAGAGTGGCAGAGACACAGTCTGACAGAGCGGGAGGAGAGTGGCAGAGACACAGGGTGACGGAGCGGGAGGAGAGTGTCAGAGACACAGGGTGACGGAGCGGGAGGAGAGTGTCACAGACACAGGGTGACGGAGCGGGAGGAGATTGTCAGAGACACAGGGTGACGGGGCGGGAGGAGAGTGGCAGAGACACAGGGTGACGGAGCAGGAGGAGAGCGGCAGAGACACAGGGTGACGGAGCGGGAGGAGAGTAGCAGAGACACAGGATGACAGAGCAGGAGGAGAGCGGCAGAGACACAGGGTGACGGAGCGGGAGGAGAGTGGCAGTGACACAGTCTGACAGAGCGGGAGGAGAGTGGCAGAGACACAGTCTGACAGAGCGGGAGGAGTGTGGCAGAGACACAGGATGACAGAGCAGGAGGAGAGCGGCAGAGACACAGGGTGACGGGGCGGGTGGAGAGTGGCAGAGACACAGGGTGACGGAGCAGGAGGAGAGTGGCAGAGACACAGGATGTCGGAGCGGGTGGGGAGTGGCAGAGACACAGGGTGAAGGAGCGGGAGGAGAGTGGCAGAGACACAGGGTGAAAGAGCGCGAGGAGAGTGGCAGAGACACAGGGTGACGGAGCGGGAGGAGAGTGGCAGAGACACTGGGTGACGGAGCGGGAGGAGAGTAGCAGAGACACAGGATGACGGAGCGGGAGGAGAGTGGCAGAGACACAGGGTGACGGAGCGGGAGGAGAGTGGCAGAGACACAGGGTGACGGAGCGGGAGGAGAGTGGCTGAGACACAGGGTGAAGGAGCGGGAGGAGAATGGCAGAGACACAGGGTGACGGAGTAGGAGGAGAGTGGCAGGGACACAGGGTGACAGAGCGGGAGGAGAGTGGCAGAGACACAGGGTGACGGAGCGGGAGGAGAGTGGCAGAGGCACAGGGTGACGGAGCGGGAGGAGTGTGGCAGAGACACAGGATGACGGAGCGGGAGGAGCGTGGCAGAGCCACAGGGTGAAATAGCAGGAGGTGAGTGGCAGAGACACAGGGTGATGGAACGTGAGGAGAGTGGCAGAGACACAGGGTGAAGGAGCGGGAGGAGAGTGGCAGAGACACAGGGTGACGGAGCGGGAGGAGAGTGGCAGAGACACAGGGTGAAGGAGCGGTAGGAGAGTGACAGAGACACAGGGTGAAAGAGCAGGAGGAGAGTGGCAGAGACACAGGGTGACGGAGAAGGAGGAGAGTGGCAGAGACACAGGGTGAAAGAGCAGGAGGAGAGTGGCAGAGACACAGGGTGACGGAGCGGGAGGAGAGTGGCAGAGACACAGGGTGACGGAGCGGGAGGAGAGCGGCAGAGACACTGGGTGATGGAGCGGTAGGAGAGCAGCAGAGACACAGGATGACAGAGCAGGAGGAGAGTGGCAGAGACACAGGATGACGGAGCAGGAGGAGAGTGGCAGAGACACAGGGTGACGGAGCGGGAGGAGAGTGTCAGAGACACAGGGTGACGGAGCGGGAGGAGAGTGTCACAGACACAGGGTGGCGGAGCGGGAGGAGATTGTCAGAGACACAGGGTGACGGGGCGGGAGGAGAGTGGCAGAGACACAGGGTGACGGAGCAGGAGGAGACCGGCAGAGACACAGGGTGACGGAGCGGGAGGAGAGTAGCAGAGACACAGGATGACAGAGCAGGAGGAGAGCGGCAGAGACACAGGGTGACGGAGCGGGAGGAGAGTGGCAGTGACACAGTCTGACAGAGCGGGAGGAGAGTGGCAGAGACACAGGGTGACGGGGCGGGTGGAGAGTGGCAGAGACACAGGGTGACGGAGCAGGAGGAGAGTGGCAGAGACACAGGATGTCGGAGCGGGTGGGGAGTGGCAGAGACACAGGGTGAAGGAGCGGGAGGAGAGTGGCAGAGACACAGGGTGAAAGAGCGCGAGGAGAGTGGCAGAGACACAGGGTGACGGAGCGGGAGGAGAGTGGCAGAGACACTGGGTGACGGAGCGGGAGGAGAGTAGCAGAGACACAGGATGACGGAGCGGGAGGAGAGTGGCAGAGACACAGGGTGACGGAGCGGGAGGAGAGTGGCAGAGACACAGGGTGACGGAGCGGGAGGAGAGTGGCTGAGACACAGGGTGAAGGAGCGGGAGGAGAATGGCAGAGACACAGGGTGACGGAGTAGGAGGAGAGTGGCAGGGACACAGGGTGACAGAGCGGGAGGAGAGTGGCAGAGACACAGGGTGACGGAGCGGGAGGAGAGTGGCAGAGGCACAGGGTGACGGAGCGGGAGGAGTGTGGCAGAGACACAGGATGACGGAGCGGGAGGAGCGTGGCAGAGCCACAGGGTGAAATAGCAGGAGGTGAGTGGCAGAGACACAGGGTGATGGAACGTGAGGAGAGTGGCAGAGACACAGGGTGAAGGAGCGGGAGGAGAGTGGCAGAGACACAGGGTGACGGAGCGGGAGGAGAGTGGCAGAGACACAGGGTGAAGGAGCGGTAGGAGAGTGGCAGAGACACAGGGTGAAAGAGCAGGAGGAGAGTGGCAGAGACACAGGGTGACGGAGAAGGAGGAGAGTGGCAGAGACACAGGGTGAAAGAGCAGGAGGAGAGTGGCAGAGACACAGGGTGACGGAGCGGGAGGAGAGTGGCGGAGACACAGGGTGACGGAGCGGGAGGAGAGCGGCAGAGACACTGGGTGATGGAGCGGTAGGAGAGCAGCAGAGACACAGGATGACAGAGCAGGAGGAGAGTGGCAGATACACAGGATGACGGAGCAGGAGGAGAGTGGCAGAGACACAGGGAGACGGAGCAGGAGGAGAGTGGCAGAGGCACAGGGTGACGGACCGGGAGGAGATTGGCAGAGACACAGGGTGACGGAGCAGGAGGAGAGTGGCAGAGACACAGGATGACGGAACGGGAGGAGAGTGGCAGAGACACAGGGTGAAAGAGCAGGAGGAGAGTGGCAGAGACACAGGGTGACGGTGCGGGAGGAGAGTGGCAGAGACACAGGGTGAAAGAGCAGGAGGAGAGTGGCAGAGACACTGGGTGACAGAGCGGGAGGAGAGTGGCATAGACACAGGGTGAAAGAGCAGGAGCAGATTGGCAGAGACACAGGGTGACGGAGTAGGAGGAGAGTGGCAGAGACACAGGGTGAAAGAGCAGGAGGAGAGTGGCAGAGACACAGGGTGAAAGAGCGGGAGGAGAGTGGCAGAGACACAGGGTGACGGAGCGGGAGGAGAGTGGCAGAGACACAGGGTGACGGAGCGGGAGGAGAGTGGCAGAGACACTGGGTGACGGAGCGGGAGGAGAGCAGCAGAGACACAGGATGACAGAGCAGGAGGAGAGTGGCAGAGACAAAGGGTGACGGAGCGGGAGGAGAGTGGCAGAGACTCAGGATGACAGAGCAGGAGGAGAGTGGCAGAGACACAGGGTGACGGAGCAGGAGGAGAGCGGCAGAGACACATGGTGACGGAGCGGGAGGAGAGTGGCAGAGACACAGGGTGACGGAGCGGGAGGAGAGTGGCAGAGACACAGGGTGACGGAGCAGGAGGAGAGTGGCAGAGACACAGGGTGACGGAGCGGGAGGAGAGTGGCAGTGACACAGTCTGACAGAGCGGTAGGAGAGTGGCAGTGACACAGTCTGACAGAGCGGGAGGAGAGTGGCAGAGACACAGGATGACCGAGCTGGAGGAGAGTGGCAGAGACACAGTGTGATGGAGCAGGAGGAGAGCGGCAGAGACACAGGGTGACGGAGCGGGAGGAGAGTGGCAGAGACTCAGGATGACAGAGCAGGAGGAGAGTGGCAGAGACACAGGGTGACGGAGCAGGAGGAGAGCGGCAGAGACACATGGTGACGGAGCGGGAGGAGAGTGGCAGAGACACAGGGTGACGGAGCGGGAGGAGAGTGGCAGAGACACAGGGTGACGGAGCAGGAGGAGAGTGGCAGAGACACAGGGTGACGGAGCGGGAGGAGAGTGGCAGTGACACAGTCTGACAGAGCGGTAGGAGAGCGGCAGAGACACAGGGTGACGGAGCGGGAGGAGAGTAGCAGAGACACAGGATGACAGAGCAGGAGGAGAGCGGCAGAGACACAGGGTGACGGAGCGGGAGGAGAGTGGCAGTGACACAGTCTGACAGAGCGGGAGCGGAGTGGCAGAGACACAGTCTGACAGAGCGGGAGGAGAGTGGCAGAGACACAGGGTGACGGAGCGGGAGGAGAGTGGCAGAGACACAGGATGACGGAGCAGGAGGAGAGCGGCTGAGACACAGGATGACGGAGCGGGTGGGGAGTGGCAGAGACACAGGGTGAAGGAGCGGGAGGAGAGTGGCAGAGACACAGGGTGAAAGAGCGGGAGGAGAGTGGCAGAGACACAGGGTGACGGAGCGGGAGGAGAGTGGCAGAGACACAGGGTGTCGGAGCGGGAGGAGAGTGGCAGAGACACAGGGTGACTGAGCGGGAGGAGAGTGGCAGAGACACAGGGTGAAGGAGCGGGTGGGGAGTGGCAGAGACACAGGATGACGGAGCGGGAGTGGAGTGGCAGAGACACAGGGTGAAAGAGCAGGAGGAGAGTGGCAGAGACACTGGGTGACAGAGCGGGAGGAGAGTGGCATAGACACAGTGTGATGGAGCAATAGCAGAGTGGCAGAGACACAGGGTGACGGAGTAGGAGGAGAGTGGCAGAGACACAGTGTGAAAGAGCAGGAGGAGAGTGGCAGAGACACAGGGTGAAAGAGCGGGAGGAAAGTGGCAGAGACACAGGGTGACGGTGCGGGAGGAGAGTGGCAGAGACACTGGGTGACGGAGCGGAAGGAGAGCAGCAGAGACACAGGATGACAGAGCAGGAGGAGAGTGGCAGAGTCAAAGGGTGATGGAGCGGGAGGAGAGTGGCAGAGACTCAGGATGACAGAGCAGGAGGAGAGTGGCAGAGACACAGGGTGACGGAGCAGGAGGAGAGCGGCAGAGACACATGGTGACGGAGCGGGAGGAGAGTGGCAGAGACACAGGATGACGGAGCAGGAGGAGAGTGGCAGAGACACAGGGTGACGGAGCAGGAGGAGAGCGGCAGAGACACAGGGTGACGGAGCGGGAGGAGACTGGCAGAGACACAGGGTGACGGAGCAGTAGGAGAGTGGCAGAGACACAGGGTGACGGAGCAGGAGGAGAGCGGCAGAGACACAGGGTGACGGAGCGGGAGGAGAGTAGCAGAGACACAGGATGACAGAGCAGGAGGAGAGCGGCAGAGACATAGGGTGACGGAGCAGGAGGAGAGTGGCAGAGACACAGGGTGAAAGAGCAGGAGGAGAGTGGCAGAGACACAGGGTGACGGTGCGGGAGGAGAGTGGCAGAGACACTGGGTGACGGAGCGGGAGTGGAGTGGCAGAGACACAGGGTGAAAGAGCAGGAGGAGAGTGGCAGAGACACTGGGTGACAGAGCGGGAGGAGAGTGGCATAGACACAGTGTGATGGAGCAGGAGCAGAGTGGCAGAGACACAGGGTGACGGAGTAGGAGGAGAGTGGCAGAGACACAGGGTGAAAGAGAAGGAGGAGAGTGGCAGAGACACAGGGTGAAAGAGCGGGAGGAGAGTGGCAGAGACACAGGGTGACGGAGCGGGAGGAGAGTGGCAGAGACACTGGGTGACGGAGCGGGAGGAGAGCGGCAGAGACACAGGGTGACAGAGCGGGAGGAGAGTGGCAGAGACACAGGGTGACGGAGCGGGAGGAGAGTGGCAGAGACACAGAGCGACGGAGCGGGAGGAGAGTAGCAGAGACACAGGGTGACGGAGCGGGTGGGGAGTGGCAGAGACACAGGGTGAAAGAGCAGGAGGAGAGTGGCAGAGAAACAGTCTGACAGAGCGGGAGGAGAGTGGCAGAGACACAGGGTGACGGAGCAGGAGGAGAGCGGCAGAGACACAGGGTGACGGAGCGGGAGGAGAGTGGCAGAGACACAGGGTGACGGAGCGGGAGGAGAGTGGCAGAGACACAGGGTGATGGAGCGGGAGGAGAGTGGCAGAGACACAGGGTGACGGAGCTGGAGGAGAGCGGCAGAGACACAGGGTGACGGAGCAGGAGGAGAGTGGCAGAGACACAGGGTGACGGAGCAGGAGGAGAGCGGCAGAGACACAGGGTGACGGAGCGGGAGGAGACTGGCAGAGACACAGGGTGACGGAGCAGTAGGAGAGTGGCAGAGACACAGGGTGACGGAGCAGGAGGAGAGCGGCAGAGACACAGGGTGACGGAGCGGGAGGAGAGTAGCAGAGACAAAGGATGACAGAGCAGGAGGAGAGCGGCAGAGACATAGGGTGACGGAGCGGGAGGAGAGTGGCAGTGACACAGGGTGACGGAGCGGGAGGAGAGTGTAAGAGACACAGGGTGACGGAGCGGGAGGAGAGTAGCAGAGACACAGGATGACAGAGCAGGAGGAGAGCGGCAGAGACACAGGGTGACGGAGCGGGAGGAGAGTGGCAGTGACACAGTCTGACAGAGCGGTAGGAGAGTGGCAGTGACACAGTCTGACAGAGCGGGAGGAGAGTGGCAGAGACACAGGATGACCGAGCTGGAGGAGAGTGGCAGAGACACAGTGTGATGGAGCAGGAGGAGAGCGGCAGAGACACAGGGTGACGGAGCGGGAGGAGAGTGGCAGAGACACAGGGTGACGGAGCAGGAGGAGAGCCGCAGAGACACAGGGTGACGGAGCGGGAGGAGAGTGGCAGAGACACAGGGTGACGGAGCAGGAGGAGAGCGGCAGAGACACAGGGTGACGGAGCGGGAGGAGAGTAGCAGAGACACAGGGTGACGGAGCAGGAGGAGAGCGGCAGAGACACAGGGTGACGGAGCGGGAGGAGAGTGGCAGAGACACAGGGTGACGGAGCAGGAGGAGAGCGGCAGAGACACAGGGTGACGGAGCGGGAGGAGAGTAGCAGAGACACAGGATGACGGTGCAGGAGGAGAGCGGCAGTGACACAGTCTGACAGAGCGGTAGGAGAGTGGCAGTGACACAGTCTGACAGAGCGGGAGGAGAGTGGCAGAGACACAGGATGACCGAGCTGGAGGAGAGTGGCAGAGACACAGTGTGATGGAGCAGGAGGAGAGCGGCAGAGACACAGGGTGACGGAGCGGGAGGAGAGTGGCAGAGACACAGG
Organism: Scyliorhinus torazame; assembly: GCF_047496885.1. Lineage (NCBI taxonomy): Eukaryota > Metazoa > Chordata > Chondrichthyes > Carcharhiniformes > Scyliorhinidae > Scyliorhinus > Scyliorhinus torazame. The sequence continues at coordinate 89,659,813 of NC_092722.1, forward strand.
GTGACGGAGCAGGAGGAGAGCCGCAGAGACACAGGGTGACGGAGCGGGAGGAGAGTGGCAGAGACACAGGGTGACGGAGCAGGAGGAGAGCGGCAGAGACACAGGGTGACGGAGCGGGAGGAGAGTGGCAGAGACACAGGGTGACGGAGCAGGAGGAGAGCGGCAGAGACACAGGGTGACGGAGCGGGAGGAGAGTGGCAGAGACACAGGGTGACGGAGCAGGAGGAGAGCGGCAGAGACACAGGGTGACGGAGCGGGAGGAGAGTAGCAGAGACACAGGATGACGGTGCAGGAGGAGAGCGGCAGAGACACAGGGTGACGGAGCGGGAGGAGAGTGGCAGTGACACAGTCTGACAGAGCGGGAGGAGAGTGGCAGAGACACAGTCTGACAGAGCGGGAGGAGAGTGGCAGAGACACAGGGTGACGGAGCGGGAGGAGAGTGGCAGAGACACAGGGTGACGGAGCAGGAGGAGAGCGGCAGAGACACAGGGTGACGGAGCGGGAGGAGAGTGGCAGAGACACAGGGTGACGGAGCAGGAGGAGAGCGGCAGAGACACAGGGTGACGGAGCGGGAGGAGAGTAGCAGAGACACAGGATGACGGTGCAGGAGGAGAGTGGCAGAGACACAGGGTGAAAGAGCGGGAGGAGAGTGGCAGAGACACAGGGTGTCGGAGCGGGAGGAGAGTGTCAGAGACACAGGGTGTCGGAGCGGGAGGAGAGTGGCAGAGGCACAGGGTGACTGAGCGGGAGGAGAGTGGCAGAGACACAGGGTGAAGGAGCGGGTGGGGAGTGGCAGAGACACAGGATGACGGAGCGGGAGTGGAGGGGCAGAGACACAGGGTGAAAGAGCAGGAGGAGAGTGGCAGAGACACTGGGTGACAGAGCGGGAGGAGAGTGGCATAGACACAGTGTGATGGAGCAATAGCAGAGTGGCAGAGACACAGGGTGACGGAGTAGGAGGAGAGTGGCAGAGACACAGTGTGAAAGAGCAGGAGGAGAGTGGCAGAGACACAGGGTGAAAGAGCAGGAGGAGAGTGGCAGAGACACAGGGTGACGGTGCGGGAGGAGAGTGGCAGAGACACTGGGTGACGGAGCGGAAGGAGAGCAGCAGAGACACAGGATGACAGAGCAGGAGGAGAGTGGCAGAGAGAAAGGGTGATGGAGCGGGAGGAGAGTGGCAGAGACTCAGGATGACAGAGCAGGAGGAGAGTGGCAGAGACACAGGGTGACGGAGCAGGAGGAGAGCGGCAGAGACACATGGTGACGGAGCGGGAGGAGAGTGGCAGAGACACAGGATGACGGAGCAGGAGGAGAGTGGCAGAGACACAGGGTGACGGAGCAGGAGGAGAGCGGCAGAGACACAGGGTGACGGAGCGGGAGGAGACTGGCAGAGACACAGGGTGACGGAGCAGTAGGAGAGTGGCAGAGGCACAGGGTGACGGAGCAGGAGGAGAGCGGCAGAGACACAGGGTGACGGAGCGGGAGGAGAGTAGCAGAGACACAGGATGACAGACCAGGAGGAGAGCGGCAGAGACATCGGGTGACGGAGCAGGAGGAGAGTGGCAGAGACACAGGGTGAAAGAGCAGGAGGAGAGTGGCAGAGACACAGGGTGACGGTGCGGGAGGAGAGTGGCAGAGATACTGGGTGACGGAGCGGGAGTGGAGTGGCAGAGACACAGGGTGAAAGAGCAGGAGGAGAGTGGCAGAGACACTGGGTGACAGAGCGGGAGGAGAGTGGAATAGACACAGTGTGATGGAGCAGGAGCAGAGTGGCAGAGACACAGGGTGACGGAGTAGGAGGAGAGTGGCAGAGACACAGGGTGAAAGAGCAGGAGGAGAGTGGCAGAGACACAGGGTGAAAGAGCGGGAGGAGAGTGGCAGAGACACAGGGTGACGGAGCGGGAGGAGAGTGGCAGAGACACTGGGTGACGGAGCGGGAGGAGAGCGGCAGAGACACAGGGTGACAGAGCGGGAGGAGAGTGGCAGAGACACAGGGTGACGGAGCGGGAGGAGAGTGGCAGAGACACAGAGCGACGGAGCGGGAGGAGAGTAGCAGAGACACAGGGTGACGGAGCGGGTGGGGAGTGGCAGAGACACAGGGTGAAAGAGCAGGAGGAGAGTGGCAGAGAAACAGTCTGACAGAGCGGGAGGAGAGTGGCAGAGACACAGGGTGACGGAGCAGGAGGAGAGCGGCAGAGACACAGGGTGACGGAGCGGGAGGAGAGTGGCAGAGACAAAGGGTGACGGAGCGGGAGGAGAGTGGCAGAGACACAGGGTGATGGAGCGGGAGGAGAGTGGCAGAGACACAGGGTGACGGAGCAGGAGGAGAGCGGCAGAGACACAGGGTGACGGAGCAGGAGGAGAGTGGCAGAGACACAGGGTGACGGAGCAGGAGGAGAGCGGCAGAGGCACAGGGTGACGGAGCGGGAGGAGACTGGCAGAGACACAGGGTGACGGAGCAGTAGGAGAGTGGCAGAGACACAGGGTGACGGAGCAGGAGGAGAGCGGCAGAGACACAGGGTGACGGAGCGGGAGGAGAGTAGCAGAGACAAAGGATGACAGAGCAGGAGGAGAGCGGCAGAGACATAGGGTGACGGAGCGGGAGGAGAGTGGCAGTGACACAGGGTGACGGAGCGGGAGGAGAGTGTCAGAGACACAGGGTGACGGAGCGGGAGGAGAGTTGCAGAGACACAGGGTGACGGAGCAGGAGGAGATCGGCAGAGACACAGCGTGACGGAGCGGGAGGAGAGTGGCAGAGACACAGGGTGACGGAGCGGGAGGAGAGTGTCAGAGACACAGGGTGACGGAGCGGGAGGAGAGTGGCAGAGACACAGAGCGACGGAGCGGGAGGAGAGTAGCAGAGACACAGGGTGACGGAGCGGGTGGGGTGTGGCAGAGACACAGGGTGAAAGAGCAGGAGGAGAGTGGCAGAGAAACAGTCTGACAGAGCGGGAGGAGAGTGGCAGAGACACAGGGTGACGGAGAAGGAGGAGACCGGCAGAGACACAGGGTGACGGAGCGGGAGGAGAGTGGCAGAGACACAGGGTGACGGAGCAGGAGGAGAGTGGCAGAGACACAGGGTGACTGAGCGGGAGGAGAGTGTCAGAGACACAGGGTGACGGAGCGGGAGGAGAGTGTCAGAGACACAGGGTGACGGAGCGGGAGGAGAGTGTCAGAGACACAGGGTGACGGGGCGGGAGGAGAAGGCAGAGACACAGGGTGAAAGAGCAGGAGGAGAGTGGCAGAGACACAGGGTGAAAGAGCGGGAGGAGAGTGGCAGAGACACAGGGTGACGGAGCGGGAGGAGAGTGGCAGAGACACAGGGTGACGGAGCGGGAGGAGAGTGGCAGAGACACTGGGTGACGGAGCGGGAGGAGAGCAGCAGAGACACAGGATGACAGAGCAGGAGGAGAGTGGCAGAGACAAAGGGTGACGGAGCGGGAGGAGAGTGGCAGAGACTCAGGATGACAGAGCAGGAGGAGAGTGGCAGAGACACAGGGTGACGGAGCAGGAGGAGAGCGGCAGAGACACATGGTGACGGAACGGGAGGAGAGTGGCAGAGACACAGGGTGACGGAGCGGGAGGAGAGTGGCAGAGACACAGGGTGACGGAGCAGGAGGAGAGTGGCAGAGACACAGGGTGACGGAGCGGGAGGAGAGTGGCAGTGACACAGTCTGACAGAGCGGTAGGAGAGTGGCAGTGACACAGTCTGACAGAGCGGGAGGAGAGTGGCAGAGACACAGGATGACCGAGCTGGAGGAGAGTGGCAGAGACACAGTGTGATGGAGCAGGAGGAGAGCGGCAGAGACACAGGGTGAAAGAGCGGGAGGAGAGTGGCAGAGACACAGGGTGACGGAGCGGGAGGAGAGTGGCAGAGACACAGGGTGTCGGAGCGGGAGGAGAGTGGCAGAGACACAGGGTGACTGAGCGGGAGGAGAGTGGCAGAGACACAGGGTGAAGGAGCGGGTGGGGAGTGGCAGAGACACAGGATGACGGAGCGGGAGTGGAGTGGCAGAGACACAGGGTGAAAGAGCAGGAGGAGAGTGGCAGAGACACTGGGTGACAGAGCGGGAGGAGAGTGGCATAGACACAGTGTGATGGAGCAATAGCAGAGTGGCAGAGACACAGGGTGACGGAGTAGGAGGAGAGTGGCAGAGACACAGTGTGAAAGAGCAGGAGGAGAGTGGCAGAGACACAGGGTGAAAGAGCGGGAGGAGAGTGGCAGAGACACAGGGTGACGGTGCGGGAGGAGAGTGGCAGAGACACTGGGTGACGGAGCGGAAGGAGAGCAGCAGAGACACAGGATGACAGAGCAGGAGGAGAGTGGCAGAGACAAAGGGTGATGGAGCGGGAGGAGAGTGGCAGAGACTCAGGATGACAGAGCAGGAGGAGAGTGGCAGAGACACAGGGTGACGGAGCAGGAGGAGAGCGGCAGAGACACATGGTGACGGAGCGGGAGGAGAGTGGCAGAGACACAGGATGACGGAGCGGGAGGAGAGTGGCAGAGACACAGGGTGACGGAGCAGGAGGAGAGCGGCAGAGACACATGGTGACGGAGCGGGAGGAGACTGGCAGAGACACAGGGTGACGGAGCAGTAGTAGAGTGGCAGAGACACAGGGTGAATGAGCAGGAGGAGAGCGGCAGAGACACAGGGTGACGGAGCGGGAGGAGAGTAGCAGAGACACAGGATGACAGAGCAGGAGGAGAGCGGCAGAGACATAGGGTGACGGAGCAGGAGGAGAGTGGCAGAGACACAGGGTGAAAGAGCAGGAGGAGAGTGGCAGAGACACAGGGTGACGGTGCGGGAGGAGAGTGGCAGAGACACTGGGTGACGGAGCGGGAGTGGAGTGGCAGAGACACAGGGTGAAAGAGCAGGAGGAGAGTGGCAGAGACACTGGGTGACAGAGCGGGAGGAGAGTGGCATAGACACAGTGTGATGGAGCAGGAGCAGAGTGGCAGAGACACAGGGTGACGGAGTAGGAGGAGAGTGGCAGAGACACAGGGTGAAAGAGCAGGAGGAGAGTGGCAGAGACACAGGGTGTCGGAGCGGGAGGAGAGTGGCAGAGACACAGGGTGACTGAGCGGGAGGAGAGTGGCAGAGACACAGGGTGAAGGAGCGGGTGGGGAGTGGCAGAGACACAGGATGACGGAGCGGGAGTGGAGTGGCAGAGACACAGGGTGAAAGAGCAGGAGGAGAGTGGCAGAGACACTGGGTGACAGAGCGGGAGGAGAGTGGCATAGACACAGTGTGATGGAGCAATAGCAGAGTGGCAGAGACACAGGGTGACGGAGTAGGAGGAGAGTGGCAGAGACACAGTGTGAAAGAGCAGGAGGAGAGTGGCAGAGACACAGGGTGAAAGAGCGGGAGGAGAGTGGCAGAGACACAGGGTGACGGTGCGGGAGGAGAGTGGCAGAGACACTGGGTGAAGGAGCGGAAGGAGAGCAGCAGAGACACAGGATGACAGAGCAGGAGGAGAGTGGCAGAGAGAAAGGGTGATGGAGCGGGAGGAGAGTGGCAGAGACTCAGGATGACAGAGCAGGAGGAGATTGGCAGAGACACAGGGTGACGGAGCAGGAGGAGAGCGGCAGAGACACATGGTGACGGAGCGGGAGGAGAGTGGCAGAGACACAGGATGACGGAGCAGGAGGAGAGTGGCAGAGACACAGGGTGACGGAGCAGGAGGAGAGCGGCAGAGACACAGGGTGACGGAGCGGGAGGAGACTGGCAGAGACACAGGGTGACGGAGCAGTAGGAGAGTGGCAGAGACACAGGGTGACGGAGCAGGAGGAGAGCGGCAGAGACACAGGGTGACGGAGCGGGAGGAGAGTAGCAGAGACACAGGATGACAGACCAGGAGGAGAGCGGCAGAGACATAGGGTGACGGAGCAGGAGGAGAGTGGCAGAGACACAGGGTGAAAGAGCAGGAGGAGAGTGGCAGAGACACAGGGTGACGGTGCGGGAGGAGAGTGGCAGAGACACTGGGTGACGGAGCGGGAGTGGAGTGGCAGAGACACAGGGTGAAAGAGCAGGAGGAGAGTGGCAGAGACACTGGGTGACAGAGCGGGAGGAGAGTGGAATAGACACAGTGTGATGGAGCAGGAGCAGAGTGGCAGAGACACAGGGTGACGGAGTAGGAGGAGAGTGGCAGAGACACAGGGTGAAAGAGCAGGAGGAGAGTGGCAGAGACACAGGGTGAAAGAGCGGGAGGAGAGTGGCAGAGACACAGGGTGACGGAGCGGGAGGAGAGTGGCAGAGACACTGGGTGACGGAGCGGGAGGAGAGCGGCAGAGACACAGGGTGACAGAGCGGGAGGAGAGTGGCAGAGACACAGGGTGACGGAGCGGGAGGAGAGTGGCAGAGACACAGAGCGACGGAGCGGGAGGAGAGTAGCAGAGACACAGGGTGACGGAGCGGGTGGGGAGTGGCAGAGACACAGGGTGAAAGAGCAGGAGGAGAGTGGCAGAGAAACAGTCTGACAGAGCGGGAGGAGAGTGGCAGAGACACAGGGTGACGGAGCAGGAGGAGAGCGGCAGAGACACAGGGTGACGGAGCGGGAGGAGAGTGGCAGAGACAAAGGGTGACGGAGCGGGAGGAGAGTGGCAGAGACACAGGGTGATGGAGCGGGAGGAGAGTGGCAGAGACACAGGGTGACGGAGCAGGAGGAGAGCGGCAGAGACACAGGGTGACGGAGCAGGAGGAGAGTGGCAGAGACACAGGGTGACGGAGCAGGAGGAGAGCGGCAGAGGCACAGGGTGACGGAGCGGGAGGAGACTGGCAGAGACACAGGGTGACGGAGCAGTAGGAGAGTGGCAGAGACACAGGGTGACGGAGCAGGAGGAGAGCGGCAGAGACACAGGGTGACGGAGCGGGAGGAGAGTAGCAGAGACAAAGGATGACAGAGCAGGAGGAGAGCGGCAGAGACATAGGGTGACGGAGCGGGAGGAGAGTGGCAGTGACACAGGGTGACGGAGCGGGAGGAGAGTGTCAGAGACACAGGGTAACGGAGCGGGAGGAGAGTTGCAGAGACACAGGGTGACGGAGCAGGAGGAGAGCGGCAGAGACACAGGGTGACGGAGCGGGAGGAGAGTGGCAGAGACACAGGGTGACGGAGCGCGAGGAGAGTGTCAGAGACACAGGATGACGGAGCGGGAGGAGAGTGGCAGAGACACAGAGCGACGGAGCGGGAGGAGAGTAGCAGAGACACAGGGTGACGGAGCGGGTGGGGTGTGGCAGAGACACAGGGTGAAAGAGCAGGAGGAGAGTGGCAGAGAAACAGTCTGACAGAGCGGGAGGAGAGTGGCAGAGACACAGGGTGACGGAGCAGGAGGAGACCGGCAGAGACACAGGGTGACGGAGCGGGAGGAGAGTGGCAGAGACACAGGGTGACGGAGCAGGAGGAGAGTGGCAGAGACACAGGGTGACTGAGCGGGAGGAGAGTGTCAGAGACACAGCGTGACGGAGCGGGAGGAGAGTGGCAGAGACACAGGGTGACGGAGCGGGAGGAGAGTGTCAGAGACAGAGGGTGACGGAGCGGGAGGAGATTGTCAGAGACACAGGGTGACGGGGCGGGAGGAGAAGGCAGAGACACAGGGTGAAAGAGCAGGAGGAGAGTGGCAGAGACACAGGGTGAAAGAGCGGGAGGAGAGTGGCAGAGACACAGGGTGACGGAGCGGGAGGAGAGTGGCAGAGACACAGGGTGACGGAGCGGGAGGAGAGTGGCAGAGACACTGGGTGACGGAGCGGGAGGAGAGCAGCAGAGACACAGGGTGACGGAGCGGGAGGAGAGTGGCAGAGACACAGGGTGACGGAGCAGGAGGAGAGTGGCAGAGACACAGGGTGACTGAGCGGGAGGAGAGTGTCAGAGACACAGGGTGACGGAGCGGGAGGAGAGTGGCAGAGACACAGAGCGACGGAGCGGGAGGAGAGTAGCAGAGACACAGGGTGACGGAGCGGGTGGGGTGTGGCAGAGACACAGGGTGAAAGAGCAGGAGGAGAGTGGCAGAGAAACAGTCTGACAGAGCGGGAGGAGAGTGGCAGAGACACAGGGTGACGGAGCAGGAGGAGACCGGCAGAGACACAGGGTGACGGAGCGGGAGGAGAGTGGCAGAGACACAGGGTGACGGAGCAGGAGGAGAGTGGCAGAGACACAGGGTGACTGAGCGGGAGGAGAGTGTCAGAGACACAGGGTGACGGAGCGGGAGGAGAGTGTCAGAGACACAGGGTGACGGAGCGGGAGGAGAGTGTCAGAGACACAGGGTGACGGGGCGGGAGGAGAAGGCAGAGACACAGGGTGAAAGAGCAGGAGGAGAGTGGCAGAGACACAGGGTGAAAGAGCGGGAGGAGAGTGGCAGAGACACAGGGTGACGGAGCGGGAGGAGAGTGGCAGAGACACAGGGTGACGGAGCGGGAGGAGAGTGGCAGAGACACTGGGTGACGGAGCGGGAGGAGAGCAGCAGAGACACAGGATGACAGAGCAGGAGGAGAGTGGCAGAGACAAAGGGTGACGGAGCGGGAGGAGAGTGGCAGAGACTCAGGATGACAGAGCAGGAGGAGAGTGGCAGAGACACAGGGTGACGGAGCAGGAGGAGAGCGGCAGAGACACATGGTGACGGAACGGGAGGAGAGTGGCAGAGACACAGGGTGACGGAGCGGGAGGAGAGTGGCAGAGACACAGGGTGACGGAGCAGGAGGAGAGTGGCAGAGACACAGGGTGACGGAGCGGGAGGAGAGTGGCAGTGACACAGTCTGACAGAGCGGTAGGAGAGTGGCAGTGACACAGTCTGACAGAGCGGGAGGAGAGTGGCAGAGACACAGGATGACCGAGCTGGAGGAGAGTGGCAGAGACACAGTGTGATGGAGCAGGAGGAGAGCGGCAGAGACACAGGGTGAAAGAGCGGGAGGAGAGTGGCAGAGACACAGGGTGACGGAGCGGGAGGAGAGTGGCAGAGACACAGGGTGTCGGAGCGGGAGGAGAGTGGCAGAGACACAGGGTGACTGAGCGGGAGGAGAGTGGCAGAGACACAGGGTGAAGGAGCGGGTGGGGAGTGGCAGAGACACAGGATGACGGAGCGGGAGTGGAGTGGCAGAGACACAGGGTGAAAGAGCAGGAGGAGAGTGGCAGAGACACTGGGTGACAGAGCGGGAGGAGAGTGGCATAGACACAGTGTGATGGAGCAATAGCAGAGTGGCAGAGACACAGGGTGACGGAGTAGGAGGAGAGTGGCAGAGACACAGTGTGAAAGAGCAGGAGGAGAGTGGCAGAGACACAGGGTGAAAGAGCGGGAGGAGAGTGGCAGAGACACAGGGTGACGGTGCGGGAGGAGAGTGGCAGAGACACTGGGTGACGGAGCGGAAGGAGAGCAGCAGAGACACAGGATGACAGAGCAGGAGGAGAGTGGCAGAGACAAAGGGTGATGGAGCGGGAGGAGAGTGGCAGAGACTCAGGATGACAGAGCAGGAGGAGAGTGGCAGAGACACAGGGTGACGGAGCAGGAGGAGAGCGGCAGAGACACATGGTGACGGAGCGGGAGGAGAGTGGCAGAGACACAGGATGACGGAGCGGGAGGAGAGTGGCAGAGACACAGGGTGACGGAGCAGGAGGAGAGCGGCAGAGACACATGGTGACGGAGCGGGAGGAGACTGGCAGAGACACAGGGTGACGGAGCAGTAGTAGAGTGGCAGAGACACAGGGTGAATGAGCAGGAGGAGAGCGGCAGAGACACAGGGTGACGGAGCGGGAGGAGAGTAGCAGAGACACAGGATGACAGAGCAGGAGGAGAGCGGCAGAGACATAGGGTGACGGAGCAGGAGGAGAGTGGCAGAGACACAGGGTGAAAGAGCAGGAGGAGAGTGGCAGAGACACAGGGTGACGGTGCGGGAGGAGAGTGGCAGAGACACTGGGTGACGGAGCGGGAGTGGAGTGGCAGAGACACAGGGTGAAAGAGCAGGAGGAGAGTGGCAGAGACACTGGGTGACAGAGCGGGAGGAGAGTGGCATAGACACAGTGTGATGGAGCAGGAGCAGAGTGGCAGAGACACAGGGTGACGGAGTAGGAGGAGAGTGGCAGAGACACAGGGTGAAAGAGCAGGAGGAGAGTGGCAGAGACACAGGGTGTCGGAGCGGGAGGAGAGTGGCAGAGACACAGGGTGACTGAGCGGGAGGAGAGTGGCAGAGACACAGGGTGAAGGAGCGGGTGGGGAGTGGCAGAGACACAGGATGACGGAGCGGGAGTGGAGTGGCAGAGACACAGGGTGAAAGAGCAGGAGGAGAGTGGCAGAGACACTGGGTGACAGAGCGGGAGGAGAGTGGCATAGACACAGTGTGATGGAGCAATAGCAGAGTGGCAGAGACACAGGGTGACGGAGTAGGAGGAGAGTGGCAGAGACACAGTGTGAAAGAGCAGGAGGAGAGTGGCAGAGACACAGGGTGAAAGAGCGGGAGGAGAGTGGCAGAGACACAGGGTGACGGTGCGGGAGGAGAGTGGCAGAGACACTGGGTGAAGGAGCGGAAGGAGAGCAGCAGAGACACAGGATGACAGAGCAGGAGGAGAGTGGCAGAGAGAAAGGGTGATGGAGCGGGAGGAGAGTGGCAGAGACTCAGGATGACAGAGCAGGAGGAGATTGGCAGAGACACAGGGTGACGGAGCAGGAGGAGAGCGGCAGAGACACATGGTGACGGAGCGGGAGGAGAGTGGCAGAGACACAGGATGACGGAGCAGGAGGAGAGTGGCAGAGACACAGGGTGACGGAGCAGGAGGAGAGCGGCAGAGACACAGGGTGACGGAGCGGGAGGAGACTGGCAGAGACACAGGGTGACGGAGCAGTAGGAGAGTGGCAGAGACACAGGGTGACGGAGCAGGAGGAGAGCGGCAGAGACACAGGGTGACGGAGCGGGAGGAGAGTAGCAGAGACACAGGATGACAGACCAGGAGGAGAGCGGCAGAGACATAGGGTGACGGAGCAGGAGGAGAGTGGCAGAGACACAGGGTGAAAGAGCAGGAGGAGAGTGGCAGAGACACAGGGTGACGGTGCGGGAGGAGAGTGGCAGAGACACTGGGTGACGGAGCGGGAGTGGAGTGGCAGAGACACAGGGTGAAAGAGCAGGAGGAGAGTGGCAGAGACACTGGGTGACAGAGCGGGAGGAGAGTGGAATAGACACAGTGTGATGGAGCAGGAGCAGAGTGGCAGAGACACAGGGTGACGGAGTAGGAGGAGAGTGGCAGAGACACAGGGTGAAAGAGCAGGAGGAGAGTGGCAGAGACACAGGGTGAAAGAGCGGGAGGAGAGTGGCAGAGACACAGGGTGACGGAGCGGGAGGAGAGTGGCAGAGACACTGGGTGACGGAGCGGGAGGAGAGCGGCAGAGACACAGGGTGACAGAGCGGGAGGAGAGTGGCAGAGACACAGGGTGACGGAGCGGGAGGAGAGTGGCAGAGACACAGAGCGACGGAGCGGGAGGAGAGTAGCAGAGACACAGGGTGACGGAGCGGGTGGGGAGTGGCAGAGACACAGGGTGAAAGAGCAGGAGGAGAGTGGCAGAGAAACAGTCTGACAGAGCGGGAGGAGAGTGGCAGAGACACAGGGTGACGGAGCAGGAGGAGAGCGGCAGAGACACAGGGTGACGGAGCGGGAGGAGAGTGGCAGAGACAAAGGGTGACGGAGCGGGAGGAGAGTGGCAGAGACACAGGGTGATGGAGCGGGAGGAGAGTGGCAGAGACACAGGGTGACGGAGCAGGAGGAGAGCGGCAGAGACACAGGGTGACGGAGCAGGAGGAGAGTGGCAGAGACACAGGGTGACGGAGCAGGAGGAGAGTGGCAGAGACACAGGGTGACTGAGCGGGAGGAGAGTGTCAGAGACACAGGGTGACGGAGCGGGAGGAGAGTGTCAGAGACACAGGGTGACGGAGCGGGAGGAGAGTGTCAGAGACACAGGGTGACGGGGCGGGAGGAGAAGGCAGAGACACAGGGTGAAAGAGCAGGAGGAGAGTGGCAGAGACACAGGGTGAAAGAGCGGGAGGAGAGTGGCAGAGACACAGGGTGACGGAGCGGGAGGAGAGTGGCAGAGACACAGGGTGACGGAGCGGGAGGAGAGTGGCAGAGACACTGGGTGACGGAGCGGGAGGAGAGCAGCAGAGACACAGGATGACAGAGCAGGAGGAGAGTGGCAGAGACAAAGGGTGACGGAGCGGGAGGAGAGTGGCAGAGACTCAGGATGACAGAGCAGGAGGAGAGTGGCAGAGACACAGGGTGACGGAGCAGGAGGAGAGCGGCAGAGACACATGGTGACGGAACGGGAGGAGAGTGGCAGAGACACAGGGTGACGGAGCGGGAGGAGAGTGGCAGAGACACAGGGTGACGGAGCAGGAGGAGAGTGGCAGAGACACAGGGTGACGGAGCGGGAGGAGAGTGGCAGTGACACAGTCTGACAGAGCGGTAGGAGAGTGGCAGTGACACAGTCTGACAGAGCGGGAGGAGAGTGGCAGAGACACAGGATGACCGAGCTGGAGGAGAGTGGCAGAGACACAGTGTGATGGAGCAGGAGGAGAGCGGCAGAGACACAGGGTGAAAGAGCGGGAGGAGAGTGGCAGAGACACAGGGTGACGGAGCGGGAGGAGAGTGGCAGAGACACAGGGTGTCGGAGCGGGAGGAGAGTGGCAGAGACACAGGGTGACTGAGCGGGAGGAGAGTGGCAGAGACACAGGGTGAAGGAGCGGGTGGGGAGTGGCAGAGACACAGGATGACGGAGCGGGAGTGGAGTGGCAGAGACACAGGGTGAAAGAGCAGGAGGAGAGTGGCAGAGACACTGGGTGACAGAGCGGGAGGAGAGTGGCATAGACACAGTGTGATGGAGCAATAGCAGAGTGGCAGAGACACAGGGTGACGGAGTAGGAGGAGAGTGGCAGAGACACAGTGTGAAAGAGCAGGAGGAGAGTGGCAGAGACACAGGGTGAAAGAGCGGGAGGAGAGTGGCAGAGACACAGGGTGACGGTGCGGGAGGAGAGTGGCAGAGACACTGGGTGACGGAGCGGAAGGAGAGCAGCAGAGACACAGGATGACAGAGCAGGAGGAGAGTGGCAGAGACAAAGGGTGATGGAGCGGGAGGAGAGTGGCAGAGACTCAGGATGACAGAGCAGGAGGAGAGTGGCAGAGACACAGGGTGACGGAGCAGGAGGAGAGCGGCAGAGACACATGGTGACGGAGCGGGAGGAGAGTGGCAGAGACACAGGATGACGGAGCGGGAGGAGAGTGGCAGAGACACAGGGTGACGGAGCAGGAGGAGAGCGGCAGAGACACATGGTGACGGAGCGGGAGGAGACTGGCAGAGACACAGGGTGACGGAGCAGTAGTAGAGTGGCAGAGACACAGGGTGAATGAGCAGGAGGAGAGCGGCAGAGACACAGGGTGACGGAGCGGGAGGAGAGTAGCAGAGACACAGGATGACAGAGCAGGAGGAGAGCGGCAGAGACATAGGGTGACGGAGCAGGAGGAGAGTGGCAGAGACACAGGGTGAAAGAGCAGGAGGAGAGTGGCAGAGACACAGGGTGACGGTGCGGGAGGAGAGTGGCAGAGACACTGGGTGACGGAGCGGGAGTGGAGTGGCAGAGACACAGGGTGAAAGAGCAGGAGGAGAGTGGCAGAGACACTGGGTGACAGAGCGGGAGGAGAGTGGCATAGACACAGTGTGATGGAGCAGGAGCAGAGTGGCAGAGACACAGGGTGACGGAGTAGGAGGAGAGTGGCAGAGACACAGGGTGAAAGAGCAGGAGGAGAGTGGCAGAGACACAGGGTGTCGGAGCGGGAGGAGAGTGGCAGAGACACAGGGTGACTGAGCGGGAGGAGAGTGGCAGAGACACAGGGTGAAGGAGCGGGTGGGGAGTGGCAGAGACACAGGATGACGGAGCGGGAGTGGAGTGGCAGAGACACAGGGTGAAAGAGCAGGAGGAGAGTGGCAGAGACACTGGGTGACAGAGCGGGAGGAGAGTGGCATAGACACAGTGTGATGGAGCAATAGCAGAGTGGCAGAGACACAGGGTGACGGAGTAGGAGGAGAGTGGCAGAGACACAGTGTGAAAGAGCAGGAGGAGAGTGGCAGAGACACAGGGTGAAAGAGCGGGAGGAGAGTGGCAGAGACACAGGGTGACGGTGCGGGAGGAGAGTGGCAGAGACACTGGGTGAAGGAGCGGAAGGAGAGCAGCAGAGACACAGGATGACAGAGCAGGAGGAGAGTGGCAGAGAGAAAGGGTGATGGAGCGGGAGGAGAGTGGCAGAGACTCAGGATGACAGAGCAGGAGGAGATTGGCAGAGACACAGGGTGACGGAGCAGGAGGAGAGCGGCAGAGACACATGGTGACGGAGCGGGAGGAGAGTGGCAGAGACACAGGATGACGGAGCAGGAGGAGAGTGGCAGAGACACAGGGTGACGGAGCAGGAGGAGAGCGGCAGAGACACAGGGTGACGGAGCGGGAGGAGACTGGCAGAGACACAGGGTGACGGAGCAGTAGGAGAGTGGCAGAGACACAGGGTGACGGAGCAGGAGGAGAGCGGCAGAGACACAGGGTGACGGAGCGGGAGGAGAGTAGCAGAGACACAGGATGACAGACCAGGAGGAGAGCGGCAGAGACATAGGGTGACGGAGCAGGAGGAGAGTGGCAGAGACACAGGGTGAAAGAGCAGGAGGAGAGTGGCAGAGACACAGGGTGACGGTGCGGGAGGAGAGTGGCAGAGACACTGGGTGACGGAGCGGGAGTGGAGTGGCAGAGACACAGGGTGAAAGAGCAGGAGGAGAGTGGCAGAGACACTGGGTGACAGAGCGGGAGGAGAGTGGAATAGACACAGTGTGATGGAGCAGGAGCAGAGTGGCAGAGACACAGGGTGACGGAGTAGGAGGAGAGTGGCAGAGACACAGGGTGAAAGAGCAGGAGGAGAGTGGCAGAGACACAGGGTGAAAGAGCGGGAGGAGAGTGGCAGAGACACAGGGTGACGGAGCGGGAGGAGAGTGGCAGAGACACTGGGTGACGGAGCGGGAGGAGAGCGGCAGAGACACAGGGTGACAGAGCGGGAGGAGAGTGGCAGAGACACAGGGTGACGGAGCGGGAGGAGAGTGGCAGAGACACAGAGCGACGGAGCGGGAGGAGAGTAGCAGAGACACAGGGTGACGGAGCGGGTGGGGAGTGGCA
The DNA here is from genome assembly GCF_047496885.1 of Scyliorhinus torazame. NCBI lineage: Eukaryota > Metazoa > Chordata > Chondrichthyes > Carcharhiniformes > Scyliorhinidae > Scyliorhinus > Scyliorhinus torazame. Next base: position 89,674,989 of record NC_092722.1, read on the forward strand.
GAGACACAGGGTGAAAGAGCAGGAGGAGAGTGGCAGAGAAACAGTCTGACAGAGCGGGAGGAGAGTGGCAGAGACACAGGGTGACGGAGCAGGAGGAGAGCGGCAGAGACACAGGGTGACGGAGCGGGAGGAGAGTGGCAGAGACAAAGGGTGACGGAGCGGGAGGAGAGTGGCAGAGACACAGGGTGATGGAGCGGGAGGAGAGTGGCAGAGACACAGGGTGACGGAGCAGGAGGAGAGCGGCAGAGACACAGGGTGACGGAGCAGGAGGAGAGTGGCAGAGACACAGGGTGACGGAGCAGGAGGAGAGCGGCAGAGGCACAGGGTGACGGAGCGGGAGGAGACTGGCAGAGACACAGGGTGACGGAGCAGTAGGAGAGTGGCAGAGACACAGGGTGACGGAGCAGGAGGAGAGCGGCAGAGACACAGGGTGACGGAGCGGGAGGAGAGTAGCAGAGACAAAGGATGACAGAGCAGGAGGAGAGCGGCAGAGACATAGGGTGACGGAGCGGGAGGAGAGTGGCAGTGACACAGGGTGACGGAGCGGGAGGAGAGTGTCAGAGACACAGGGTAACGGAGCGGGAGGAGAGTTGCAGAGACACAGGGTGACGGAGCAGGAGGAGAGCGGCAGAGACACAGGGTGACGGAGCGGGAGGAGAGTGGCAGAGACACAGGGTGACGGAGCGCGAGGAGAGTGTCAGAGACACAGGATGACGGAGCGGGAGGAGAGTGGCAGAGACACAGAGCGACGGAGCGGGAGGAGAGTAGCAGAGACACAGGGTGACGGAGCGGGTGGGGTGTGGCAGAGACACAGGGTGAAAGAGCAGGAGGAGAGTGGCAGAGAAACAGTCTGACAGAGCGGGAGGAGAGTGGCAGAGACACAGGGTGACGGAGCAGGAGGAGACCGGCAGAGACACAGGGTGACGGAGCGGGAGGAGAGTGGCAGAGACACAGGGTGACGGAGCAGGAGGAGAGTGGCAGAGACACAGGGTGACTGAGCGGGAGGAGAGTGTCAGAGACACAGCGTGACGGAGCGGGAGGAGAGTGGCAGAGACACAGGGTGACGGAGCGGGAGGAGAGTGTCAGAGACAGAGGGTGACGGAGCGGGAGGAGATTGTCAGAGACACAGGGTGACGGGGCGGGAGGAGAAGGCAGAGACACAGGGTGAAAGAGCAGGAGGAGAGTGGCAGAGACACAGGGTGAAAGAGCGGGAGGAGAGTGGCAGAGACACAGGGTGACGGAGCGGGAGGAGAGTGGCAGAGACACAGGGTGACGGAGCGGGAGGAGAGTGGCAGAGACACTGGGTGACGGAGCGGGAGGAGAGCAGCAGAGACACAGGATGACAGAGCAGGAGGAGAGTGGCAGAGACAAAGGGTGACGGAGCGGGAGGAGAGTGGCAGAGACTCAGGATGACAGAGCAGGAGGAGAGTGGCAGAGACACAGGGTGACGGAGCAGGAGGAGAGCGGCAGAGACACATGGTGACGGAACGGGAGGAGAGTGGCAGAGACACAGGGTGACGGAGCGGGAGGAGAGTGGCAGAGACACAGGGTGACGGAGCAGGAGGAGAGTGGCAGAGACACAGGGTGACGGAGCGAGGAGGAGAGTGGCAGTGACACAGTCTGACAGAGCGGTAGGAGAGTGGCAGTGACACAGTCTGACAGAGCGGGAGGAGAGTGGCAGAGACGCAGGATGACCGAGCTGGAGGAGAGTGGCAGAGACACAGTGTGATGGAGCAGGAGGAGAGCGGCAGAGACACAGGGTGACGGAGCGGGAGGAGTGTGGCAGAGACACAGGGTGACGGAGCAGGAGGAGAGCCGCAGAGACACAGGGTGATGGAGCGGGAGGAGAGTGGCAGAGACACAGGGTGACGGAGCAGGAGGAGAGCGGCAGAGACACAGGGTGACGGAGCGGGAGGAGAGTGGCAGAGACACAGGGTGACGGAGCAGGAGGAGAGCGGCAGAGACACAGGGTGACGGAGCGGGAGGAGAGTGGCAGAGACACAGGGTGACGGAGCAGGAGGAGAGCGGCAGAGACACAGGGTGACGGAGCGGGAGGAGAGTAGCAGAGACACAGGATGACAGAGCAGGAGGAGAGCGGCAGAGACACAGGGTGACGGAGCGGGAGGAGAGTGGCAGTGACACAGTCTGACAGAGCGGGAGGAGAGTGGCAGAGACACAGTCTGACAGAGCGGGAGGAGAGTGGCAGAGACACAGGGTGACGGAGCGGGAGGAGAGTGGCAGAGACACAGGATGACGGAGCAGGAGGAGAGCGGCTGAGACACAGGATGACGGAGCGGGTGGGGAGTGGCAGAGACACAGGGTGAAGGAGCGGGAGGAGAGTGGCAGAGACACAGGGTGAAAGAGCGGGAGGAGAGTGGCAGAGACACAGGGTGACGGAGCGGGAGGAGAGTGGCAGAGACACAGGGTGTCGGAGCGGGAGGAGAGTGGCAGAGACACAGGGTGACTGAGCGGGAGGAGAGTGGCAGAGACACAGGGTGAAGGAGCGGGTGGGGAGTGGCAGAGACACAGGATGACGGAGCGGGAGTGGAGTGGCAGAGACACAGGGTGAAAGAGCAGGAGGAGAGTGGCAGAGACACTGGGTGACAGAGCGGGAGGAGAGTGGCATAGACACAGTGTGATGGAGCAATAGCAGAGTGGCAGAGACACAGGGTGACGGAGTAGGAGGAGAGTGGCAGAGACACAGTGTGAAAGAGCAGGAGGAGAGTGGCAGAGACACAGGGTGAAAGAGCGCGAGGAGAGTGGCAGAGACACAGGGTGACGGTGCGGGAGGAGAGTGGCAGAGACACTGGGTGACGGAGCGGAAGGAGAGCAGCAGAGACACAGGATGACAGAGCAGGAGGCGAGTGGCAGAGACAAAGGGTGATGGAGCGGGAGGAGAGTGGCAGAGACTCAGGATGACAGAGCAGGAGGAGAGTGGCAGAGACACAGGGTGACGGAGCAGGAGGAGAGCGGCAGAGACACATGGTGACGGAGCGGGAGGAGAGTGGCAGAGACACAGGATGACGGAGCGGGAGGAGAGTGGCAGAGACACAGGGTGACGGAGCAGGAGGAGAGCGGCAGAGACACAGGGTGACGGAGCGGGAGGAGACTGGCAGAGACACAGGGTGACGGAGCAGTAGTAGAGTGGCAGAGACACAGGGTGACGGAGCAGGAGGAGAGCGGCAGAGACACAGGGTGACGGAGCGGGAGGAGAGTAGCAGAGACACAGGATGACAGAGCAGGAGGAGAGCGGCAGAGACATAGGGTGACGGAGCAGGAGGAGAGTGGCAGAGACACAGGGTGAAAGAGCAGGAGGAGAGTGGCAGAGACACAGGGTGACGGTGCGGGAGGAGAGTGGCAGAGACACTGGGTGACGGAGCGGGAGTGGAGTGGCAGAGACACAGGGTGAAAGAGCAGGAGGAGAGTGGCAGAGACACTGGGTGACAGAGCGGGAGGAGAGGGGCATAGACACAGTGTGATGGAGCAGGAGCAGAGTGGCAGAGACACAGGGTGACGGAGTAGGAGGAGAGTGGCAGAGACACAGGGTGAAAGAGCAGGAGGAGAGTGGCAGAGACACAGGGTGAAAGAGCGGGAGGAGAGTGGCAGAGACACAGGGTGACGGAGCGGGAGGAGAGTGGCAGAGACACTGGGTGACGGAGCGGGAGGAGAGCGGCAGAGACACAGGGTGACAGAGCGGGAGGAGAGTGGCAGAGACACAGGGTGACGGAGCGGGAGGAGAGTGGCAGAGACACAGAGCGACGGAGCGGGAGGAGAGCAGCAGAGACACAGGGTGAAGGAGCGGGTGGGGAGTGGCAGAGACACAGGGTGAAAGAGCAGGAGGAGAGTGGCAGAGAAACAGGGTGACGGAGCAGGAGGAGAGCGGCAGAGACACAGGGTGACGGAGCGGGAGGAGAGTGGCAGAGACACAGGGTGACGGAGCGGGAGGAGAGTGGCAGAGACACAGGGTGATGGAGCGGGAGGAGAGTGGCAGAGACACAGGGTGACGGAGCAGGAGGAGAGCGGCAGAGACACAGGGTGACGGAGCAGGAGGAGAGTGGCAGAGACACAGGGTGACGGAGCAGGAGGAGAGCGGCAGAGACACAGGGTGACGGAGCGGGAGGAGACTGGCAGAGACACAGGGTGACGGAGCAGTAGGAGAGTGGCAGAGACACAGGGTGACGGAGCAGGAGGAGAGCGGCAGAGACACAGGGTGACGGAGCGGGAGGAGAGTAGCAGAGACAAAGGATGACAGAGCAGGAGGAGAGCGGCAGAGACATAGGGTGACGGAGCGGGAGGAGAGTGGCAGTGACACAGGGTGACGGAGCGGGAGGAGAGTGTCAGAGACACAGGGTGACGGAGCGGGAGGAGAGTAGCAGAGACACAGGATGACAGAGCAGGAGGAGAGCGGCAGAGACACAGGGTGACGGAGCGGGAGGAGAGTGGCAGTGACACAGTCTGACAGAGCGGTAGGAGAGTGGCAGTGACACAGTCTGACAGAGCGGGAGGAGAGTGGCAGAGACACAGGATGACCGAGCTGGAGGAGAGTGGCAGAGACACAGTGTGATGGAGCAGGAGGAGAGCGGCAGAGACACAGGGTGACGGAGCAGGAGGAGAGCCGCAGAGACACAGGGTGACGGAGCGGGAGGAGAGTGGCAGAGACACAGGGTGACGGAGCAGGAGGAGAGCGGCAGAGACACAGGGTGACGGAGCGGGAGGAGAGTGGCAGAGACACAGGGTGACGGAGCAGGAGGAGAGCGGCAGAGACACAGGGTGACGGAGCGGGAGGAGAGTGGCAGAGACACAGGGTGACGGAGCAGGAGGAGAGCGGCAGAGACACAGGGTGACGGAGCGGGAGGAGAGTAGCAGAGACACAGGATGACAGAGCAGGAGGAGAGCGGCAGAGACACAGGGTGACGGAGCGGGAGGAGAGTGGCAGTGACACAGTCTGACAGAGCGGGAGGAGAGTGGCAGAGACACAGTCTGACAGAGCGGGAGGAGAGTGGCAGAGACACAGGGTGACGGAGCGGGAGGAGAGTGGCAGAGACACAGGATGACGGAGCAGGAGGAGAGCGGCTGAGACACAGGATGACGGAGCGGGTGGGGAGTGGCAGAGACACAGGGTGAAGGAGCGGGAGGAGAGTGGCAGAGACACAGGGTGAAAGAGCGGGAGGAGAGTGGCAGAGACACAGGGTGACGGAGCGGGAGGAGAGTGGCAGAGACACAGGGTGTCGGAGCGGGAGGAGAGTGGCAGAGACACAGGGTGACTGAGCGGGAGGAGAGTGGCAGAGACACAGGGTGAAGGAGCGGGTGGGGAGTGGCAGAGACACAGGATGACGGAGCGGGAGTGGAGTGGCAGAGACACAGGGTGAAAGAGCAGGAGGAGAGTGGCAGAGACACTGGGTGACAGAGCGGGAGGAGAGTGGCATAGACACAGTGTGATGGAGCAATAGCAGAGTGGCAGAGACACAGGGTGACGGAGTAGGAGGAGACTGGCAGAGACACAGTGTGAAAGAGCAGGAGGAGAGTGGCAGAGACACAGGGTGAAAGAGCGGGAGGAGAGTGGCAGAGACACAGGGTGACGGTGCGGGAGGAGAGTGGCAGAGACACTGGGTGACGGAGCGGAAGGAGAGCAGCAGAGACACAGGATGACAGAGCAGGAGGAGAGTGGCAGAGACAAAGGGTGATGGAGCGGGAGGAGAGTGGCAGAGACTCAGGATGACAGAGCAGGAGGAGAGTGGCAGAGACACAGGGTGACGGAGCAGGAGGAGAGCGGCAGAGACACATGGTGACGGAGCGGGAGGAGAGTGGCAGAGACACAGGATGACGGAGCAGGAGGAGAGTGGCAGAGACACAGGGTGACGGAGCAGGAGGAGAGCGGCAGAGACACAGGGTGACGGAGCGGGAGGAGACTGGCAGAGACACAGGGTGACGGAGCAGTAGGAGAGTGGCAGAGACACAGGGTGACGGAGCAGGAGGAGAGCGGCAGAGACACAGGGTGACGGAGCGGGAGGAGAGTAGCAGAGACACAGGATGACAGAGCAGGAGGAGAGCGGCAGAGACACAGGGTGACGGAGCAGGAGGAGAGTGGCAGAGACACAGGGTGAAAGAGCAGGAGGAGAGTGGCAGAGACACAGGGTGACGGTGCGGGAGGAGAGTGGCAGAGACACTGGGTGACGGAGCGGGAGTGGAGTGGCAGAGACACAGGGTGAAAGAGCAGGAGGAGAGTGGCAGAGACACTGGGTGACAGAGCGGGAGGAGAGTGGCATAGACACAGTGTGATGGAGCAGGAGCAGAGTGGCAGAGACACAGGGTGACGGAGTAGGAGGAGAGTGGCAGAGACACAGGGTGAAAGAGCAGGAGGAGAGTGGCAGAGACACAGGGTGAAAGAGCGGGGGGAGAGTGGCAGAGACACAGGGTGACGGAGCGGGAGGAGAGTGGCAGAGACACTGGGTGACGGAGCGGGAGGAGAGCGGCAGAGACACAGGGTGACAGAGCGGGAGGAGAGTGGCAGAGACACAGGGTGACGGAGCGGGAGGAGAGTGGCAGAGACACAGAGCGACGGAGCGGGAGGAGAGTAGCAGAGACACAGGGTGACGGAGCGGGTGGGGAGTGGCAGAGACACAGGGTGAAAGAGCAGGAGGAGAGTGGCAGAGAAACAGTCTGACAGAGCGGGAGGAGAGTGGCAGAGACACAGGGTGACGGAGCAGGAGGAGAGCGGCAGAGACACAGGGTGACGGAGCGGGAGGAGAGTGGCAGAGACACAGGGTGACGGAGCGGGAGGAGAGTGGCAGAGACACAGGGTGATGGAGCGGGAGGAGAGTGGCAGAGACACAGGGTGACGGAGCAGGAGGAGAGCGGCAGAGACACAGGGTGACGGAGCAGGAGGAGAGTGGCAGAGACACAGGGTGACGGAGCAGGAGGAGAGCGGCAGAGGCACAGGGTGACGGAGCGGGAGGAGACTGGCAGAGACACAGGGTGACGGAGCAGTAGGAGAGTGGCAGAGACACAGGGTGACGGAGCAGGAGGAGAGCGGCAGAGACACAGGGTGACGGAGCGGGAGGAGAGTAGCAGAGACAAAGGATGACAGAGCAGGAGGAGAGCGGCAGAGACATAGGGTGACGGAGCGGGAGGAGAGTGGCAGTGACACAGGGTGACGGAGCGGGAGGAGAGTGTCAGAGACACAGGGTGACGGAGCGGGAGGAGAGTTGCAGAGACACAGGGTGACGGAGCAGGAGGAGAGCGGCAGAGACACAGCGTGACGGAGCGGGAGGAGAGTGGCAGAGACACAGGGTGACGGAGCGGGAGGAGAGTGTCAGAGACACAGGGTGACGGAGCGGGAGGAGAGTGGCAGAGACACAGGGTGACGGAGCAGGAGGAGAGCGGCAGAGACACAGGGTGACGGAGCGGGAGGAGAGTGGCAGAGACACAGGGTGACGGAGCGGGAGGAGAGTGGCAGAGACACAGAGCGACGGAGCGGGAGGAGAGTAGCAGAGACACAGGGTGACGGAGCGGGTGGGGTCTGGCAGAGACACAGGGTGAAAGAGCAGGAGGAGAGTGGCAGAGAAACAGTCTGACAGAGCGGGAGGAGAGTGGCAGAGACACAGGGTGACGGAGCAGGAGGAGACCGGCAGAGACACAGGGTGACGGAGCGGGAGGAGAGTGGCAGAGACACAGGGTGACGGAGCAGGAGGAGAGTGGCAGAGACACAGGGTGACTGAGCGGGAGGAGAGTGTCAGAGACACAGGGTGACGGAGCGGGAGGAGAGTGTCAGAGACACAGGGTGACGGAGCGGGAGGAGAGTGTCAGAGACACAGGGTGACGGGGCGGGAGGAGAAGGCAGAGACACAGGGTGACGGAGCAGGAGGAGAGCGGCAGACACACAGGGTGACGGAGCGGGAGGAGAGTAGCAGAGACACAGGATGACAGAGCAGGAGGAGAGCGGCAGAGACACAGGGTGACGGAGCGGGAGGAGAGTGGTAGTGACACAGTCTGACAGAGCGGGAGGAGAGTGGCAGAGACACAGTCTGACAGAGCGGGAGGAGTGTGGCAGAGACACAGGATGACAGAGCAGGAGGAGAGTGGCAGAGTCACAGGGTGACGGAGCGGGAGGAGAGTGGCAGAGACACAGGATGACGGAGCAGGAGAGTGGCAGAGACACAGGGTGAAAGAGCAGGAGGAGATTGGCAGAGACACAGGGTGACGGTGCGGGAGGAGAGTGGCAGAGACACAGGGTGAAAGAGCAGGAGGAGAGTGGCAGAGACACTGGGTGACAGAGCGGGAGGAGAGTGGCATAGACACAGGGTGATGGAGTAGGAGCAGAGTGGCAGAGACACAGGGTGAAGGAGTAGGAGGAGAGTGGCAGAGACACAGGGTGAAAGAGCAGGAGGAGAGTGGCAGAGACACAGGGTGAAGGAGCGGGAGGAGAGTGGCAGAGACACAGGGTGAAAGAGCGGGAGGAGAGTGGCAGAGACACAGGGTGACGGAGCAGGAGGAGAGTGGCAGAGACACAGGATGACGGAGCGGGTGGGGAGTGGCAGAGACACAGGGTGAAGGAGCGGGAGGAGAGTGGCAGAGACACAGGGTGAAAGAGCGGGAGGAGAGTGGCAGAGACACAGGGTGACGGAGCGGGAGGAGAGTGGCAGAGACACTGGGTGACGGAGCGGGAGGAGAGTGGCAGAGACACTGGGTGACGGAGCGGGAGGAGAGTGGCAGAGACACAGAGTGACGGAGCGGGAGGAGAGTGGCAGAGACACAGGATGACAGAGCGGGAGGAGAGCGGCAGAGACACAGGGTGACGGAGCAGGAGGAGAGTGGCAGAGACACAGGATGACGGAGCGTGTGGGGAGTGGCAGAGACACAGGGTGAAGGAGCGGGAGGAGAGTGGCAGAGACACAGGGTGAAAGAGCGGGAGGAGAGTGGCAGAGACACAGGGTGACGGAGCGGGAGGAGAGTGGCAGAGACACTGTGTGACGGAGCGGGAGGAGAGTAGCAGAGACACAGGATGACGGAGCGGGAGGAGAGTGACAGAGACACAGGGTGACGGAGCGGGAGGAGAGTGGCAGAGACACAGGGTGACGGAGAGGGAGGAGAGTGGCAGAGACACAGGGTGACTGAGCGGGAAGAGAGTGGCAGAGACACAGGGTGAAGGAGCGGGTGGGTAGTGGCAGAGACACAGGATGACGCAGTGGGAGGAGAGTGGCAGAGACACAGGGTGACAGAGCGGGAGGAGAGTGGCAGAGACACAGGGTGATGGAGCAGGAGGAGAGTGGCAGAGACACAGACTGACGGAGCAGGAGGAGAGTGGCAGAGACACTGGGTGACGGAGCGGGAGAAGAGTGGCATAGACACAGGATGACAGAGCAGGAGGAGAGTGGCAGAGACACAGGATGACGGAGCGGGAGGAGAGTGGCAGAGTCACAGGGTGATGGAGCAGAAGGAGAGTGGCAGAGACACAGGGTGAAAGAGCAGGAGGAGAATGGCAGAGACACAGGGTGACGGAGCAGGAGGAGAGTGGCAGAGACACAGGGTGATGGAGCGGGAGGAGAGTGGCAGAGGCACAGGGTGATGGAGCGGTGGGAGAGTGGCAGAGACACAGGATGACGGAGTGGGAGGAGAGTGGCAGAGACACAGGGTGACAGAGCGGGAGGAGAGAGGCAGAGACACAGGGTGACGGAGCGGGAGGAGAGTGGCAGAGACACAGGGTGACGGAGCGGGAGGAGAGTGGCAGAGAAACAGGGTGATGGAGCGGGAGGAGAGTGGCAGAGACACAGGGTGACGGAGCAGGAGGAGAGCGGCAGAGACACAGGGTGACGGAGCAGGAGGAGAGTGGCAGAGACACAGGGTGACGGAGCAGGAGGAGAGCGGCAGAGACACAGGGTGACGGAGCGGGAGGCGATTGGCAGAGACACAGGGTGACGGAGCAGTAGGAGAGTGGCAGAGACACAGGGTGACGGAGCAGGAGGAGAGCGGCAGAGACACAGGGTGACGGAGCGGGAGGAGAGTAGCAGAGACAAAGGATGACAGAGCAGGAGGAGAGCGGCAGAGACATAGGGTGACGGAGCGGGAGGAGAGTGGCAGTGACACAAGGTGACGGAGCGGGAGGAGAGTGTCAGAGACACAGGGTGACGGAGCGGGAGGAGAGTGGCAGAGACACAGGGTGACGGAGCAGGAGGAGAGTGGCAGAGACACAGGGTGACGGAGCGGGAGGAGAGTGTCAGAGACACAGCGTGACGGAGCGGGAGGAGAGTGGCAGAGACACCGGGTGACGGAGCGGGAGGAGAGTGTCAGAGACACAGGGTGACGGAGCGGGAGGAGAGTGGCAGAGACACAGGGTGACGGAGCATGAGGAGAGCGGCAGAGACACAGGGTGACGGAGCGGGAGGAGAGTGGCAGAGACAAAGGGTGACGGAGCGGGAGGAGAGTGGCAGAGACACAGAGCGACGGAGCGGGAGGAGAGTAGCAGAGACACAGGGTGACGGAGCGGGTGGGGTGTGGCAGAGACACAGGGTGAAAGAGCAGGAGGAGAGTGGCAGAAAAACAGTCTCACAGAGCGGGAGGAGAGTGGCAGAGACACAGGGTGACGGAGCAGGAGGAGAGCGGCAGAGACACAGGGTGACGGAGCGGGAGGAGAGTGGCAGAGACACAGGGTGACGGAGCAGGAGGAGAGTGGCAGAGACACAGGGTGACGGAGCGGGAGGAGAGTGGCAGAGACACAGGGTGACGGAGCGGGAGGAGAGTGTCAGAGACAGAGGGCGACGGAGCGGGAGGAGAGTGTCTGAGACACAGGGTGACGGGGCGGGAGGAGAAGGCAGAGACACAGGGTGACGGAGCAGGAGGAGAGCGGCAGACACACAGGGTGACGGAGCGGGAGGAGAGTAGCAGAGACACAGGATGACAGAGCAGGAGGAGAGCGGCAGAGACACAGGGTGACGGAGCGGGAGGAGAGTGGCAGTGACACAGTCTGACAGAGCGGGAGGAGAGTGGCAGAGACACAGTCTGACAGAGCGGGAGGAGTGTGGCAGAGACACAGGATGACAGAGCAGGAGGAGAGCGGCAGAGTCACAGGGTGACGGAGCGGGAGGAGAGTGGCAGAGACACAGGATGACGGAGCAGGAGAGTGGCAGAGACACAGGCTGAAAGAGCAGGAGGAGAGTGGCAGAGACACAGGGTGACGGTGCGGGAGGAGAGTGGCAGAGACACAGGGTGAAAGAGCAGGAGGAGAGTGGCAGAGACACTGGGTGACAGAGCGGGAGGAGAGTGGCATAGACACAGGGTGATGGAGTAGGAGCAGAGTGGCAGAGACACAGGGTGAAGGAGTAGGAGGAGAGTGGCAGAGACACAGGGTGAAAGAGCAGGAGGAGAGTGGCAGAGACACAGGGTGAAAGAGCGGGAGGAGAGTGGCAGAGACACAGGGTGACGGAGCAGGAGGAGAACGGCAGAGACACAGGGTGAAGGAGCGGGAGGAGAGTGGCAGAGACACAGGGTGAAAGAGCGGGAGGAGAGTGGCAGAGACACAGGGTGACGGAGCAGGAGGAGAGTGGCAGAGACACAGGATGACGGAGCGGGTGGGGAGTGGCAGAGACACAGGGTGAAGGAGCGGGAGGAGAGTGGCAGAGACACAGGCTGAAAGAGCGGGAGGAGAGTGGCAGAGACACAGGGTGACGGAGCGGGAGGAGAGTGGCAGAGACACTGGGTGACGGAGCGGGAGGAGAGTGGCAGAGACACTGGGTGACGGAGCGGGAGGAGAGTGGCAGAGACACAGAGTGACGGAGCGGGAGGAGAGTGGCAGAGACACAGGATGACTGAGCGGGAGGAGAGCGGCAGAGACACAGGGTGACGGAGCAGGAGGAGAGTGGCAGAGACACAGGGTGACAGAGCGGGAGGAGAGTGGCAGAGACACAGGGTGATGGAGCAGGAGGAGAGTGGCAGAGACACAGAGTGACGGAGCAGGAGGAGAGTGGCAGAGACACTGGGTGACGGAGCGGGAGGAGAGTGGCATAGACACAGGTTGACAGAGCAGGAGGAGAGTGGCAGAGACACAGGATGACGGAGCGGGAGGAGAGTGGCAGAGTCACAGGGTGATGGAGCAGAAGGAGAGTGGCAGTGACACAGGGTGAAAGAGCAGGAGGAGAATGGCAGAGACACAGGGTGACGGAGCAGGAGGAGAGTGGCAGAGACACAGGGTGATGGAGCGGGAGGAGAGTGGCAGAGGCACAGGGTGACGGAGCGGTGGGAGAGTGGCAGAGACACAGGGTGAAAGAGCAGGAGGAGAGTGGCAGAGACACAGGGTGAAAGAGCAGGAGGAGAGTGGCAGAGACACAGGGTGACGGAGCAGGAGGAGAGTGGCAGAGACACAGGGTGACGGAGCGGGAGGAGAATGGCAGAGACACAGGGTGACGGAGCGGTAGGAAAGTGGCATAGACACAGGGTGATGGAGCAGGAGGGGAGTGGCAGAGACAAAGGGTGACGGAGCAGGAGGAGAGTGGCAGAGACACAGGGTGACGGAGCGGGAGGAGAGTGGCAGGGACGCAGGGGGACGGAGCAGGAGGGGAGTGGCAGAGACACAGGGTGAAGGAGCGGGAGGAGAATGGCTGAGACACAGGGTGACAGAGCAGGAGGAGAGTGGCAGAGACACAGGGTGACGGAGCGGGAGGAGAATGGCTGAGACACAGGGTGACAGAGCAGGAGGAGAGTGTCAGAGACACAGGGTGATGGAGCGGGAGGAGAATGGCAGAGACACAGGGTGACGGAGCAGGAGGAGAGTGGCAGAGACACAGGGTGAAGGAGCGGGAGGAGAATGGCTGAGACACAGGGTGACGGAGTAGGAGGAGTGTGGCAGAGACACAGGGTGAAAGAGCGTGGGGAGAGTGGTTGAGACACTGGGTGACGGAGCGGGAAGAGAGTGGCAGAGACACAGGGTGACGGAGCGGGAGGAGAATGGCAGAGACACAGGGTGACGGAGCAGGAGGAGAGAGGCAGAGACACAGGGTGAAGGAGCGGGAGGAGAATGGCTGAGACACAGGGTGACGGAGTAGGAGGAGTGTGGCAGAGACACAGGGTGAAAGAGCGTGGGGAGAGTGGTTGAGACACTGGGTGACGGAGCGGGAAGAGAGTGGCAGAGACACAGGGTGAAGGAGCGGGAGGAGAGTGGTAGAGACACAGGGTGACGGAGCAAGAGGAGAGTGGCAGAGGGACAGGGTGACGGAGCAGGAGGAGAGCGGCAGAGACACAGGGTGACGGAGCGGGAGGAGAGTGGCAGAGACACAGGGTGACGGAGCAGGAGGAGAGTGGCAGAGACACAGGGTGACGGAGCGGGAGGAGAGTGGCAGAGACACAGGGTGACGGAGCGGGAGGAGAGTGTCAGAGACACAGGGCGACGGAGCGGGAGGAGAGTGTCTGAGACACAGGGTGACGGGGCGGGAGGAGAAGGCAGAGACACAGGGTGACGGAGCAGGAGGAGAGCGGCAGACACACAGGGTGACGGAGCGGGAGGAGAGTAGCAGAGACACAGGATGACAGAGCAGGAGGAGAGCGGCAGAGACACAGGGTGACGGAGCGGGAGGAGAGTGGCAGTGACACAGTCTGACAGAGCGGGAGGAGAGTGGCAGAGACACAGTCTGACAGAGCGGGAGGAGTGTGGCAGAGACACAGGATGACAGAGCAGGAGGAGAGCGGCAGAGTCACAGGGTGACGGAGCGGGAGGAGAGTGGCAGAGACACAGGATGACGGAGCAGGAGAGTGGCAGAGACACAGGCTGAAAGAGCAGGAGGAGAGTGGCAGAGACACAGGGTGACGGTGCGGGAGGAGAGTGGCAGAGACACAGGGTGAAAGAGCAGGAGGAGAGTGGCAGAGACACTGGGTGACAGAGCGGGAGGAGAGTGGCATAGACACAGGGTGATGGAGTAGGAGCAGAGTGGCAGAGACACAGGGTGAAGGAGTAGGAGGAGAGTGGCAGAGACACAGGGTGAAAGAGCAGGAGGAGAGTGGCAGAGACACAGGGTGAAAGAGCGGGAGGAGAGTGGCAGAGACACAGGGTGACGGAGCAGGAGGAGAACGGCAGAGACACAGGGTGAAGGAGCGGGAGGAGAGTGGCAGAGACACAGGGTGAAAGAGCGGGAGGAGAGTGGCAGAGACACAGGGTGACGGAGCAGGAGGAGAGTGGCAGAGACACAGGATGACGGAGCGGGTGGGGAGTGGCAGAGACACAGGGTGAAGGAGCGGGAGGAGAGTGGCAGAGACACAGGCTGAAAGAGCGGGAGGAGAGTGGCAGAGACACAGGGTGACGGAGCGGGAGGAGAGTGGCAGAGACACTGGGTGACGGAGCGGGAGGAGAGTGGCAGAGACACTGGGTGACGGAGCGGGAGGAGAGTGGCAGAGACACAGAGTGACGGAGCGGGAGGAGAGTGGCAGAGACACAGGATGACAGAGCGGGAGAAGAGCGGCAGAGACACAGGGTGACGGAGCAGGAGGAGAGTGGCAGAGACACAGGGTGACAGAGCGGGAGGAGAGTGGCAGAGACACAGGGTGATGGAGCAGGAGGAGAGTGGCAGAGACACAGAGTGACGGAGCAGGAGGAGAGTGGCAGAGACACTGGGTGACAGAGCGGGAGGAGAGTGGCATAGACACAGGGTGACAGAGCAGGAGGAGAGTGGCAGAGACACAGGATGACGGAGCGGGAGGAGAGTGGCAGAGTCACAGGGTGATGGAGCAGAAGGAGAGTGGCAGAGACACAGGGTGAAAGAGCAGGAGGAGAATGGCAGAGACACAGGGTGACGGAGCAGGAGGAGAGTGGCAGAGACACAGGGTGATGGAGCGGGAGGAGAGTGGCAGAGGCACAGGGTGACGGAGCGGTGGGAGAGTGGCAGAGACACAGGATGAAAGAGCAGGAGGAGAGTGGCAGAGACACAGGGTGAAAGAGCAGGAGGAGAGTGGCAGAGACACAGGGTGACGGAGCAGGAGGAGAGTGGCAGAGACACAGGGTGACGGAGCGTGAGGAGAGTGGCAGGGGCACAGGGTGACGGAGCGGGAGGAGAACGGCAGAGACACAGTGTGACGGAACGGTAGGAGAGTGGCATAGACACAGGGTGATGGAGCAGGAGGGGAGTGGCAGAGACACAGGGCGACGGAGCAGGAGGAGAGTGGCAGGGACACAGGGTGACAGAGCAGGAGGAGAGTGGCAGAGACACAGGGTGACGGAGCGGGAGGAGAATGGCAGAGACACAGGGTGACGGAGCAGGAGGAGAGTGGCAGAGACACAGGGTGAAGGAGCGGGAGGAGAATGGCTGAGACACAGGGTGACGGAGTAGGAGGAGTGTGGCAGAGACACAGGGTGATGGAGCGGGAGGAGAGTGGCAGAGGCACAGGCTGACGGAGCGGGGGGAGAGTGGCAGAGACACAGGGTGAAAGAGCAGGAGGAGAGTGGCAGAGACACAGGGTGACGGAGCAGGAGGAGAGTGGCAGAGACACAGGGTGACGGAGCGGGATGAGAATGGCAGAGACACAGGGTGACGGAGCGGTAGGAAAGTGGCATAGACACAGGGTGATGGAGCAGGAGGGGAGTGGCAGAGACAAAGGGTGACGGAGCAGGAGGAGAGTGGCAGAGACACAGGGTGACGGAGCGGGAGGAGAGTGGCAGGGACGCAGGGGGACGGAGCAGGAGGGGAGTGGCAGAGACACAGGGTGAAGGAGCGGGAGGAGAATGGCTGAGACACAGGGTGACAGAGCAGGAGGAGAGTGGCAGAGACACAGGGTGACGGAGCGGGAGGAGAATGGCTGAGACACAGGGTGACAGAGCAGGAGGAGAGTGTCAGAGACACAGGGTGACGGAGCGGGAGGAGAATGGCAGAGACACAGGGTGACGGAGCAGGAGGAGAGTGGCAGAGACACAGGGTGTAGGAGCGGGAGGAGAATGGCTGAGACACAGGGTGACGGAGTAGGAGGAGTGTGGCAGAGACACAGGGTGAAAGAGCGTGGGGAGAGTGGTTGAGACACTGGGTGACGGAGCGGGAAGAGAGTGGCAGAGACACAGGGTGACGGAGCGGGAGGAGAATGGCAGAGACACAGGGTGACGGAGCAGGAGGAGAGAGGCAGAGACACAGGGTGAAGGAGCGGGAGGAGAATGGCTGAGACACAGGGTGACGGAGTAGGAGGAGTGTGGCAGAGACACAGGGTGAAAGAGCGTGGGGAGACTGGTTGAGACACTGGGTGACGGAGCGGGAAGAGAGTGGCAGAGACACAGGGTGAAGGAGCGGGAGGAGAGTGGTAGAGACACAGGGTGACGGAGCAAGAGGAGAGTGGCAGAGGGACAGGGTGACGGAGCAGGAGGAGAGTGGCAGGGACACAGGGTGACAGAGCGGGAGGAGAGTGGCAGAGACACAGGGTGACGGAGCGGGAGGAGAGTGGCAGAGGCACAGGGTGACGGAGCGGGAGGAGAATGGCAGAGACACAGGATGACGGAGCGGGAGGAGCGTGGCAGAGACACAGGGTGACAGAGCGGGAGGAGAGTGGCAGAGCCACAGGGTGAAATAGCAGGAGGTGAGTGGCAGAGACACAGGGTGATGGAACGTGAGGAGAGTGGCAGAGACACAGGGTGAAGGAGCGGGAGGAGAGTGGCAGAGACACAGGGTGACGGAGCGGGAGGAGAGTTGCAGAGACACAGGGTGAAGGAGCGGGAGGAGAGTGTCAGAGACACAGGGTGAAAGAGCAGGAGGAGAGTGGCAGAGACACAGGGTGACGGAGAAGGAGGAGAGTGGCAGAGACACAGGGTGAAAGAGCAGGAGGAGAGTGGCAGAGACACAGGGTGACGGAGCAGGAGGAGAGTGGCAGAGACACAGGCTGACGGAGCGGGAGGAGAGTGGCAGAGACACAGGCTGACGGAGCAGGAGGAGAGTGGCAGAGACACAGGTTGACGGAGCGGGAGGAGAGTGGCAGAGACACAGGTTGAAGGAGCGGGAGGAGAGTGGCAGAGACACAGGGTGAAAGAGCAGGAGGAGAGTGGCAGAGACACAGGGTGACGGAGAAGGAGGAGAGTGGCAGAGACACAGGGTGAAAGAGCAGGAGGAGAGTGGCAGAGACACAGGTTGACGGAGCGGGAGGAGAGTGGCAGAGGCACAGGGTGACGGAGCAGGAGGAGAGTGGCAGAGACACAGGGTGAAAGAGCGGGAGGAGAGTGGCAGAGACACTGGGTGACGGAGCGGGAGGAGAGTAGCAGAGACACAGGATGACGGAGCGGGAGGAGAGTGGCAGAGACACAGGGTGACGGAGCGGGAGGAGAGTGGCAGAGACACAGGGTGACGGAGCGGGAGGAGAGTGGCAGAGACACAGGGTGACTGAGCGGGAAGAGAGTGGCAGAGACACAGGGTGAAGGAGCGGGTGGGTAGTGGCAGAGACACAGGATGACGGAGTGGGAGGAGAGTGGCAGAGACACAGGGTGACAGAGCGGGAGGAGAGTGGCAGAGACACAGGGTGATGGAGCAGGAGGAGAGTGGCAGAGACACAGAGTGACGGAGCGGGAGGAGAGCGGCAGAGACACAGGGTGACAGAGCGGGAGGAGAGTGGCAGAGACACAGGGTGACGGAGCGGGAGGAGAGTGGCAGAGACACAGAGCGACGGAGCGGGAGGAGAGTAGCAGAGACACAGGGTGACGGAGCGGGTGGGGAGTGGCAGAGACACAGGGTGAAAGAGCAGGAGGAGAGTGGCAGAGAAACAGTCTGACAGAGCGGGAGGAGAGTGGCAGAGACACAGGGTGACGGAGCAGGAGGAGAGCGGCAGAGACACAGGGTGACGGAGCGGGAGGAGAGTGGCAGAGACACAGGGTGACGGAGCGGGAGGAGAGTGGCAGAGACACAGGGTGATGGAGCGGGAGGAGAGTGGCAGAGACACAGGGTGACGGAGCAGGAGGAGAGCGGCAGAGACACAGGGTGACGGAGCAGGAGGAGAGTGGCAGAGACACAGGGTGACGGAGCAGGAGGAGAGCGGCAGAGACACAGGGTGACGGAGCGGGAGGAGACTGGCAGAGACACAGGGTGACGGAGCAGTAGGAGAGTGGCAGAGACACAGGGTGACGGAGCAGGAGGAGAGCGGCAGAGACACAGGGTGACGGAGCGGGAGGAGAGTAGCAGAGACAAAGGATGACAGAGCAGGAGGAGATCGGCAGAGACATAGGGTGACGGAGCGGGAGGAGAGTGGCAGTGACACAGGGTGACGGAGCGGGAGGAGAGTGTCAGAGACACAGGGTGACGGAGCGGGAGGAGAGTTGCAGAGACACAGGGTGACGGAGCAGGAGGAGAGCGGCAGAGACACAGCGTGACGGAGCGGGAGGAGAGTGGCAGAGACACAGGGTGACGGAGCGGGAGGAGAGTGTCAGAGACACAGGGTGACGGAGCGGGAGGAGAGTGGCAGAGACACAGGGTGACGGAGCAGGAGGAGAGCGGCAGAGACACAGGGTGACGGAGCGGGAGGAGAGTGGCAGAGACACAGGGTGACGGAGCGGGAGGAGAGTGGCAGAGACACAGAGCGACGGAGCGGGAGGAGAGTAGCAGAGACACAGGGTGAAAAAGCGGGTGGGGTGTGGCAGAGACACAGGGTGAAAGAGCAGGAGGAGAGTGGCAGAGAAACAGTCTGACAGAGCGGGAGGAGAGTGGCAGAGACACAGGGTGACGGAGCAGGAGGAGACCGGCAGAGACACAGGGTGACGGAGCGGGAGGAGAGTGGCAGAGACACAGGGTGACGGAGCAGGAGGAGAGTGGCAGAGACACAGGGTGACTGAGCGGGAGGAGAGTGTCAGAGACACAGGGTGACGGAGCGGGAGGAGAGTGTCAGAGACACAGGGTGACGGAGCGGGAGGAGAGTGTCAGAGACACAGGGTGACGGGGCGGGAGGAGTAGGCAGAGACACAGGGTGACGGAGCAGGAGGAGAGCGGCAGACACACAGGGTGACGGAGCGGGAGGAGAGTAGCAGAGACACAGGATGACAGAGCAGGAGGAGAGCGGCAGAGACACAGGGTGACGGAGCGGGAGGAGAGTGGTAGTGACACAGTCTGACAGAGCGGGAGGAGAGTGGCAGAGACACAGTCTGACAGAGCGGGAGGAGTGTGGCAGAGACACAGGATGACAGAGCAGGAGGAGAGCGGCAGAGTCACAGGGTGACGGAGCGGGAGGAGAGTGGCAGAGACACAGGATGACGGAGCAGGAGAGTGGCAGAGACACAGGGTGAAAGAGCAGGAGGAGAGTGGCAGAGACACAGGGTGACGGTGCGGGAGGAGAGTGGCAGAGACACAGGGTGAAAGAGCAGGAGGAGAGTGGCAGAGACACTGGGTGACAGAGCGGGAGGAGAGTGGCATAGACACAGGGTGATGGAGTAGGAGCAGAGTGGCAGAGACACAGGGTGAAGGAGTAGGAGGAGAGTGGCAGAGACACAGGGTGAAAGAGCAGGAGGAGAGTGGCAGAGACACAGGGTGAAGGAGCGGGAGGAGAGTGGCAGAGACACAGGGTGAAAGAGCGGGAGGAGAGTGGCAGAGACACAGGGTGACGGAGCAGGAGGAGAGTGGCAGAGACACAGGATGACGGAGCGGGTGGGGAGTGGCAGAGACACAGGGTGAAGGAGCGGGAGGAGAGTGGCAGAGACACAGGGTGAAAGAGCGGGAGGAGAGTGGCAGAGACACAGGGTGACGGAGCGGGAGGAGAGTGGCAGAGACACTGGGTGACGGAGCGGGAGGAGAGTGGCAGAGACACTGGGTGACGGAGCGGAAGGAGAGTGGCAGAGACACAGAGTGACGGAGCGGGAGGAGAGTGGCAGAGACACAGGATGACAGAGCGGGAGGAGAGCGGCAGAGACACAGGGTGACGGAGCAGGAGGAGAGTGGCAGAGACACAGGATGACGGAGCGGGTGGGGAGTGGCAGAGACACAGGGTGAAGGAGCGGGAGGAGAGTGGCAGAGACACAGGGTGAAAGAGCGGGAGGAGAGTGGCAGAGACACAGGGTGATGGAGCGGGAGGAGAGTGGCAGAGGCACTGGGTGACGGAGCGGGAGGAGAGTAGCAGAGACACAGGATGACGGAGCGGGAGGAGAGTGGCAGAGACACAGGGTGACGGAGCGGGAGGAGAGTGGCAGAGACACAGGGTGACGGAGCGGGAGGAGAGTGGCAGAGACACAGGGTGACTGAGCGGGAAGAGAGTGGCAGAGACACAGGGTGAAGGAGCGGGTGGGTAGTGGCAGAGACACAGGATGACGGAGTGGGAGGAGAGTGGCAGAGACACAGGGTGACAGAGCGGGAGGAGAGTGGCAGAGACACAGGGTGATGGAGCAGGAGGAGAGTGGCAGAGACACAGACTGACGGAGCAGGAGGAGAGTGGCAGAGACACTGGGTGACGGAGCGGGAGGAGAGTGGCATAGACACAGGATGACAGAGCAGGAGGAGAGTGGCAGAGACACAGGATGACGGAGCGGGAGGAGAGTGGCAGAGTCACAGGGTGATGGAGCAGAAGGAGAGTGGCAGAGACACAGGGTGAAAGAGCAGGAGGAGAATGGCAGAGACACAGGGTGACGGAGCAGGAGGAGAGTGGCAGAGACACAGGGTGATGGAGCGGGAGGAGAGTGGCAGAGGCACAGGGTGACGGAGCGGTGGGAGAGTGGCAGAGACACAGGATGACGGAGTGGGAGGAGAGTGGCAGAGACACAGGGTGACAGAGCGGGAGGAGAGTGGCAGAGACACAGGGTGACGGAGCGGGAGGAGAGTGGCAGAGACACAGGGTGACGGAGCGGGAGGAGAGTGGCAGAGACACAGGGTGATGGAGCGGGAGGAGAGTGGCAGAGACACAGGGTGACGGAGCAGGAGGAGAGCGGCAGAGACACAGGGTGACGGAGCAGGAGGAGAGTGGCAGAGACACAGGGTGACGGAGCAGGAGGAGAGCGGCAGAGACACAGGGTGACGGAGCGGGAGGTGATTGGCAGAGACACAGGGTGACGGAGCAGTAGGAGAGTGGCAGAGACACAGGGTGACGGAGCAGGAGGAGAGCGGCAGAGACACAGGGTGACGGAGCGGGAGGAGAGTAGCAGAGACAAAGGATGACAGAGCAGGAGGAGAGCGGCAGAGACATAGGGTGACGGAGCGGGAGGAGAGTGGCAGTGACACAGGGTGACGGAGCGGGAGGAGAGTGGCAGAGACACAGGGTGACGGAGCAGGAGGAGAGCGGCAGAGACACAGCGTGACGGAGCGGGAGGAGAGTGGCAGAGACACAGGGTGACGGAGCGGGAGGAGAGTGTCAGAGACACAGGGTGACGGAGCAGGAGGAGAGTGGCAGAGACACAGGGTGACGGAGCAGGAGGAGAGCGGCAGAGACACAGGGTGACGGAGCGGGAGGAGAGTGGCAGAGACACAGGGTGACGGAGCGGGAGGAGAGTGGCAGAGACACAGAGCGACGGAGCGGGAGGAGAGTAGCAGAGACATAAGGTGACGGAGCGGGTGGGGTGTGGCAGAGACACAGGGTGAAAGAGCAGGAGGAGAGTGGCAGAGAAACAGTCTGACAGAGCGGGAGGAGAGTGGCAGAGACACAGGGTGACGGAGCAGGAGGAGACCGGCAGAGACACAGGGTGACGGAGCGGGAGGAGAGTGGCAGAGACACAGGGTGACGGAGCAGGAGGAGAGTGGCAGAGACACAGGGTGACTGAGCGGGAGGAGAGTGTCAGAGACACAGGGTGACGGAGCGGGAGGAGAGTGTCAGAGACACAGGGTGACGGAGCGGGAGGAGAGTGTCAGAGACACAGGGTGACGGGGCGGGAGGAGTAGGCAGAGACACAGGGTGACGGAGCAGGAGGAGAGCGGCAGACACACAGGGTGACGGAGCGGGAGGAGAGTAGCAGAGACACAGGATGACAGAGCAGGAGGAGAGCGGCAGAGACACAGGGTGACGGAGCGGGAGGAGAGTGGTAGTGACACAGTCTGACAGAGCGGGAGGAGAGTGGCAGAGACACAGTCTGACAGAGCGGGAGGAGTGTGGCAGAGACACAGGATGACAGAGCAGGAGGAGAGCGGCAGAGTCACAGGGTGACGGAGCGGGAGGAGAGTGGCAGAGACACAGGATGACGGAGCAGGAGAGTGGCAGAGACACAGGGTGAAAGAGCAGGAGGAGAGTGGCAGAGACACAGGGTGATGGTGCGGGAGGAGAGTGGCAGAGACACAGGGTGAAAGAGCAGGAGGAGAGTGGCAGAGACACTGGGTGACAGAGCGGGAGGAGAGTGGCATAGACACAGGGTGATGGAGTAGGAGCAGAGTGGCAGAGACACAGGGTGAAGGAGTAGGAGGAGAGTGGCAGAGACACAGGGTGAAAGAGCAGGAGGAGAGTGGCAGAGACACAGGGTGAAGGAGCGGGAGGAGAGTGGCAGAGACACAGGGTGAAAGAGCGGGAGGAGAGTGGCAGAGACACAGGGTGACGGAGCAGGAGGAGAGTGGCAGAGACACAGGATGACGGAGCGGGTGGGGAGTGGCAGAGACACAGGGTGAAGGAGCGGGAGGAGAGTGGCAGAGACACAGGGTGAAAGAGCGGGAGGAGAGTGGCAGAGACACAGGGTGACGGAGCGGGAGGAGAGTGGCAGAGACACTGGGTGACGGAGCGGGAGGAGAGTGGCAGAGACACTGGGTGACGGAGCGGGAGGAGAGTGGCAGAGACACAGAGTGACGGAGCGGGAGGAGAGTGGCAGAGACACAGGATGACAGACGGGAGGAGAGCGGCAGAGACACAGGGTGACGGAGCAGGAGGAGAGTGGCAGAGACACAGGATGACGGAGCGGGTGGGGAGTGGCAGAGACACAGGGTGAAGGAGCGGGAGGAGAGTGGCAGAGACACAGGGTGAAAGAGCGGGAGGAGAGTGGCAGAGACACAGGGTGATGGAGCGGGAGGAGAGTGGCAGAGACACTGGGTGACGGAGCGGGAGGAGAGTAGCAGAGACACAGGATGACGGAGCGGGAGGAGAGTGGCAGAGACACAGGGTGACGGAGCGGGAGCAGAGTGGCAGAGACACAGGGTGACGGAGCGGGAGGAGAGTGGCAGAGACACAGGGTGACTGAGCGGGAAGAGAGTGGCAGAGACACAGGGTGAAGGAGCGGGTGGGTAGTGGCAGAGACACAGGATGACGGAGTGGGAGGAGAGTGGCAGAGACACAGGGTGACAGAGCGGGAGGAGAGTGGCAGAGACACAGGGTGATGGAGCAGGAGGAGAGTGGCAGAGACACAGACTGACGGAGCAGGAGGAGAGTGGCAGAGACACTGGGTGACGGAGCGGGAGGAGAGTGGCATAGACACAGGATGACAGAGCAGGAGGAGAGTGGCAGAGACACAGGATGACGGAGCGGGAGGAGAGTGGCAGAGTCACAGGGTGATGGAGCAGAAGGAGAGTGGCAGAGACACAGGGTGAAAGAGCAGGAGGAGAATGGCAGAGACACAGGGTGACGGAGCAGGAGGAGAGTGGCAGAGACACAGGGTGATGGAGCGGGAGGAGAGTGGCAGAGGCACAGGGTGACGGAGCGGTGGGAGAGTGGCAGAGACACAGGATGACGGAGTGGGAGGAGAGTGGCAGAGACACAGGGTGACAGAGCGGGAGGAGAGTGGCAGAGACACAGGGTGACGGAGCGGGAGGAGAGTGGCAGAGACACAGGGTGACGGAGCGGGAGGAGAGTGGCAGAGACACAGGGTGATGGAGCGGGAGGAGAGTGGCAGAGACACAGGGTGACGGAGCAGGAGGAGAGCGGCAGAGACACAGGGTGACGGAGCAGGAGGAGAGTGGCAGAGACACAGGGTGACGGAGCAGGAGGAGAGTGGCAGAGACACAGGGTGACGGAGCGGGAGGTGATTGGCAGAGACACAGGGTGACGGAGCAGTAGGAGAGTGGCAGAGACACAGGGTGACGGAGCAGGAGGAGAGCGGCAGAGACACAGGGTGACGGAGCGGGAGGAGAGTGGCAGTGACACAGGGTGACGGAGCGGGAGGAGAGTGTCAGAGACACAGGGTGACGGAGCGGGAGGAGAGTTGCAGAGACACAGGGTGACGGAGCAGGAGGAGAGCGGCAGAGACACAGCGTGACGGAGCGGGAGGAGAGTGGCAGAGACACCGGGTGACGGAGTGGGAGGAGAGTGTCAGAGACACAGGGTGACGGAGCGGGAGGAGAGTGGCAGAGACACAGTGTGACGGAGCATGAGGAGAGCGGCAGAGACACAGGGTGACGGAGCGGGAGGAGAGTGGCAGAGACACAGGGTGACGGAGCGGGAGGAGAGTGGCAGAGACACAGAGCGACGGAGCGGGAGGAGAGTAGCAGAGACACAGGGTGACGGAGCGGGTGGGGTGTGGCAGAGACACAGGGTGAAAGAGCAGGAGGAGAGTGGCAGAAAAACAGTCTGACAGAGCGGGAGGAGAGTGGCAGAGACACAGGGTGACGGAGCAGGAGGAGAGCGGCAGAGACACAGGGTGACGGAGCGGGAGGAGAGTGGCAGAGACACAGGGTGACGGAGCGGGAGGAGAGTGGCAGAGACACAGGGTGACGGAGCGGGAGGAGAGTGGCAGAGACACAGGGTGACGGAGCGGGAGGAGAGTGTCAGAGACACAGGGTGACGGAGCGTGAGGAGCGTGTCTGAGACACAGGGTGACGGGGCGGGAGGAGAAGGCAGAGACACAGGGTGACGGAGCAGGAGGAGAGCGGCAGACACACAGGGTGACGGAGCGGGAGGAGAGTAGCAGAGACACAGGATGACAGAGCAGGAGGAGAGCGGCAGAGACACAGGGTGACGGAGCGGGAGGAGAGTGGCAGTGACACAGTCTGACAGAGCGGGAGGAGAGTGGCAGAGACACAGTCTGACAGAGCGGGAGGAGTGTGGCAGAGACACAGGATGACAGAGCAGGAAGAGAGCGGCAGAGTCACAGGGTGACGGAGCGGGAGGAGAGTGGCAGAGACACAGGATGACGGAGCAGGAGAGTGGCAGAGACACAGGGTGAAAGAGCAGGAGGAGAGTGGCAGAGACACAGGGTGACGGTGCGGGAGGAGAGTGGCAGAGACACAGGGTGAAAGAGCAGGAGGAGAGTGGCAGAGACACTGGGTGACAGAGCGGGAGGAGAGTGGCATAGACACAGGGTGATGGAGGAGGAGCAGAGTGGCAGAGACACAGGGTGAAGGAGTAGGAGGAGAGTGGCAGAGACACAGGGTGAAAGAGCGGGAGGAGAGTGTCAGAGACACAGGGTGAAAGAGCAGGAGGAGAGTGGCAGAGACACAGGGTGACGGAGAAGGAGGAGAGTGGCAGAGACACAGGGTGAAAGAGCAGGAGGAGAGTGGCAGAGACACAGGGTGACGGAGCAGGAGGAGAGTGGCAGAGACACAGGCTGACGGAGCGGGAGGAGAGTGGCAGAGACACAGGGTGACGGAGCAGGAGGAGAGTGGCAGAGACACAGGTTGACGGAGCGGGAGGAGAGTGGCAGAGACACAGGTTGAAGGAGCGGGAGGAGAGTGGCAGAGACACAGGGTGAAAGAGCAGGAGGAGAGTGGCAGAGACACAGGGTGACGGAGAAGGAGGAGAGTGGCAGAGACACAGGGTGAAAGAGCAGAAGGAGAGTGGCAGAGACACAGGTTGACGGAGCGGGAGGAGAGTGGCAGAGGCACAGGGTGACGGAGCAGGAGGAGAGTGGCAGAGACACAGGTTGACGGAGCGGGAGGAGAGTGGCAGAGACACAGGTTGAAGGAGCGGGAGGAGAGTGGCAGAGACACAGGGTGAAAGAGCAGGAGGAGAGTGGCAGAGACACAGGATGACAGAGCGGGAGGAGAGCGGCAGAGACACAGGGTGACGGAGCAGGAGGAGAGTGGCAGAGACACAGGATGACGGAGCGGGTGGGGAGTGGCAGAGACACAGGATGAAGGAGCGGGAGGAGAGTGGCAGAGACACAGGGTGAAAGAGCGGGAGGAGAGTGGCAGAGACACTGGGTGACGGAGCGGGAGGAGAGTAGCAGAGACACAGGATGACGGAGCGGGAGGAGAGTGGCAGAGACACAGGGTGACGGAGCGGGAGGAGAGTGGCAGAGACACAGGGTGAGGGAGCGGGAGGAGAGTGGCAGAGACACAGGGTGACTGAGCGGGAAGAGAGTGGCAGAGACACAGGGTGAAGGAGCGGGTGGGTAGTGGCAGAGACACAGGATGACGGAGTGGGAGGAGAGTGGCAGAGACACAGTGTGACAGAGCGGGAGGAGAGTGGCAGAGACACAGGGTGATGGAGCAGGAGGAGAGTGGCAGAGACACAGAGTGACGGAGCAGGAGGAGAGTGGCAGAGACACTGGGTGACGGAGCGGGAGGAGAGTGGCATAGACACAGGGTGACAGAGCAGGAGGAGAGTGGCAGAGACACAGGATGACGGAGCGGGAGGAGAGTGGCAGAGTCACAGGGTGATGGAGCAGAAGGAGAGTGGCAGAGACACAGGGTGAAAGAGCAGGAGGAGAATGGCAGAGACACAGGGTGACGGAGCAGGAGGAGAGTGGCAGAGACACAGGGTAATGGAGCGGGAGGAGAGTGGCAGAGGCACAGGGTGACGGAGCGGTGGGAGAGTGGCAGAGACACAGGGTGAAAGAGCAGGAGGAGAGTGGCAGAGACACAGGGTGACGGAGCAGGAGGAGAGTGGCAGAGACACAGGGTGACGGAGCGGGAGGAGAGTGGCAGGGACACAGGGTGACGGAGCGGGAGGAGAACGGCAGAGACACAGGGTGACGGAGCGGTAGGAGAGTGGCATAGACACAGGGTGATGGAGCAGGAGGGGAGTGGCAGAGACACAGGGCGACGGAGCAGGAGGAGAGTGGCAGGGACACAGGGTGACAGAGCAGGAGGAGAGCGGCAGAGACACAGGGTGACGGAGCGGGAGGAGAATGGCAGAGACACAGGGTGACGGAGCAGGAGGAGAGTGGCAGAGACACAGGGTGAAGGAGCGGGAGGAGAATGGCTGAGACACAGGGTGACGGAGTAGGAGGAGTGTGGCAGAGACACAGGGTGATGGAGCGGGAGGAGAGTGGCAGAGGCACAGGGTGACGGAGCGGGAGGAGAACGGCAGAGACACAGGGTGACGGAGCGGGGGGAGAGTGGCAGAGACACAGGGTGAAAGAGCAGGAGGAGAGTGGCAGAGACACAGGGTGACGGAGCAGGAGGAGAGTGGCAGAGACACAGGGTGACGGAGCGGGAGGAGAACGGCAGAGACACAGGGTGACGGAGCGGTAGGAAAGTGGCATAGACACAGGGTGATGGAGCAGGAGGGGTGTGGCAGAGACAAAGGGTGACGGAGCAGGAGGAGAGTGGCAGAGACACAGGGTGACGGAGCGGGAGGAGAGTGGCAGGGACACAGGGGGACGGAGCAGGAGGAGAGTGGCAGAGACACAGGGTGAAGGAGCGGGAGGAGAATGGCTGAGACACAGGGTGACAGAGCAGGAGGAGAGTGGCAGAGACACAGGGTGACGGAGCGGGAGGAGAATGGCTGAGACACAGGGTGACAGAGCAGGAGGAGAGTGGCAGAGACACAGGGTGACGGAGCGGGAGGAGAATGGCAGAGACACAGGGTGACGGAGCAGGAGGAGAGTGGCAGAGACACAGGGTGAAGGAGCGGGAGGAGAATGTCTGAGACACAGGGTGACGGAGTAGGAGGAGTGTGGCAGAGACACAGGGTGAAAGAGCGTGGGGAGAGTGGTTGAGACACTGGGTGACGGAGCGGGAAGAGAGTGGCAGAGACACAGGGTGACGGAGCGGGAGGAGAATGGCAGAGACACAGGGTGACGGAGCAGGAGGAGAGTGGCAGAGACACAGGGTGACGGAGCGGGAGGAGAATGGCTGAGACACAGGGTGACGGAGCAAGAGGAGAGTGGCAGAGGGACAGGGTGACGGAGCAGGAGGAGAGTGGCAGGGACACAGGGTGACAGAGCGGGAGGAGAGTGGCCGAGACACAGGGTGACGGAGCGGGAGGAGAGTGGCAGAGGCACAGGGTGACGGAGCGGGAGGAGCATGGCAGAGACACAGGATGACGGAGCGGGAGGAGCGTGGCAGAGACACAGGGTGACAGAGCGGGAGGAGAGTGGCTGAGCCACAGGGTGAAATAGCAGGAGGTGAGTGGCAGAGACACAGGGTGATGGAACGTGAGGAGAGTGGCAGAGACACAGGGTGAAGGAGCGGGAGGAGAGTGGCAGAGACACAGGGTGACGGAGCGGGAGGAGAGTTGCAGAGACACAGGGTGAAGGAGCGGGAGGAGAGTGTCAGAGACACAGGGTGAAAGAGCAGGAGGAGAGTGGCAGAGACACAGGGTGACGGAGAAGGAGGAGAGTGGCAGAGACACAGGGTGAAAGAGCAGGAGAAGAGTGGCAGAGACACAGGGTGACGGAGCAGGAGGAGAGTGGCAGAGACACAGGCTGACGGAGCGGAAGGAGAGTGGCAGAGACACAGGGTGACGGAGCAGGAGGAGAGTGGCAGAGACACAGGTTGACGGAGCGGGAGGAGAGTGGCAGAGACACAGGTTGAAGGAGCGGGAGGAGAGTGGCAGAGACACAGGGTGAAAGAGCAGGAGGAGAGTGGCAGAGACACAGGGTGATGGAGAAGGAGGAGAGTGGCAGAGACACAGGGTGAAAGAGCAGGAGGAGAGTGGCAGAGACACAGGTTGACGGAGCGGGAGGAGAGTGGCAGAGGCACAGGGTGACGGAGCAGGAGGAGAGTGGCAGAGACACAGGTTGACGGAGCGGGAGGAGAGTGGCAGAGACACAGGTTGAATGAGCGGGAGGAGAGTGGCAGAGACACAGGGTGAATGAGCAGGAGGAGAGTGGCAGAGACACAGGGTGACGGAGAAGGAGGAGAGTGGCAGAGACACAGGGTGAAAGAGCGGGAGGAGAGTGGCAGAGACACAGGGGGACGGAGCGGGAGGAGAGTGGTAGAGACACAGGGTGACGGAGCAGGAGGAGAGTGGCAGAGACACAGGGTGATGGAGCAGGAGGAGAGTGGCAGAGACACAGGGTGAAAGAGCAGGAGGAGAGTCGCAGAGACACAGGGTGACGGAGCAGGAGGAGAGTGGCAGAGACACAGGGTGATGGAGCGGGAGGAGAGTGGCAGAGGCACAGGGTGACGGAGCGGGAGGAGAGTGGCAGAGACACAGTGTGACGGAGCGGGAGGAGAGTGGCAGAGACACAGGGTGAAAGAGCAGGAGGAGAGTGGCAGAGACACAGGGTGACGGAGCGGGAGGAGAGTGGCAGAGACACAGTGTGACGGAGCAGGAGGAGAGTGGCAGAGACACAGGGTGACGTCGCGGGAGGAGAGTGGTAGAGACACAGGCTGACGGAGCAGGAGGAGAGTGGCAGAGGGACAGGGTGACGGAGCAGGAGGAGAGTGGCAGAGACACAGGGTGAAAGAGCGTGGGGAGAGTGGTTGAGACACAGTGTGACGGAGCGGGAGGAGAGTGGCAGAGACACAGGGTGACGGAGCAGGAGGAGAGTGGCAGAGACACAGGGTGACAGAGCGGGAGGAGACTGGCAGAGACACAGGGTGAAGGAGCGGGTGGGGAGTGGCAGAGACACAGGGTGAAAGAGCAGGAGGAGAGTGGCAGAGACACTGGGTGACAGAGCGGGAGGAGAGTGGCATAGGCACAGGGTGAAAGAGCAGGAGGAGAGTGGCAGAGACACAGGGTGAAGGAGCGGGAGGAGAGTGGCGGAGACACAGGGTGACGGAGCAGGAGGAGAGTGGCAGAGACACAGGATGACGGAGCGGGTGGGGAGTGGCAGAGACACAGGGTGAAGGAGCGGGAGGAGAGTGGCAGAGACACAGGGTGAAAGAGCGGGAGGAGAGTGGCAGAGACACTGGGTGACGGAGCGGGAGGAGAGTAGCAGAGACACAGGATGACGGAGCGGGAGGAGAGTGGCAGAGACACAGGGTGACGGAGCGGGAGGAGAGTGGCAGAGGCACAGGGTGACGGAGCGGGAGGAGCATGGCAGAGACACAGGGTGACGGAGCAAGAGGAGAGTGGCAGAGGGACAGGGTGACGGAGCAGGAGGAGAGTGGCAGGGACACAGGGTGACAGAGCGGGAGGAGAGTGGCCGAGACACAGGGTGACGGAGCGGGAGGAGAGTGGCAGAGGCACAGGGTGACGGAGCGGGAGGAGCATGGCAGAGACACAGGATGACGGAGCGGGAGGAGCGTGGCAGAGACACAGGGTGACAGAACGGGAGGAGAGTGGCTGAGCCACAGGGTGAAATAGCAGGAGGTGAGTGGCAGAGACACAGGGTGATGGAACGTGAGGAGAGTGGCAGAGACACAGGGTGAAGGAGCGGGAGGAGAGTGGCAGAGACACAGGGTGACGGAGCGGGAGGAGAGTTGCAGAGACACAGGGTGAAGGAGCGGGAGGAGAGTGTCAGAGACACAGGGTGAAAGAGCAGGAGGAGAGTGGCAGAGACACAGGGTGACGGAGAAGGAGGAGAGTGGCAGAGACACAGGGTGAAAGAGCAGGAGAAGAGTGGCAGAGACACAGGGTGACGGAGCAGGAGGAGAATGGCAGAGACACAGGCTGACGGAGCGGGAGGAGAGTGGCAGAGACACAGGGTGACGGAGCAGGAGGAGAGTGGCAGAGACACAGGTTGACGGAGCGGGAGGAGAGTGGCAGAGACACAGGTTGAAGGAGCGGGAGGAGAGTGGCAGAGACACAGGGTGAAAGAGCAGGAGGAGAGTGGCAGAGACACAGGGTGATGGAGAAGGAGGAGAGTGGCAGAGACACAGGGTGAAAGAGCAGGAGGAGAGTGGCAGAGACACAGGTTGACGGAGCGGGAGGAGAGTGGCAGAGGCACAGGGTGACGGAGCAGGAGGAGAGTGGCAGAGACACAGGTTGACGGAGCGGGAGGAGAGTGGCAGAGACACAGGTTGAAGGAGCGGGAGGAGAGTGGCAGAGACACAGGGTGAATGAGCAGGAGGAGAGTGGCAGAGACACAGGGTGACGGAGAAGGAGGAGAGTGGCAGAGACACAGGGTGAAAGAGCGGGAGGAGAGTGGCAGAGACACAGGGGGACGGAGCGGGAGGAGAGTGGTAGAGACACAGGGTGACGGAGCAGGAGGAGAGTGGCAGAGACACAGGGTGATGGAGCAGGAGGAGAGTGGCAGAGACACAGGGTGAAAGAGCAGGAGGAGAGTCGCAGAGACACAGGGTGACGGAGCAGGAGGAGAGTGGCAGAGACACAGGGTGATGGAGCGGGAGGAGAGTGGCAGAGGCACAGGGTGACGGAGCGGGAGGAGAGTGGCAGAGACACAGTGTGACGGAGCGGGAGGAGAGTGGCAGAGACACAGGGTGAAAGAGCAGGAGGAGAGTGGCAGAGACACAGGGTGACGGAGCGGGAGGAGAGTGGCAGAGACACAGTGTGACGGAGCAGGAGGAGAGTGGCAGAGACACAGGGTGACGGCGCGGGAGGAGAGTGGTAGAGACACAGGCTGACGGAGCAGGAGGAGAGTGGCAGAGGGACAGGGTGACGGAGCAGGAGGAGAGTGGCAGAGACACAGGGTGAAAGAGCGTGGGGAGAGTGGTTGAGACACAGTGTGACGGAGCGGGAGGAGAGTGGCAGAGACACAGGGTGACGGAGCAGGAGGAGAGTGGCAAAGACACAGGGTGACGGAGCAGGAGGAGAGTGGCAGAGACACAGGGTGACAGAGCGGGAGGAGACTGGCAGAGACACAGGGTGAAGGAGCGGGTGGGGAGTGGCAGAGACACAGGGTGAAAGAGCAGGAGGAGAGTGGCAGAGACACTGGGTGACAGAGCGGGAGGAGAGTGGCATAGGCACAGGGTGAAAGAGCAGGAGGAGAGTGGCAGAGACACAGGGTGAAGGAGCGGGAGGAGAGTGGCGGAGACACAGGGTGACGGAGCGGGAGGAGAGTGGCAGAGACACAGGGTGAAAGAGCAGGAGGAGAGTGGCCGAGACACTGGGTGACAGAGCGGGAGGAGAGTGGCATAGACACAGGGTGATGGAGCAGGAGGAGAGTGGCAGAGACACAGGGTGACGGAGCAGGAGGAGAGTGGCAGATACACAGGATGACGGAGCGGGAGGAGAGTGGCAGAGACACAGGGTGAAAGAGCAGGAGGAGAGTGGCAGCGACACAGGGTGAGGGAGCGGGAGGAGAGTGGCAGAGACACACGGTGACGGAGCAGAAGGGGAGTGGCAGAGACACAGGGTGACGGAGCAGGAGGAGAGTGGCAGAGACACAGGGTGATGGAGCGGGAGGAGAGTGGCAGAGACACAGGGTGACGGAGCGGGAGGAGAGTGGCAGAGACACAGGGTGACGGAGCGGGAGGAGAGTGGCAGAGACACAGGGTGACGGAGAGGGAGGAGAGTGGCAGAGACACAGGGTGACGGAGCGGGAGGAGAGTGGCAGAGACACAGGGTGACGGAGCGGGAGGAGAGTGGCAGAGACACAGGGTGAATGAGCAGGAGTAGAGTGGCCGAGACACTGGGTGAAACAGCAGGAGGAGAGTGGCAGAGACACAGGGTGACGGTGCGGGAGGAGAGTGCCAGAGACACAGGGTGAAAGAGCAGGAGGAGAGTGGCAGAGACACTGGGTGACAGAGCGGGAGGAGAGTGGCATAGACACAGGGTGATGGAGCAGGAGCAGAGTGGCAGAGACACAGGGTGATGGAGTAGGAGGAGAGTGGCAGAGACACAGGGTGAAAGAGCAGGAGGAGAGTGGCAGAGACACAGGGTGAAAGAGCGGGAGGAGAGTGGCAGAGACACAGGGTGACGGAGCGGGAGGAGAGTGGCAGAGACACAGGGTGACGGAGCGAGAGGAGAGTGGCAGAGACACTGCGTGACGGAGCGGGAGGAGAGCAGCAGAGGCACAGGATGACAGAGCAGGAGGAGAGTGGCAGAGACAAAGGGTGACGGAGCGGGAGTAGAGTGGCAGAGACTCAGGATGACAGAGCAGGAGGAGAGGGGCAGAGACACAGGGTGACGGAGCAGGAGGAGAGCGGCAGAGACACAGGGTGACGGAGCGGGAGGAGAGTGGCAGAGACACAGGGTGACGGAGCAGTAGGAGAGTGGCAGTGATATAGGGTGACGGAGCAGGAGGAGAGCGGCAGAGACACAGGGTGACGGAGCGGGAGGAGAGTGGCAGAGACACAGTCTGACAGAGCGGGAGGAGAGTGGCAGAGACACAGGGTGACGGAACAGGAGGAGATTGGCAGAGGGACAG
The DNA here is from genome assembly GCF_047496885.1 of Scyliorhinus torazame. Classification (NCBI taxonomy): domain Eukaryota; kingdom Metazoa; phylum Chordata; class Chondrichthyes; order Carcharhiniformes; family Scyliorhinidae; genus Scyliorhinus; species Scyliorhinus torazame. The sequence continues at coordinate 89,708,188 of NC_092722.1, forward strand.
GGTGACGGAGCAGGAGGAGAGTGGCAGAGACACAGGGTGAAGGAGCAGGAGGAGAGCGGCAGAGACACAGGGTGACGGAGCGGGAGGAGAGCGGCAGAGACACAGGGTGACGGAGCAGGAGGAGAGCGGCAGAGACACAGGGTGATGGAGCGGGAGGAGAGTGGCAGAGACACAGGGTGACGGAGCGGGAGGAGAGCGGCAGAGACACAGGGTGACGGAGCGGGAGGAGAGTAGCAGAGACACAGTCTGACAGAGCGGGAGGAGAGTGGCAGAGACACAGGATGACAGAGCAGGAGGAGAGTGGCAGAGACACAGGGTGACGGAGCGGGAGGAGAGTGGAAGAGACACAGGGTGACGGAGCGGGAGGAGAGTGGTAGAGACACAGGGTGACGGAGCGGGAGGAGAGTGGCAGAGACACAGGATGACCGAGCAGGAGGAGTGTGGCAGAGACACAGGATGACAGAGAAGGAGGAGAGCGGCAGAGTCACAGGGTGACGGAGCGGGAGGAGAGTGGCAGAGACACAGGGTGATGGAGCTGGAGGAGAGTGGCAGAGACACTGGGTGACGGAGCGGGAGGAGAGTAGCAGAGACACAGGATGACAGAGCAGGAGGAGAGCGGCAGAGACACAGGGTGACGGAGCAGGAAGAGAGTGGCATAGACACAGGATGACGGAGCGGGTGGGGAGTGGCAGAGACACAGGGTGAAGGAGCGGTAGGAGAGTGGCAGAGACACAGGGTGAAAGAGCGGGAGGAGAGTGGCAGAGACACAGGGTGACGGAGCGGGAGGAGAGTGGCAGAGACACTGGGTGACTGAGCGGGAGGAGAATGGCAGAGACACAGGGCGACGGAGCAGGAGGAGAGTGGCAGAGACACAGGGTGAAAGAGCGGGAGGAGAATGGCTGAGACACAGGGTGACGGAGTAGGAGGCGTGTGGCAGAGACACAGGGTGAAAGAGCGTGGGGAGAGTGGTTGAGACACTGGGTGACGGAGCGGGAAGAGAGTGGCAGAGACACAGGGTGAAGGAGCGGGAGGAGAGTGGTAGAGACACAGGGTGACGGAGCAAGAGGAGAGTGGCAGAGGGACAGGGTGACGGAGCAGGAGGAGAGTGGCAGGGACACAGGGTGACAGAGCGGGAGGAGAGTGGCAGAGACACAGGGTGACGGAGCGGAAGGAGAGTGGCAGAGGCACAGGGTGACGGAGCGGGAGGAGCGTGGCAGAGACACAGGATGACGGAGCGGGAGGAGCGTGGCAGAGACACAGGGTGACAGAGCGGGAGGAGAGTGGCAGAGCCACAGGGTGAAATAGCAGGAGGTGAGTGGCAGAGACACAGGGTGATGGAACGTGAGGAGAGTGGCAGAGACACAGGGTGAAGGAGCGGGAGGAGAATGGCAGAGACACAGGGTGACGGAGCGGGAGTAGAGTGGCAGAGACACAGGGTGACGGAGCGGGAGGAGAGTGGCAGAGACACAGGTTGACGGAGCGGGAGGAGAGTGGCAGAGACACAGGGTGACGGAGAAGGAGGAGAGTGGCAGAGACACAGGGTGAAAGAGCAGGAGGAGAGTAGCAGAGACACAGGGTGACGGAGCAGGAGGAGTGGCAGAGACACAGGCTGACGGAGCGGGAGGAGAGTGGCAGACACACAGGGTGACGGAGCTGGGGGAGAGTGGCAGAGACACAGGTTGACGGAGCGGGAGGAGAGTGGCAGAGACACAGGTTGACGGAGCGGGAGGAGAGTGGCAGAGACACAGGGTGAAAGAGCAGGAGGAGAGTGGCAGAGACACAGGGTGACGGAGAAGGAGGAGAGTGGCAGAGACACAGGGTGAAAGAGCGGGAGGAGAGTGGCAGAGACACAGGGGGACGGAGCGGGAGGAGAGTGGTAGAGACACAGGGTGACGGAGCAGGAGGAGAGTGGCAGAGACACAGGGTGATGGAGCAGGAGGAGAGTGGCAGAGACACAGGGTGAAAGAGCAGGAGGAGAGTGGCAGAGACACAGGGTGACGGAGCAGGAGGAGAGTGGCAGAGACACAGGGTGATGGAGCGGGAGGAGAGTGGCAGAGGCACAGGGTGACGGAGCGGGAGGAGAGTGGCAGAGACACAGGGTGACGGAGCGGGAGGAGAGTGGCAGAGACACAGGGTGTAAGAGCAGGAGGAGAGTGGCAGAGACACAGGGTGACGGAGCGGGAGGAGAGTGGCAGAGACACAGGGTGACGGAGCAGGAGGAGAGTGGCAGAGACACAGGGTGACGGCGCGGGAGGAGAGTGGTAGAGACACAGAGTGACGGAGCAGGAGGAGAGTGGCAGAGGGACAGGGTGACGGAGCAGGAGGAGAGTGGCAGAGACACAGGGTGAAAGAGCGTGGGGAGAGTGGTTGAAAAACAGTGTGACGGAGCGGGAGGAGAGTGGCAAAGACACAGGGTGACGGAGCAGGAGGAGAGTGGCAGAGACACAGGGTGACAGAGTGGGAGGAGACTGGCACAGACACAGGGTGAAGGAGCGGGTGGGGAGTGGCAGAGACACAGGGTGAAAGAGCAGGAGGAGAGTGGCAGAGACACTGGGTGACAGAGCGGGAGGAGAGTGGCATAGACACAGGGTGAAAGAGCAGGAGGAGAGTGGCAGAGACACAGGGTGAAGGAGCGGGAGGAGAGTGGCGGAGACACAGGGTGACGGAGCGGGAGGAGAGTGGTAGAGACACAGGGTGAAAGAGCAGGAGGAGAGTGGCCGAGACACTGGGTGACAGAGCGGGAGGAGAGTGGCATAGACACAGGGTGATGGAGCAGGAGGAGAGTGGCAGAGACACAGGGTGACGGAGCAGGAGGAGAGTGGCAGATACACAGGATGACGGAGCGGGAGGAGAGTGGCAGAGACACAGGGTGAAAGAGCAGGAGGAGAGTGGCAGAGACACAGGGTGACGGAGCGGGAGGAAGAGTGGCAGAGACACACGGTGACGGAGCAGGAGGGGAGTGGCAGAGACACAGGGTGACGGAGCAGGAGGAGAGTGGCAGAGACACAGGGTGATGGAGCGGGAGGAGAGTGGCAGAGACACAGGGTGACGGAGCGGGAGGAGAGTGGCAGAGACACAGGGTGACGGAGCGGGAGGAGAGTGGCAGAGACACAGGGTGACGGAGCGGGAGGAGAGTGGCAGAGTCACAGGGTGAATGAGCAAGAGTAAAGTGGCCGAGACACTGGGTGACAGAGCGGGAGGAGAGTGGCATAGACACAGGGTGAAACAGCAGGAGGAGAGTGGCAGAGACACAGGGTGACGGTGCGGGAGGAGAGTGGCAGAGACACAGGGTGAAAGAGCAGGAGGAGAGTGGCAGAGACACTGGGTGACAGAGCGGGAGGAGAGTGGCATAGACACAGGGTGATGGAGCAGGAGCAGAGTGGCAGAGACACAGGGTGACGGAGTAGGAGGAGAGTGGCAGAGACACAGGGTGAAAGAGCGGGAGGAGAGTGGCAGAGACACAGGGTGACGGAGCGGGAGGAGAGTGGCAGAGACATAGGGTGACGGAGCGGGAGGAGAGTGGCAGAGACACTGGGTGACGGAGCGGGAGGAGAGCAGCAGAGACACAGGATGACAGAGCAGGAGGAGAGTGGCAGAGACAAACGGTGACGGAGCGGGAGGAGAGTGGCAGAGACTCAGGATGACAGAGCAGGAGGAGAGGGGCAGAGACACAGGGTGACGGAGCAGGAGGAGAGCGGCAGAGACACAGGGTGACGGAGCGGGAGGAGAGTGGCAGAAACACAGGGTGACGGAGCAGTAGGAGAATGGCAGAGATACAGGGTGACGGAGCAGGAGGAGAGCGGCAGAGACACAGGGTGACGGAGCGGGAGGAGAGTGGCAGAGACACAGTCTGACAGAGCGGGAGGAGAGTGGCAGAGACACAGTGTGACGGAGCAGGAGGAGATTGGCAGAGGGACAGGGTGACGGAGCAGGAGGAGAGCGGCAGAGACACAGGGTGACGGAGCGGGAGGAGAGTAGCAGAGACACAGTCTGACAGAGCGGGAGGAGAGTGGCAGAGACACAGGATGACAGAGCAGGAGGAGAGTGGCAGAGACACAGGGTGACGGAGCGGGAGGAGAGTGGTAGAGACACAGGGTGACGGAGCGGGAGGAGAGTGGTAGAGACACAGGGTGACGGAGCGGGAGGAGAGTGGCAGAGACACAGGATGACCGAGCGGGAGGAGTGTGGCAGAGACAGAGGATGACAGAGCAGGAGGAGAGCGGCAGAGTCACAGGGTGACGGAGCGGGAGGAGAGTGGCAGAGACACAGGGTGATGGAGCTGGAGGAGAGTGGCAGAGACACTGGGTGACGGAGCGGGAGGAGAGTAGCAGAGACACAGGATGACAGAGCAGGAGGAGAGCGGCAGAGACACAGGGTGACGGAGCAGGAAGAGAGTGGCAGAGACACAGGATGACGGAGCGGGTGGGGACTGGCAGAGACACAGGGTGAAGGAGCGGGAGGAGAGTGGCAGAGACACAGGGTGAAAGAGCGGGAGGACAGTGGCAGAGACACAGGGTGACGGAGCGGGAGGAGAGTGGCAGAGACACTGGGTGACGGAGCGGGAGGAGAGTAGCAGAGACACAGGATGACGGAGCGGGAGGAGAGTGGCAGAGACACAGGGTGATGGAGCAGGAGGAGAGTGGCAGAGACACAGGGTGACGGAGCGGGAGGAGAGTGGCAGAGACACAGGGTGACGGAGCAGGAGGAGAGTGGCAGAGACACAGGGTGACGGAGCGGGAGGAGAGTGGCAGAGACACAGGGTGAAGGAGCGGGAGGAGAGTGGCAGAGACACAGGGTGACTGAGCGGGAGGAGAGTGGCAGAGACACAGGGTGAAGGAGCGGGTGGGGAGTGGAAGAGATACAGGATGACGGAGTGGGAGGAGAGTGGCAGAGACACAGGGTGACAGAGCGGGAGGAGAGTGGCAGAGACACAGGGTGAAGGAGAGGGTGGGGAGTGGCAGGGACACAGGGTGAAAGAGCAGGAGGAGAGTGGCAGAGACACTGGGAGGAGAGTGGCATAGACACAGGGTGATGGAGCACAGGAGAGTGGCAGAGACACAGGGTGACGGAGCAGGAGGAGAGTGGCAGAGACACAGGGTGATGGAGCGGGAGGAGAGTGGCAGAGACACAGGGTGACGGTGCGGGAGGAGAGTAGCAGAGACACAGGGTGAAAGAGCAGGAGGAGAGTGGCAGAGACACTGGGTGACAGAGCGGGAGGAGAGTGGCATAGACACAGGGTGATGGAGCAGGAGGAGAGTGGCAGAGACACAGGGTGACGGAGCGGGAGGAGAGTGGCAGAGACACAGGGTGATGGAGCGGGAGGAGAGTGGCAGAGACACAGGGTGACGGTGCGGGAGGAGAGTTGCAGAGACACAGGGTGAAAGAGCAGGAGGAGAGTAGCAGAGACACTGGGTGACAGAGCGGGAGGAGAGTGGCATAGACACAGAGTGATGGAGCAGGAGGAGAGTGGCAGAGACACAGGGTGATGGAGCAGGAGGAGAGTGGCAGAGACACAGGGTGACGGTGCAGGAGGAGAGTGGCAGAGACACAGGGTGAAAGAGCAGGAGGAGAGTGGCAGAGACACAGGGTGAAAGAGCAGGAGGAGAGTGGCAGAGACACAGGGTGACGGAGAAGGAGGAGAGTGGCAGAGACACAGGGTGATGGAGCAGGAGGATAGTGGCAGAGACACAGGGTGAAAGAGCAGGAGGAGAGTGGCAGAGACACAGGGTGAAAGAACAGGAGGAGAGTGGCAGAGACACAGGGTGACGGAGCGGGAGGAGAACGGCATAGACACAGGGTGACGGAGTAGGAGGAGAGTGGCAGAGACACAGGGTGACGGAGCGGGAGGAGAGTGGCAGAGACACAGGGTGACGGAGCGGGAGGAGAATGGCAGAGACACAGGGTGACGGAGCAGGAGGAGAGTGGCAGAGACACAGGGTGACGGAGCGGGAGGAGAGTGGCAGAGACACAGGGTGACGGAGCGGGAGGAGAAAGGCAGAGACACAGGGTGACGGAGTAGGAGGAGAGTGGCAGAGACACAGGGTGACGGGGCAGGAGGAGACTGGCAGAGACACAGGGTGACGGAGCGGGAGGAGAATGGCAGAGACACAGGGTGACGGAGTAGGAGGAGAGTGGCAGAGACACAGGGTGATGGAGCGGGAGGAGAGTGGCAGAGACACAGGGTGACGGAGCGGGAGGAGAGTGGCAGAGACACAGGTTGACGGAGCGGGAGAAGAGTGGCAGAGACACAGGGTGAAAGAGCGTGGGGAGAGTGGTTGAGACACTGGGTGACGGAGCGGGAGGAGAGTGGCAGAGACACAGGGTGAAGGAGCGGGAGGAGAGTGGTAGAGACACAGGGTAACGGAGCAGGAGGAGAGTGGCAAAGACACAGGGTGACGGAGCGGGAGGAGAGTGGCAGAGACACAGGTTGACGGAGCGGGAGGAGCGTGGCAGAGACACAGGGTGACAGAGCGGGAGGAGAGTGGCAGAGCCACAGGGTGAAATAGCAGGAGGAGAGTGGCAGAGACACAGGGTGATGGAACGTGAGGAGAGTGGCAGAGACACAGTGTGACGGAGCGGGAGGAGAGTGGCAGAGACACAGGGTGAAAGAGCAGGAGGAGAGTGGCAGAGACACAGGGTGACGGAGCGGGAGGAGAGTGGCAGAGACACAGGGTGACGGAGCAGGAGGAGAGTGGCAGAGACACAGGGTGACGGCGCGGGAGGAGAGTGGTAGAGACACAGGGTGACGGAGCAGGAGGAGAGTGGCAGAGGGACAGGGTGACGGAGCAGGAGGAGAGTGGCAGAGACACAGGGTGAAAGAGCGTGGGGAGAGTGGTTGAAACACAGTGTGACGGAGCGGGAGGAGAGTGGCAAAGACACAGGGTGACGGAGCAGGAGGAGAGTGGCAGAGACACAGGGTGACAGAGTGGGAGGAGACTGGCACAGACACAGGGTGAAGGAGCGGGTGGGGAGTGGCAGAGACACAGGGTGAAAGAGCAGGAGGAGAGTGGCAGAGACACTGGGTGACAGAGCGGGAGGAGAGTGGCATAGACACAGGGTGAAAGAGCAGGAGGAGAGTGGCAGAGACACAGGGTGAAGGAGCGGGAGGAGAGTGGCGGAGACACAGGGTGACGGAGCGGGAGGAGAGTGGTAGAGACACAGGGTGAAAGAGCAGGAGGAGAGTGGCCGAGACACTGGGTGACAGAGCGGGAGGAGAGTGGCATAGACACAGGGTGATGGAGCAGGAGGAGAGTGGCAGAGACACAGGGTGACGGAGCAGGAGGAGAGTGGCAGATACACAGGATGACGGAGCGGGAGGAGAGTGGCAGAGACACAGGGTGAAAGAGCAGGAGGAGATTGGCAGAGACACAGGGTGACGGAGCGGGAGGAAGAGTGGCAGAGACACACGGTGACGGAGCAGGAGGGGAGTGGCAGAGACACAGGGTGACGGAGCAGGAGGAGAGTGGCAGAGACACAGGGTGATGGAGCGGGAGGAGAGTGGCAGAGACACAGGGTGACGGAGCGGGAGGAGAGTGGCAGAGACACAGGGTGACGGAGCGGGAGGAGAGTGGCAGAGACACAGGGTGACGGAGCGGGAGGAGAGTGGCAGAGTCACAGGGTGAATGAGCAGGAGTAGAGTGGCCGAGACACTGGGTGACAGAGCGGGAGGAGAGTGGCATAGACACAGGGTGAAACAGCAGGAGGAGAGTGGCAGAGACACAGGGTGACGGTGCGGGAGGAGAGTGGCAGAGACACAGGGTCAAAGAGCAGGAGGAGAGTGGCAGAGACACTGGGTGACAGAGCGGGAGGAGAGTGGCATAGACACAGGGTGATGGAGCAGGAACAGAGTGGCAGAGACACAGGGTGACGGAGTAGGAGGAGAGTGGCAGAGACACAGGGTGAAAGAGCGGGAGGAGAGTGGCAGAGACACAGGGTGACGGAGCGGGAGGAGAGTGGCAGAGACACAGGGTGACGGAGTAGGAGGAGAGTGGCAGAGACACAGGGTGATGGAGCGGGAGGAGAGTGGCAGAGACACAGGGTGACGGAGCGGGAGGAGAGTGGCAGAGACACAGGTTGACGGAGCGGGAGAAGAGTGGCAGAGACACAGGGTGAAAGAGCGTGGGGAGAGTGGTTGAGACACTGGGTGACGGAGCGGGAGGAGAGTGGCAGAGACACAGGGTGAAGGAGCGGGAGGAGAGTGGTAGAGACACAGGGTAACGGAGCAGGAGGAGAGTGGCAAAGACACAGGGTGACGGAGCGGGAGGAGAGTGGCAGAGACACAGGTTGACGGAGCGGGAGGAGCGTGGCAGAGACACAGGGTGACAGAGCGGGAGGAGAGTGGCAGAGCCACAGGGTGAAATATCAGGAGGAGAGTGGCAGAGACACAGGGTGATGGAACGTGAGGAGAGTGGCAGAGACACAGTGTGACGGAGCGGGAGGAGAGTGGCAGAGACACAGGGTGAAAGAGCAGGAGGAGAGTGGCAGAGACACAGGGTGACGGAGCGGGAGGAGAGTGGCAGAGACACAGGGTGACGGAGCAGGAGGAGAGTGGCAGAGACACAGGGTGACGGCGCGGGAGGAGAGTGGTAGAGACACAGGGTGACGGAGCAGGAGGAGAGTGGCAGAGGGACAGGGTGACGGAGCAGGAGGAGAGTGGCAGAGACACAGGGTGAAAGAGCGTGGGGAGAGTGGTTGAAACACAGTGTGACGGAGCGGGAGGAGAGTGGCAAAGACACAGGGTGACGGAGCAGGAGGAGAGTGGCAGAGACACAGGGTGACAGAGTGGGAGGAGACTGGCACAGACACAGGGTGAAGGAGCGGGTGGGGAGTGGCAGAGACACAGGGTGAAAGAGCAGGAGGAGAGTGGCAGAGACACTGGGTGACAGAGCGGGAGGAGAGTGGCATAGACACAGGGTGAAAGAGCAGGAGGAGAGTGGCAGAGACACAGGGTGAAGGAGCGGGAGGAGAGTGGCGGAGACACAGGGTGACGGAGCGGGAGGAGAGTGGTAGAGACACAGGGTGAAAGAGCAGGAGGAGAGTGGCCGAGACACTGGGTGACAGAGCGGGAGGAGAGTGGCATAGACACAGGGTGATGGAGCAGGAGGAGAGTGGCAGAGACACAGGGTGACGGAGCAGGAGGAGAGTGGCAGATACACAGGATGACGGAGCGGGAGGAGAGTGGCAGAGACACAGGGTGAAAGAGCAGGAGGAGATTGGCAGAGACACAGGGTGACGGAGCGGGAGGAAGAGTGGCAGAGACACACGGTGACGGAGCAGGAGGGGAGTGGCAGAGACACAGGGTGACGGAGCAGGAGGAGAGTGGCAGAGACACAGGGTGATGGAGCGGGAGGAGAGTGGCAGAGACACAGGGTGACGGAGCGGGAGGAGAGTGGCAGAGACACAGGGTGACGGAGCGGGAGGAGAGTGGCAGAGACACAGGGTGACGGAGCGGGAGGAGAGTGGCAGAGTCACAGGGTGAATGAGCAGGAGTAGAGTGGCCGAGACACTGGGTGACAGAGCGGGAGGAGAGTGGCATAGACACAGGGTGAAACAGCAGGAGGAGAGTGGCAGAGACACAGGGTGACGGTGCGGGAGGAGAGTGGCAGAGACACAGGGTCAAAGAGCAGGAGGAGAGTGGCAGAGACACTGGGTGACAGAGCGGGAGGAGAGTGGCATAGACACAGGGTGATGGAGCAGGAACAGAGTGGCAGAGACACAGGGTGACGGAGTAGGAGGAGAGTGGCAGAGACACAGGGTGAAAGAGCGGGAGGAGAGTGGCAGAGACACAGGGTGACGGAGCGGGAGGAGAGTGGCAGAGACACAGGGTGACGGAGCGGGAGGAGAGTGGCAGAGACACTGGGTGACGGAGCGGGAGGAGAGCAGCAGAGACACAGGATGACAGAGCAGGAGGAGAGTGGCAGAGACAAACGGTGACGGAGCGGGAGGAGAGTGGCAGAGACTCAGGATGACAGACCAGGAGGAGAGGGGCAGAGACACAGGGTGACGGAGCAGCAGGAGAGCGGCAGAGACACAGGGTGACGGAGTGGGAGGAGAGTGGCAGAAACACAGGGTGACGGAGCAGTAGGAGAGTGGCAGAGATACAGGGTGACGGAGCAGGAGGAGAGCGGCAGAGACACAGGGTGACGGAGCGGGAGGAGAGTGGCAGAAACACAGGGTGACGGAGCAGGAGGAGAGTGGCAGAGACACAGGGTGACGGCGCGGGAGGAGAGTGGTAGAGACACAGGGTGACGGAGCAGGAGGAGAGTGGCAGAGGGACAGGGTGACGGAGCAGGAGGAGAGTGGCAGAGACACAGGGTGAAAGAGCGTGGGGAGAGTGGTTGAAACACAGTGTGACGGAGCGGGAGGAGAGTGGCAAAGACACAGGGTGACGGAGCAGGAGGAGAGTGGCAGAGACACAGGGTGACAGAGTGGGAGGAGACTGGCACAGACACAGGGTGAAGGAGCGGGTGGGGAGTGGCAGAGACACAGGGTGAAAGAGCAGGAGGAGAGTGGCAGAGACACTGGGTGACAGAGCGGGAGGAGAGTGGCATAGACACAGGGTGAAAGAGCAGGAGGAGAGTGGCAGAGACACAGGGTGAAGGAGCGGGAGGAGAGTGGCGGAGACACAGGGTGACGGAGCGGGAGGAGAGTGGTAGAGACACAGGGTGAAAGAGCAGGAGGAGAGTGGCCGAGACACTGGGTGACAGAGCGGGAGGAGAGTGGCATAGACACAGGTTGACGGAGCGGGAGGAGAGTGGCAGAGACACAGGGTGACGGAGCAGGAGGAGAGTGGCAGAGACACAGGGTGACGGAGCAGGAGGAGAGTGGCAGATACACAGGATGACGGAGCGGGAGGAGAGTGGCAGAGACACAGGGTGACGGAGCAGGAGGAGAGTGGCAGATACACAGGATGACGGAGCGGGAGGAGAGTGGCAGAGACACAGGGTGAAAGAGCAGGAGGAGAGTGGCAGAGACACAGGGTGACGGAGCGGGAGGAAGAGTGGCAGAGACACACGGTGACGGAGCAGGAGGGGAGTGGCAGAGACACAGGGTGACGGAGCAGGAGGAGAGTGGCAGAGACACAGGGTGATGGAGCGGGAGGAGAGTGGCAGAGAGACAGGGTGACGGAGCGGGAGGAGAGTGGCAGAGACACAGGGTGACGGAGCGGGAGGAGAGTGGCAGAGACACAGGGTGACGGAGCGGGAGGAGAGTGGCAGAGTCACAGGGTGAATGAGCAGGAGTAGAGTGGCCGAGACACTGGGTGACAGAGCGGGAGGAGAGTGGCATAGACACAGGGTGAAACAGCAGGAGGAGAGTGGCAGAGACACAGGGTGACGGTGCGGGAGGAGAGTGGCAGAGACACAGGGTGAAAGAGCAGGAGGAGAGTGGCAGAGACACTGGGTGACAGAGCGGGAGGAGAGTGGCATAGACACAGGGTGATGGAGTAGGAGGAGAGTGGCAGAGACACAGGGTGAAAGAGCGGGAGGAGAGTTGCAGAGACACAGGGTGACGGAGCGGGAGGAGAGTGGCAGAGACACAGGGTGGCGGAGCGGGAGGAGAGTGGCAGAGACACTGGGTGACGGAGCGGGAGGAGAGCAGCAGAGACACAGGATGACAGAGCAGGAGGAGAGTGGCAGAGACAAACGGTGACGGAGCGGGAGGAGAGTGGCAGAGACTCAGGATGACAGAGCAGGAGGAGAGGGGCAGAGACACAGGGTGACGGAGCAGGAGGAGAGCGGCAGAGACACAGGGTGACGGAGCGGGAGGAGAGTGGCAGAAACACAGGGTGACGGAGCAGTAGGAGAGTGGCAGAGATACAGGGTGACGGAGCAGGAGGAGAGCGGCAGAGACACAGGGTGACGGAGCGGGAGGAGAGTGGCAGAAACACAGTCTGACAGAGCGGGAGGAGAGTGGCAGAGACACAGGGTGACGGAGCAGGAGGAGATTGGCAGAGGGACAGGGTGACGGAGCAGGAGGAGAGTGGCAGAGACACAGGGTGACGGAGCAGGAGGAGAGCGGCAGAGACACAGGGTGACGGAGCGGGAGGAGAGCGGCAGAGACACAGGGTGACGGAGCAGGAGGAGAGCGGCAGAGACACAGGGTGACGGAGCGGGAGGAGAGTGGCAGAGACACAGGGTGACGGAGCAGGAGGAGAGCGGCAGAGACACAGGGTGACGGAGCGGGAGGAGAGTAGCAGAGACACAGTCTGACAGAGCGGGAGGAGAGTGGCAGAGACACAGGATGACAGAGCAGGAGGAGAGTCGCAGAGACACAGGGTGACGGAGCGGGAGGAGAGTGGTAGAGACACAGGGTGACGGAGCGGGAGGAGAGTGGTAGAGACACAGGGTGACGGAGCGGGAGGAGAGTGGCAGAGACACAGGATGACCGAGCGGGAGGAGTGTGGCAGAGACACAGGATGACAGAGCAGGAGGAGAGCGGCAGAGTCACAGGGTGACGGAGCGGGAGGAGAGTGGCAGAGACACAGGGTGATGGAGCTGGAGGAGAGTGGCAGAGACACTGGGTGACGGAGCGGGAGGAGAGTAGCAGAGACACAGGATGACAGAGCAGGAGGAGAGCGGCAGAGAAACAGGGTGACGGAGCGGGTGGGGAGTGGCAGAGACACAGGGTGAAGGAGCGGGAGGAGAGTGGCAGAGACACAGGGTGAAAGAGCGGGAGGACAGTGGCAGAGACACAGGGTGACGGAACGGGAGGAGAGTGGCAGAGACACTGGGTGACGGAGCGGGAGGAGAGTAGCAGAGACAAAGGATGACGGAGCGGGAGGAGAGTGGCAGAGACACAGGGTGATGGAGCAGGAGGAGAGTGGCAGAGACACAGGGTGACGGAGCGGGAGGAGAGTGGCAGAGACACAGGGTGACGGAGCAGGAGGAGAGTGGCAGAGACACAGGGTGACGGAGCGGGAGGAGAGTGGCAGAGACACAGGGTGAAGGAGCGGGAGGAGAGTGGCAGAGACACAGGGTGACTGAGCGGGAGGAGAGTGGCAGAGACACAGGGTGAAGGAGCGGGTGGGGAGTGGAAGAGACACAGGATGACGGAGTGGGAGGAGAGTGGCAGAGACACAGGGTGACAGAGCGGGAGGAGAGTGGCAGAGACACAGGGTGAAGGAGAGGGTGGGGAGTGGCAGGGACACAGGGTGAAAGAGCAGGAGGAGAGTGGCAGAGACACTGGGAGGAGAGTGGCATAGACACAGGGTGATGGAGCACAGGAGAGTGGCAGAGACACAGGGTGACGGAGCAGGAGGAGAGTGGCAGAGACACAGGGTGACGGAGAGGGAGGAGAGTGGCAGAGACACAGGGTGACGGTGCGGGAGGAGAGTAGCAGAGACACAGGGTGAAAGAGCAGGAGGAGAGTGGCAGAGACACTGGGTGACAGAGCGGGAGGAGAGTGGCATAGACACAGGGTGATGGAGCAGGAGGAGAGTGGCAGAGACACAGGGTGACGGAGCGGGAGGAGAGTGGCAGAGACACAGGGTGATGGAGCGGGAGGAGAGTGGCAGAGACACAGGGTGACGGTGCGGGAGGAGAGTTGCAGAGACACAGAGTGAAAGAGCAGGAGGAGAGTAGCAGAGACACTGGGTGACAGAGCGGGAGGAGAGTGGCATAGACACAGAGTGATGGAGCAGGAGGAGAGTGGCAGAGACACAGGGTGATGGAGCAGGAGGAGAGTGGCAGAGACACAGGGTGACGGTGCAGGAGGAGAGTGGCAGAGACACAGGGTGAAAGAGCAGGAGGAGAGTGGCAGAGACACAGGGTGAAAGAGCAGGAGGAGAGTGGCAGTGACACAGGGTGACGGAGAAGGAGGAGAGTGGCAGAGACACAGGGTGATGGAGCAGGAGGAGAGTGGCAGAGACACAGGGTGAAAGAGCAGGAGGAGAGTGGCAGAGACACAGGGTGAAAGAACAGGAGGAGAGTGGCAGAGACACAGGGTGACGGAGCGGGAGGAGAACGGCATAGACACAGGGTGACGGAGTAGGAGGAGAGTGGCAGAGACACAGGGTGACGGAGCGGGAGGAGAGTGGCAGAGACACAGGGTGACGGAGCGGGAGGAGAATGGCAGAGACACAGGGTGACGGAGCAGGAGGAGAGTGGCAGAGACACAGGGTGACGGAGCGGGAGGAGAGTGGCAGAGACACAGGGTGACGGAGCGGGAGGAGAGAGGCAGAGACACAGGGTGACGGAGTAGGAGGAGAGTGGCAGAGACACAGGGTGACGGAGCAGGAGGAGACTGGCAGAGACACAGGGTGACGGAGCGGGAGGAGAATGGCAGAGACACAGGGTGACGGAGTAGGAGGAGAGTGGCAGAGACACAGGGTGATGGAGCGGGAGGAGAGTGGCAGAGACACAGGGTGACGGAGCGGGAGGAGAGTGGCAGAGACACAGGGTGACGGAGCGGGAGAAGAGTGGCAGAGACACAGGGTGAAAGAGCGTGGGGAGAGTGGTTGAGACACTGGGTGACGGAGCGGGAGGAGAGTGGCAGAGACACAGGGTGAAGGAGCGGGAGGAGAGTGGTAGAGACACAGGGTGACGGAGCAGGAGGAGAGTGGCAGAGGGACAGGGTGACGGAGCAGGAGGAGAGTGGCAGAGACACAGGGTGAAAGAGCGTGGGGAGAGTGGTTGAAACACAGTGTGACGGAGCGGGAGGAGAGTGGCAAAGACACAGGGTGACGGAGCAGGAGGAGAGTGGCAGAGACACAGGGTGACAGAGTGGGAGGAGACTGGCACAGACACAGGGTGAAGGAGCGGGTGGGGAGTGGCAGATACACAGGGTGAAAGAGCAGGAGGAGAGTGGCAGAGACACTGGGTGACAGAGCGGGAGGAGAGTGGCATAGACACAGGGTGAAAGAGCAGGAGGAGAGTGGCAGAGACACAGGGTGAAGGAGCGGGAGGAGAGTGGCGGAGACACAGGGTGACGGAGCGGGAGGAGAGTGGTAGAGACACAGGGTGAAAGAGCAGGAGGAGAGTGGCCGAGACACTGGGTGACAGAGCGGGAGGAGAGTGGCATAGACACAGGGTGATGGAGCAGGAGGAGAGTGGCAGAGACACAGGGTGACGGAGCAGGAGGAGAGTGGCAGATACACAGGATGACGGAGCGGGAGGAGAGTGGCAGAGACACAGGGTGAAAGAGCAGGAGGAGATTGGCAGAGACACAGGGTGACGGAGCGGGAGGAAGAGTGGCAGAGACACACGGTGACGGAGCAGGAGGGGAGTGGCAGAGACACAGGGTGACGGAGCAGGAGGAGAGTGGCAGAGACACAGGGTGATGGAGCGGGAGGAGAGTGGCAGAGACACAGGGTGACGGAGCGGGAGGAGAGTGGCAGAGACACAGGGTGACGGAGCGGGAGGAGAGTGGCAGAGACACAGGGTGACGGAGCGGGAGGAGAGTGGCAGAGACACAGGGTGACGGAGCGGGAGGAGAGAGGCAGAGACACAGGGTGACGGAGTAGGAGGAGAGTGGCAGAGACACAGGGTGACGGAGCAGGAGGAGACTGGCAGAGAGACAGGGTGACGGAGCGGGAGGAGAATGGCAGAGACACAGGGTGACGGAGTAGGAGGAGAGTGGCAGAGACACAGGGTGATGGAGCGGGAGGAGAGTGGCAGAGACACAGGGTGACGGAGCGGGAGGAGAGTGGCAGAGACACAGGGTGACGGAGCGGGAGAAGAGTGGCAGAGACACAGGGTGAAAGAGCGTGGGGAGAGTGGTTGAGACACTGGGTGACGGAGCGGGAGGAGAGTGGCAGAGACACAGGGTGAAGGAGCGGGAGGAGAGTGGTAGAGACACACGGTGACGGAGCAGGAGGAGAGTGGCAGAGGGACAGGGTGACGGAGCAGGAGGAGAGTGGCAGAGACACAGGGTGAAAGAGCGTGGGGAGAGTGGTTGAAACACAGTGTGACGGAGCGGGAGGAGAGTGGCAAAGACACAGGGTGACGGAGCAGGAGGAGAGTGGCAGAGACACAGGGTGACAGAGTGGGAGGAGACTGGCACAGACACAGGGTGAAGGAGCGGGTGGGGAGTGGCAGAGACACAGGGTGAAAGAGCAGGAGGAGAGTGGCAGAGACACTGGGTGACAGAGCGGGAGGAGAGTGGCATAGACACAGGGTGAAAGAGCAGGAGGAGAGTGGCAGAGACACAGGGTGAAGGAGCGGGAGGAGAGTGGCGGAGACACAGGGTGACGGAGCGGGAGGAGAGTGGTAGAGACACAGGGTGAAAGAGCAGGAGGAGAGTGGCCGAGACACTGGCTGACAGAGCGGGAGGAGAGTGGCATAGACACAGGGTGATGGAGCAGGAGGAGAGTGGCAGAGACACAGGGTGACGGAGCAGGAGGAGAGTGGCAGATACACAGGATGACGGAGCGGGAGGAGAGTGGCAGAGACACAGGGTGAAAGAGCAGGAGGAGATTGGCAGAGACACAGGGTGACGGAGCGGGAGGAAGAGTGGCAGAGACACACGGTGACGGAGCAGGAGGGGAGTGGCAGAGACACAGGGTGACGGAGCAGGAGGAGAGTGGCAGAGACACAGGGTGATGGAGCGGGAGGAGAGTGGCAGAGACACAGGGTGACGGAGCGGGAGGAGAGTGGCAGAGACACAGGGTGACGGAGCGGGAGGAGAGTGGCAGAGACACAGGGTGACGGAGCGGGAGGAGAGTGGCAGAGTCACAGGGTGAATGAGCAGGAGTAGAGTGGCCGAGACACTGGGTGACAGAGCGGGAGGAGAGTGGCATAGACACAGGGTGAAACAGCAGGAGGAGAGTGGCAGAGACACAGGGTGACGGTGCGGGAGGAGAGTGGCAGAGACACAGGGTGAAAGAGCAGGAGGAGAGTGGCAGAGACACTGGGTGACAGAGCGGGAGGAGAGTGGCATAGACACAGGGTGATGGAGCAGGAACAGAGTGGCAGAGACACAGGGTGACGGAGTAGGAGGAGAGTGGCAGAGACACAGGGTGAAAGAGCGGGAGGAGAGTGGCAGAGACACAGGGTGACGGAGCGGGAGGAGAGTGGCAGAGACACAGGGTGACGGAGCGGGAGGAGAGTGGCAGAGACACTGGGTGACGGAGCGGGAGGAGAGCAGCAGAGACACAGGATGACAGAGCAGGAGGAGAGTGGCAGAGACAAACGGTGACGGAGCGGGAGGAGAGTGGCAGAGACTCAGGATGACAGACCAGGAGGAGAGGGGCAGAGACACAGGGTGACGGAGCAGGAGGAGAGCGGCAGAGACACAGGGTGACGGAGCGGGAGGAGAGTGGCAGAAACACAGGGTGACGGAGCAGTAGGAGAGTGGCAGAGATACAGGGTGACGGAGCAGGAGGAGAGCGGCAGAGACACAGGGTGACGGAGCGGGAGGAGAGTGGCAGAAACACAGGGTGACGGAGCAGGAGGAGAGTGGCAGAGACACAGGGTGACGGCGCGGGAGGAGAGTGGTAGAGACACAGGGTGACGGAGCAGGAGGAGAGTGGCAGAGGGACAGGGTGACGGAGCAGGAGGAGAGTGGCAGAGACACAGGGTGAAAGAGCGTGGGGAGAGTGGTTGAAACACAGTGTGACGGAGCGGGAGGAGAGTGGCAAAGACACAGGGTGACGGAGCAGGAGGAGAGTGGCAGAGACACAGGGTGACAGAGTGGGAGGAGACTGGCACAGGCACAGGGTGAAGGAGCGGGTGGGGAGTGGCAGAGACACAGGGTGAAAGAGCAGGAGGAGAGTGGCAGAGACACTGGGTGACAGAGCGGGAGGAGAGTGGCATAGACACAGGGTGAAAGAGCAGGAGGAGAGTGGCAGAGACACAGGGTGAAGGAGCGGGAGGAGAGTGGCGGAGACACAGGGTGACGGAGCGGGAGGAGAGTGGTAGAGACACAGGGTGAAAGAGCAGGAGGAGAG